>NC_138498.1:31113765-31504692 GCF_964252035.2 Podarcis erhardii
GGGGCTCCTGCACTCGCCTGCCCCCGCCGCAGGGACCACTGAGAGAGAAGCGTGAGTCACCCGCCAGAGCTGCCCGGGCGCCGCCTGTCGCCTGGGCTCGCCTTCCCTCACCGCGGTTTCCCCCCTTTTTTCTTCCCTCTCTCGCGCTCTTTGGGGGCTTTTGCGCGGGAAAGGGGGTCTCTGGCCTGGGTCTTCCCCCTCTCCTCAGGGTTAGTCCGGAGAGGGGAGGGGACGGAGGCGCGCGCACGAGGCGAGCTGGGGTGGTGGGGGGTGGGAAATCCCCGTGGTGTCAGGGAAAAGCCTGGCTGAAGGCGCAGCCGGCGCGCGAGAGCTGTGAGGCGCGGGGTTTGGAGGGGGTGGGGGCGGGGGCGCCGCTGCCAATTCCAACCCCTCTCCCTCCCCTCGGTGGTGTGTGGGGCCGCTTCGAAGCCTGACTCCGGCAGATGATTCATTCCTTGCGGGGGAGGCGCGGAGACACTTGGCTAATCCTCCCCCCAATAATGGCGAGCAGCGTGCGCGCTTCGAGGGGGGGGATGGGATGGTGGCGCTTAATCTCTCTTCTGCCGTTTCTTCTGGCGTGTTGGCGAGGTCTCCTCTACGACCCCCACCACCCCACAGCAGCAGCAGTTGCAGCCCCCCCCCTTCTCGCCGCCGCCTCGCTCCGCGGTGGGGCGCGCAGAGAGATTCCCAGAGTGGCGCATTTCTAGTTCCAGGGTGACACGACACTTGACCTCGTGTCCCTGCAGTGTGATGATCCTCCGCTCTGGAAAACTCCTAGGTGCGCTTGGGAGCAAGTGCCCGTGAACTCGGCGGGATTTACTTCTGAGTAAACATGCGTGGGCTGGGGCTCTAGGTGGTGGAAAATCTGGTCGATGGTAACTTGTAGATCCTTCCTGTTGTTGGCTATGGGGAAGAGAAGATTGACCTGGGTTTAATTCGCCCGGGGGGGGGGGGATCTGGCGGCGTGGGGAAGAGATGCTGGGAGTGTTATGTGTGGGGTGGAGGAGCCTGTTTTAGTGAAGCCGGATGAGCGCTTAAACTTTCTTATTTAAAGGTTCGAGGTTGAAACTAGTGACATTTGGGGATCGTAGTGCCGCTGGCTTTGCCCACCTCCTCGGTTGCAAGCTCGGCTAAGAGTGGCGGGTGGGGGTAGCGCAGAGCAAAATCCCTCTCTTTATTGTTTCTTCTGCAGCCTTCATAGAGAAGTTGGGTTGCTGTGCAGAATAACAATACCGAGCTAAGCTCCCTGAACAGATCTGCAACACCATCCCAGGCTGAATTGCCAGAGACTAGAAGGGGAGAGGGGATTTATAACCCAGCGGTGCCTTTCCAACCCTCACCCCCCTTTCCCCTTGTGTTATCACACACACATTATTACACCTCAGCAGGGAGCTCGCAATGAGAGCTTCCCTTAGAAATCATTATGGAAGCAGTCTGGAGCAAACTAGCTCCAGGGGAAATGGGAGATAACTTTAGCAAGCGCCAAGCCGCAAAGCCAAATACTAGCTGTGGTTGAAGATTACAGTATTGTGCCAATTCATACCTTGCCTTTTGTCTCTCTCCTCTCCCCCTCCTCCTTCCACCTTTTACAGATTTGATATTTATACAGCAGTTGGCTGGCTCTGTTCTTTTGGCTTTGTTAGATGTAGCGTGTGAGTATGCTCTGGAGAAAGGAGAATAGACTAAGGGGCAGCATTGTCTTTAAACTGCTTCTCCCCCCCCCCCATGGTGGGTGGGGGGGTGGGGGTGGGAGGAAAACCCCTCGGTTACAGAACCAGCCAAAAGAAACTCAAGACCAGCTGATACTGCGGGGAAGGGGATGGGCGGGCTGCAGTTGGGGGTCTGGCTTGAAGATGAACTGTAGTGTGATTTGGAGGAATGAGGCAATGGGTCTGCATTCAAAATTCCAGCCTAGCCTTGGACTTCCTAGTTTATCCTAGTTTAGGGGTCACAGTAAAATGGTACAGTCGGGGCCTATGCTTCTGGATTGCCCTGGAACACAAAATTAGAAGCAAAGGATGTGACTTGGGATGAAAAGAGCCACCTTTTTCCGCTGAGACTGGGGTTGGCAGTGCAAACTGTTCAGACAGTGTAGACTGGCAGCCTCTTCCCATCAACCGCATGAACTAGGGGGGCTGGCTCAGTGGTGTGTGCACACCTGAGTGTGCTATGGGTGTCTTTAGGTTGGTAACCGAGAACTAATAAATTCGGAATAGCAGTGGCCTGTCCGTCTGTGTTCTTGGTGAAGCAAGATCAGGACTGTAATGCTGCACAGTAACTGCTTTATTGATAGGGGCACGATAGGCATTTCTCCAAAGCTGATGAGGGTGTGTGCAGATTGCCTCAGGTAGCGGGCCAGGAAACGCTTTATGGTGCCATTGGAAGGTTTCTGATCAGTTTCTTCTGCATCTAGACACACATAGCCATACACTTATGAAACTTAAGCGTGGGTGAGGTTATATACAGCATTTTGCTGGTGCTGATGGATGAATAAATAACTTCTTGGCAAAATAATGGCAACAGATGTAAGTGTCCTCATAGTTTGTAACTATTATTGTTTTTTTCCTAAACAGCAGACACTTCATACTAGAATATGCTGGGATGAAGTTTTGTCCTTTCCCGCCGTTTCAGTTTTAAATAATGCCAGAATAGGTGGTGTTTAATTGAATAAACCCATTAATAATTACGTCTTGTAAGCTATGAAATTTGCATCATCCCCCCCCCCAGTCTGCAACCCACCCACCCCAAATTATGTTTGCATTTTGGATTTTTAACGGAGATCTTAATTAGGTCCTATTGTAATATTCCCGTTAACACTAATTAAAACCAACCCCTCTAGGTGAATGCAAATTGTAAAGAAAAGAGCTGAATGAAGGGTAGGCTGATTAAAAGGAAGGAAAGGGTAAGGAGTATATATGCCAGCTCAAATGTGTATTTAGGATGTATAAGTCTTCCTTTCTTCCTCCTTTCAGTTATTCTGTTCTCCTTGGAGCCTGTTGTGTGACTGCAGGAGGAAGAGAAAATGATATATGTGGCAGGCTCTGCAGTGGCAAGGGTCAAGTGAGGGCTGTAAAACAACCGTTACTATTTGCACCTTAACTTTCATCTTCTGTTGGAGACCAGTGGCAATTCTCAAACGTTTTATTCTAAACAAAAGTCTGGCATAAGTAAGCTTAGGTTGGATTTGAGGGAGGAAAAGTGAAAAGTGAAATACCCTTTGCATTAAAACCAACAACATCAAAACCTACTGTGTTACAGAGAATACGTACATACCAGAATTTCTGTGGTCCTGTGTATTGCTGTTTTACAGTGAAATGAGACTGTATGCATGGTGTCGTGATGGTGTGGGCTTTGCTTTCATGTAAATCTGAACCAGTGTGCCTTCTAGTAGGGAAACACATTCGCCTTTGGAATGTGGCATTTTCGCTCTGTTCCAAGTGGTAGAATTTGCAAATGGCAAAAAGATGCTCGTCAGATTTTGAAGTGGCGACATCTTAACTCATGGGGTTCCAAGGTGATGTCCCTATTCAGTCGTGAGCAGGGTGAAATTTCTGCCTTAAGGGATTGGTTTTGGTGAAGCTGCCTGCATCTCAATAAGACTCCCACACCTGACTCCTTCCCAAACTAGGATAGAATCGTACAGTTGGAAGGGACTCCAAGGGCCACCTAGTCCAAACCCCCTGCAATGCAGTAACCACAGTAACCCTGAAAGATGGCCACTCAACCTCTGTAAAAACCTCCAAAGGAGGAAAGTCCACCATCTTCCGAATGCATGCCTACTACCTCATTTCTCCAGGAAACAGATCTTGAGGCAAAGAAGAAAAGTCAACCAATTGTATAATATTTGGTTTAGAAGAGTCCAGTTTCCTTGTTTTAGATTTTTATAAGGTAATTTTACAGTCGGTTTTGATTTTTCAAAGTGGTTTTCAGGATAGTGTCTTTGTGTTGTGCTAGGGAATAATATATGATGTTGTAATTGTAACGGAAGACTTACTGTTCTTTAGAGGCTATAGTCTGAGGCAGGCAGCACTTGTCCCAATAAACTCCTCCACTGCAGTGGAAGAGACTAAGGAAAAGTTCCCTCACCCCACCCCAGCCATTTCCAATATACCGGTATGCTCACAAGGAACCTTCAGACCAGATTGTGATTATTTAGCACAAGGCAGAAAATGTGAGAAATGGTCCTGGGAATAATGGCAAGTTCTTGCATACCTAAAGCGCTTCATTCCCTATGCTTGCAGTGATACCATGCACTGTCCAATCTCAAACATTTAATGGCATATAGACGAAATTCTGAAAGGTTCAGTGCAATAAAAGTCAGTCTAACAGTTAAAATACTGTTGTATAGCATTCATGGATCCTCATTGTGTGTTGCAGAACCCTGACTGCTACTATGCACTGTCTGTGACTCTGTGTGTTGAGTGTACGGTCAGGTGGGGAAAGTTTGAGTTGTGTCTGTGTGCTTGGTGATCATGCTTGAGGCCTGCATCTATTCCCCTGTGCAAGAAATGTCAGGGCTTTTCTTGTTCTCGGGGCTGAGAAGGTTGAAAGAGAGCCTTAATTTATGGCTGTTATACTTGAGCCTATAAAGTCGAACCAGGCTAATATAAAATAAGAGTTGGTCTGTAATTTTTCACTTAAGTTTTTGCGCAATAAAAAATACAGTTACTATTTGTATATAATTGCTTTTTACACTTAAGTTTTTGAGCAATAAAAAATACCGTTACTGTTTGTATATAATTGCTTTTCATTCGTCCTCCGTAACCTTTACAACAATTATGCATGGGAGTGGATAGTTTTACTACATTGTGTTATGTATTGGTTTGTGTGGATTGGGGACTGAGGATGATTGTGACTTGCCAAAGACCTCCAGTGATGAAGACTGGAGGGACATCATTACTGAGCTAAGGCTTGAATGGGTACGTCAAGCTCTCCCCCCCCCCCATGCCAGGCAGGAGGTGTTCCTGTAGGGCAGGGATTCCTAAGGAGGGATGGTGGAGGGAAAAGGTATGAAGATTGTTAGTGGTCTTGGGGGCAGAGCCGGCCCAGCCATTAGGCAGGGGCAGGGTGAGGCTGCTGCCTCAGGCAGCGCTCTCATGGGTGCCCTGCCTGCCCTGCTACCTTCATCAGCAGTGGAGAAGCAGCAGCACCATCAGCACCAATTTCGGGTAAGATCGTGTCTGTTTTGGACAAGCTCTCACCTGAAATTGGCATGATCCTGCCTGAAATCAGCACCAATGGCAACACTGTTTCTCTGCCAGCAGCAGATGCAGCAGGGCGCGTGGAGGTGGCAGATGCGGCAGTGGCAGAGCAGGTAGTGGTGGTAGAAGGGACAGGTGTGTCAGGGCAGGGTGGCAAATCTCATTTCACCTCAAGCGGCGAAAAATTATGTGCTCTCCCTGCTTAGGGGTCTAAAGAACAGTTTGTGTCATTCTTAAGGAGCAAAGTTTACAGTACAGTATATTGAGAAGAAACCTAAAAGTCGTAAATCGAAAGCCAAATGATAGCCTTTCATACCAAGTAATGAGTGTCTCCCTCTCTCTCTCTCTCTTTCTCTCTGGGTTATAGTCCCTGAAGGGAAAATTAAGCAAAAACACTTGTAAATCCCAGGTTTTTGCAGAGCTACACAAGCTCAGTGCTACAGTCCTAAGCACCTTTATGCAGAAGTAAGTACTGCTGAAATTAAGGAACTTAATGCTAAGTAAACACAGGATTGAGATGAAATTAAAGTTCTTCTTCATATCCTGGCACTGGAATTTTCTTTGTCAAATGTTTAAAAGCCCATTGTGTGCCCCATTTTAAAAAAATGCCTTCTAAGGACTGGAAGGAAGCTGGAAATGATCCGTATCTGACATAGTAGGAGAATCTTTCCGCTTGGGATATTTGCCTTCAGAAATCTCACGCACAATGCGAAAACGGCTTCCTTTGATTTTTAGCTCTTTCCTTTATTGAAAAGAATCTTAGAAAAAGTTTGTACATTTGCTTGGCACCTATTATTATATCATGATTCCAAAATGTTGGCACTCTTACTGGAGGTTCTATAAAACTACTAGCACATTTGCAAAGCTAAGCAGAGTCCGGTATGGTTTCATATTGCATGGGGGAACTGCATGTTGAGATTCCTGCATTGCAGGGAGTTGGACTAGGGTTGCCCTCAGGGTCCCTTCCAACTTTACAATTCTATGATTCTAAGAAGTCCCAACTTCAAGACTATGTCTTGAGCAGCTTTTGTGGCTGGTAATTCTTCTCTCATTCTGGGATGCTCAGTTGTGCGGGTCTCAGGTGCAGAACTGGAAAGAAGTATAGTAGCTTAATTTTCAGCTTTTATTGTTTGTTGTTATGGTCCCTACAAGCCCCACTCAGTAACCAGATCCCTGTTGGCTACTGTAAAAACACAGGAGGAGTGTCCTTGGTGTCACTGACTCCACAGAGGCTAAAATTAAAATAGGAAATTGTTTTTATGGGCATGAAGGACCATCAGCAAGGCTTGACCTTGCTCACATGTTTTAAGTAGGATAGATTTTTCTCTGTGTATAACCTGCATGTTTCTATCTCTTAACTACAATCTGCATCTATATGGCTTAGACAGGGCAAAAATACTATGTGTTTTGTGGCCACCTTGTATTCTGATGCCCTGGTGGCCACTACTTCCCTAAAAAGTGCATCAGGAGGGAGAGAATTGCAATGGAGATGCAGCAAGCAAGGGAAGGAGTTCTTAACCTCCTGGCTGCTGTTCACTGTTTCCCCACCCTGCAATAAGTCCTCTCCTTGCTATTTACCAGACACCTGATTCTGTCAAAAACATGACCATTAGGGTTTGGGGCTGCATAAAATGCGGTTGCAGGCTTAGCCTGTCTTAAGAAGGAAGTGTGAGAATCAAAACAGGGTATGTGTCTGTCTGTTTCCATCCGCAATGGGTGGTTGCCTCAAGTGTGCCCAATGGTAAATGGAACCAGGAGAACAGAGGGAATCGAAAGAGCGTGATTGGCAAGGCACTCTCTTGTACATGGTAGCTGTGCAAAATGGATGCTTAATGGCATTGTGCATAAATGACAAAATAACTCTGAGCGGCCTTGAGCTTTTCATTATTACTGTTATTATAAATTGTGCAATGGCAACGAGTTCTTCCAGCTCCCTGAGAAGTGTTTCCAATGTGATAACAGCTGTTGTTTTAAGGCAGTTGCGGCTTTATCCTAATGGCGAGGTGAAAACTAGATTTGCTCCTAAATGGGTGCTTGTTTACAGTGCTATTGATCTGGAGGTTCTCTGAGACAGCCTGTCTACATGAAAAAGGAACTCCAGCGTGTTCTAACCACATTGCCCCTTTTGCTTTCTGCCTTGGGACATACATGGACCACTTGTGTTTGAAAGGGACTTTGTACTGTAACCACATCCATAAATCGGAGATGGAAAAACTGATATTGTTTACACAAGCATTTGCCTCAAATGAAAGAGGTGAGTTCCTTGGCTAACTCTTTTAACTTCCTTGAGCTTCTCATACTTTCCGATTTGCACATAAATCAGCGGTGAAGGTGAGTTAAGGTGATAATAATTGATTGATTCCAGAGGGCTGTGTGGAGATAAAAAGTTTTTCAGAGACTTGGAGGTGTTGAGTAGAGGAGTTATATACACCCATGGCATATGCAGTCATTTTCGTTTTGTTCTGCCACAGTGTTTGGTCAAACAGGTGTTGCAGGTTTTTGTTAATGCTTCAAGGTCTGTCTTGTGAAATCCACAGCAAGGAGGGATGGCCAAGCAGCCTTGTCTCAAAAATCAATTGCTCCTCTCCAGTGTTAAAAGCAAACACTTGTCAACCCTCAAGGGGGTTCTTCTAGCATTTAGCTTTAATGCTCAAAGGGCACAATTCAAGTTCTCCTCTGCCTGCTGCCCTTTTCTCATGACACTGCAGGTCTTCCGCATATTGGTTTGTCAATTATGTAAGTAGTGCCTTTGATTGATTGATTGATTGATTGATTGATTGATTGGAGTAGCACCTTTCTCCCTTCTCTCCCCTGCACCCCAAATTAGCCGCAACACTTTTAGGAATTTTCCCCCAAGGTTTTTTTTAATCACCTTATTTTTCGCTCTATAAGACGCACCAGACCACAAGTTGCACCTAGTTTTTGGAGGAGGAAAAAAATATTCGGAATCTCAGAAGCCAGAACAGCAAGAGGGATCACTGTGCAGTGAAAGCAGCAATCCCTCTTGCTGTTCTGGCTTCTGGGATAGCTGTGCAGACTGCATTCCCTCCATACGCACACACATTTCCCCTTACTTTTTAGGAGGGAAAAAGTGAGTCTTATAGAGCAAAAAATACAGTAAATTTTATTTTCGTTTGTGGTGAAATAATTGGTACATATTTATTTAATTTCATAAAATTTATACACTGCTTAATTGGTTTTTTTATTAAAAAAAACCTCAAAGCAGGTTACAAAGAATATGTCCATTATTAATAACAGTTTAGTCCTAACTATATCTACTTAGAAGTAAGTCCTGCTAAGTTCAGTGGTGCTTATGCCCAGGTAAGTGGCTTTAGGCATTAGAATCGCAGCCTAGTTAGCCTTTAAAAATAAGAGAAATGCAGTTTTCCTTTGAAGTGAAATTCACTAGTTCGGAAGTTGCTTACAATGTGCACTATTCTATTTCATCACACTGAATTTGTTTGGGGCTTGGAGAAGACAGCAGAGGTAGGAAAACAGAGCAAACAGGGCTGTCCATTATATGTGTATAGTCATAAAACTATAGGTGCTGCTGCAGACCCTCCAAGTCTTCCTATTTACCAGGGACAGTCCCAGATTTACAGAAGCTGTCTCGGTTTCTGATTTGATCCCAGAATGTCCCGCCTTTCCTTAGGACATCCCTATTTTCACTGGAGAAATATTGGAGGGTATGGAGTTACTTTTCTCCGGGCCAAGGAGAAAAGTAACTATACAACCTTTAGAAGACATCTGAAGGCAGCAATCTATAGGAAAGTTTTTTAATGTTTAATATTTTATTATGTTTTATATATGTTGGAAGCCACCCAGAACGGCTGGAGCAACCAGTTAAGTGGGCGGGGTATAAATATTATTATTATTATTATTATTATTATTGGACTAGGATGTCCCTGTTTTCATCAGAAAAGTTTTGGATCAGGGGTGCTGTTCCTGTCGTCTTGGAGAAATATTCTTTGGTGCACATCCAAGCTCTGATAGTTCTTTGGAATTATTTTGTAGTTCTCTGACACTATCAGGAATGAAGTTGAATTGTTCATCCTTATCAGCATCAGATCCTGCCAACCTAGCAGTTTGAAAGCACAAAGTGCAAGTAGATAAATAGGTACCGCTGCGGCGGGAAGGTAAACGGCATTTCCGTGCACTGCTCTGGTTCGCCAGAAGTGACTTAGTCATGCTGGCCACATGACCCGGAAGCTGTATGCCGGCTCCCTCAGCCAGTAAAGCGAGATGAGCACTGCAACCCCAGAGAGGCGTCCGCTACTGGACCTAATGGTCAGGGATCCCCTTTACCCTTTACCTATCAGCATCAAATAATTGCATCCTGAGGCAGTCTGGGTAGCTTATGTGCATTTGTAAAGTTTTGAAGCTGCTACTGCAGTTGTTTGAAGCTGTTGCTTCAAATTGGGCTGGCATGTAAGACAACACAGATCAGTGTGCTAGCCAGCAGATTCAGAACAGCAAATGCTTCACCATTGGCCAGTGTTTTACCAGCATTGCTGTGCTGTCACCAAGACAGATTGGCAGGTAATAGTGTGATAAGATGCCTGTAGACTGCAGGTTGCTCTCCGGATTGTGTTGCCAGGCCCTGTCTGGCTTTCTCAGTCTGCAGAGGAATCTGCAATAACTCAGTGGGACTGTAAGACTGGAGTCCAGTTTAATCTGGGCTGGACTGGTGAGACACCTAGGGATTAGATAAATAAGTGCCAACTGAAGATTTGTTGGTTTTTTTTGTTTGTTTTTGCTTTCAAGGTAGTTTATCTAGTCCCATGGGCTGCATTTACTCATTCAGTCTGTAAATGCAGATTTTTAAGTGCACGCATTTGCTAAATTAGTTTGTCATCACAATTTTTCAAAACATACCAGCTGATGGCAGATAAATGCCTTTTGAAGGTTACTTGAGATAATAAAAAGTGCATGTAGGGAACTCCTTAATTTATCGGAGCATTTTTACAGTATATCATGTAGCTGGGATACAGTAAATAATTCGCTCTTGTAAAACATCTAGGGCAAGTGTAAAAAAAAGATGAGAAAAAGAGGGGGCTGGTTTTCAATGCCCAGTCAGAGCCTAAGCAGTGTTCATAGCAGTAGTGGGGAATCTTCCCTGGCCAGTGGGCCAGATTCTTATCTCCTCACCCTGATGAGCCAAATTTGACATGTGAGTGAGGGCACCTATCTGTCAATCACCTGATGTCACTATGATGTCTGGTGATTCTGTGCTTTGAAGCCCAAATGTGGCACGTGGCTGCTGGAAAGCTTCCCTGTACTGTTCTTTAAACCTCCAGAAACTAAAGGAGAAGGGCTGTTAGTGGTAGAGCATCTGCTTTGCATGCAGACGGTCCCAGGTTTAATCTCTGGCATCTCCAGGTAGGGCTGGGAGAGACTCCAGCCTGAAACTCTGAAGACCTACTGGTAGTCAGTGTAGGCAATAATGAACCAGATGAATCGATGGTGTGACTCAGTATAAGGCAGCTTACTATGTTCTTATGTAAAGCCATAAAAGTGGTATACAACAAGATACACATAAGAGAACATACAAGGAACTAAAGTTCTAAAAACAATTAAAACCATTCCTACAAGCTCTAAAACCAATAAAATCATTCCCACAGATAGCAATTAATTTTCCATAAATGACAGGGGGAGTCATCTGAAATGAAAACATCTTTAGCAGGTGCCTAAACATCATGATGCTAGGTGCCTAATTTTACCTGATATCCGATTCCAGAGGGCTGGAGCTGAAATCCTAAAAGCCCAGGTTCCTAGTACAAGCTGAGCACATCTCTAGGGCACGTGGTATTCTCAGCCGTATCCTCATCTGAAGAGCACAGTGGCTGGACAGGGGATGTATTGAGCACTGTAACTGGTTCGACGTTTTTTAGGAATTAAAATGCCAAAGCCAAAACCTTGAACTACAGCTGGTAGCATATTGGCAGCCAGTGCAGTTCCCTCAGTAGAGGTGTTCTATGATGTTGATAGGATGCTCCAGTCAACAACCTAGCTGCTGCAGTCTGAACCAGCTGCAGCTTCCAGTTTATGACTGAGAAACCCATGTGGATTGCACAGAAGTAATCCATTCTTGAGGTTACCAGTTCCAAGGTATATTGGTCTGGGAATGGTAGTAGCTGTCTTACCAACTAAAGGCAGAGGTGACCTCTGTGGTTAACCACAGAGGTCACCTCTGCCTCAAGTGACAAAGATGGGTCCAGGAGCACCCCAAAATCACATACCTGTTCCTTCTGAGGGAGTGCAACCCCATCCAAAACATGTAACTGATGTATCTCCTGAACACAGGAACCATGCACCCACAGGGCCTCTGTCTTTCCAGGATTTAAGCTCAGTTTACTGGCTCTTCTCCGGCCTACCACTGAGCCCAGACATTGGTCCAGAGTCTGCCTGGCCACTCCCAGTTCAGATGTTCTGAAAAGCAGATGCCAGAAACTGCCCTAGCCACTCTTGTTCACTAACTAGAGTTTTCCAGACATCCTCCAAGGGCAATCCAACATGAAGTACAGTACACATTGCAGTAGTCCAGTCTAAATGTGGCAGGGTGCAAGTGACAACAGCCAGATCTGCATGATCCAAGAAAGATTAGAGTTGGTGCACAAGATTAAACTGGGTAAAGGCGCTCCTGGCCACAGCTGCCATGTAGGTCTCTGGACAGGGCTTATGATGCAAGGCAAGGCGGTTGACTCAAGTGGCAGAACTGGCCCCAGGGAGCACACCGCTCACTGCCATGCCCCCGCCTCCTACTTTTCTGTGGGTGTGCCCCCTGCCATGGTAGAGGAGGCAGCAGTGGTGGGGGGCTTTGCCTCAAGTGGCAAAACATTGCAGGCCAGCCCTGTCTCCTGAACCAAGATTGGGTCCAGGTGCTGTCCTAAACTGTAGACATTTTCCTTCAAGAGAAGTTCAAGGCCTACTAGCACAGGCTGTGTGTCTCAGCCAAGATCAGCTCACCTACTGACCAAAAGCATTTCTGTCCTCTCTGGATTAAACTCCTGTTTATTAGCTGAGATCAGTCAATTTAATATTCAGTCTGTGTACGTTCTCTTTTCATGAATGCCCTTTGATTCTCTCTGCAGTGTTGGGGAGTTCAAATGACTTATTGAAAGTATTCTCTTTGTCCAAGTTGTACATGTCCTTAACATTCCCACTGCTGTCCAGTGTAATTCAGTTTTGATTTCATTCCTGATAATATCCATTACACTACTGAACCCTAGTCCTAATCTGAAAATGAGCCATCCCAGCCAGTATGTTTTTCTTGAAGAGAACCAAACCTTATATGAAAGTTTTTGTTTAAGTGAAACAGAAAAGAAAATTCAAGCTACCAGTTCTGAATTATCTTTTATTTCTTTTGAGAGCCAGATGTGCTAGTACATTCATTGGCATCAACCAGAATGAATAATGGTTACATAAAACAAACAATATCTGGGAAGATTTTTTGGATTTGTCAGGTTTATTGTGCTCTTCCATCTTCAAGGGCTGGGAAGCAGCAGGTGAGGTGGAGGCCTACTGCTCTACTGCTGCAATTTGGTGTAACAAGCCAAAGATAAGCAACATGGTGGAGGAAGGGGGCAGGTAACAGGATTTCTGTGCACTGCAGAGTTTCTTAGCCGTGCTGAAGTGATCGTCTTGTTTTGTAGCTGTTAAAAATATTTCTGAAATCCTGTCTTCTACTGGAAAACCAGCACATGCAAAGTTCTAAAAAAAATCAAAACAAGGTAGCTCTGGCACAGATAGGTTGCATCTTTGAAGCATCTTTGATTCCAGGCAATTCAGGACTCTCGCAAGTTTCCAGAATGGATGGGCTTTATATTTAAACTTCATACATTTACCCTGCTTATTGGAACTTTCATTACTGAGTAATAATCCAAGATTGTTCCCCATGTTTTATTCACTCTTGAGTTGTAGTCCTTTCTCCTGGGTAACATTTAACCATGCAGTGAAAGGATTTTGTTTTTTCAATATTATGGAGATACAAATTATCTTAGAAACAGTACCATGCAATCTCTCACCTGCTGGCCCAATTAGACCCACCAGGCCTCTTGATTTGGCCCGTGAGACTGTTTTGGGTGATCCAGTGACACCAGGCATAGGAAAGTTTAAGCCACTGCTGCTGCAAAGAAAGGGTTGGAAGTGTATTCCAAGGCTTGGCGGGCTTACACAATTCCTCCTTCGCAGCTGCAGCTTTGAAAACTTGGCACCTTTCCCTGTTGCCCTGACTTTGGCAGGGATCAGATCTACTTGGAAGTGATGGGGAGCGTTCATCATTTTAATGTGAGTGATGCTAATTCTGTTTTCCCATGTGAACCCAAACTGAGCTGGTTTAGGTGTGCTGAACCAACTACTCCAAGCTTATTGGCTTAAACCAGAGCTGTAGCAGATGCAGCTAGACCTGAAGCAAATGATATAGCGCGTTACATCAGACCAGTGGCCCTTATCCAGCATCCTGTTCTCACAGTGGCCAATCAGCCTATGGGAATCACCAAAGCAGGGCCTGAATATTAACAGCATTCACCCCACTTGTGATCCCCAGCAATTGGCATTCAGGAGGATGCTGCCTTCAACCGTGGAGACAGAATATAGCCATCATGATTAGTAGCCATTCATAGCTTTATCTTCCATGCATTCGTCCAATCCTCAGTTTTAAGCCACTCAAGTTTGTGGCCATCACCACATCTTGTTGAAACAAATTCCAGAGTTTAACTATGTGCTGTGTGAATCAGAACACTGGCTTTTGTTGACAGGCTCATAGATTTTAATTGGAATTTCAATGTATTAATCACAAAGAAGGATTAGAAGAGTTCCCCTTCATTTTCACCCTGTTCACTGAATCCAAGCACTCCTGATTCTTCTTAGGTTACTGTTTCCTCAGATGTGCACAGAATATTGGCCTCCTATTTGTAAATTGGCCTTCCCTGTTTAGAGGACTGTGGAGTAAAATAAAAGTTTTATCAAAAATGTGCTTTTGACTGAATGGAATTCAGTGTGGATTAAAAAAAGCACATTCAATTTACGCCTGATCCAGCAAAGCTGCTTCTGTGCATAGATCTCCATAGTTGGTTCAGGTAGAGAGGGAGAGTAAAAGAAGAAAAATATCCTTGTTCTGTGGGTGTGGGATGTAGGAAAAGACACAACCTCTGCAAAGCTTATTTCCTCCAGGTCTGCATGTTTAATACATTTTTAAAGAGGGTCAGGTTTGTTTACATATAGAGATGAACGTGCCTTGGAGATACATCTCTATTTTCAGGATCTGGGTCAATAAAAGGAACTACTTAGGGAGGCAAGAGGATAGCCTATAACATGCTGAGAGGGTCAGAAACTGCCATTTGTTGACAGTCTTGAAATATCCGGATCTCCCCAGTTACCCTGAATGTCCACCGTGTCCCGCCCCCCCCCCCATTTTAAAGCTTTAATTTGTAAGAGATGGCTTCCTAAAAATAAATAAATAAATCTTATTTCAAACAACCAGCATTCACATTGTGCATACACTGTAAAAACAGTACAAGAGTTCTGCTTAATCAAAGCAATTTATTCCTTTCATCAATTTGTCAGTTTTACTTTTGGCAACTGAAAATGAAAAGTAACTTTGCTTAAAGATTTAGGTCATGTTGGTAGATTGTAAGCAGCAGAACATAACATTTTTTAATATGTGGGAACCCTGAAAACTAGTCAAAAGTATGACAATGTTGGTATGCAATTAGTTATTAGCTTCTACTCCTGTTGCTTTTCTTCCAACTCGTCGTTCATTAATTTTTTTTGTAGGGCCATGCAAATAATAATTAAGCACCATACAATAATTAACTGCATATTTGATTGATAGAATGTGTATAATCCAGAAGCACCTCCACTGGCTATCACCGGAGAATTTTAAAGGCAAAAAGTGGGCAATTTTTATTCTTCTTTCTTTTGACTGTATGAACAAGTAAGACTATTGAAGCTTGGCTTGTGGGTAAATACTTTGCACATTTCTTTTGCTCTTGTTAAAAGCAACAAAAATCCCTTTGCTAGCTGGGGAGCTGTGTTAGAACCCTCTAAGTCACAACTAGTCTGAGTAAGGTTGTTGGTTAGCTAATAATGCTAGATGGGACAAAACTGAAGCATTTGGAGCAGCTGGTTGCTTTATGATCCTTGTATAATTTTCTCTCTTGGTTGTTTGTTGTTGTTTTTTTGAAGGGAGGGGGTTTACTTGTGTATACTAGATCTACTGCAAGTAAAATAAAGGACAGCACACACACATACATACATTGTTGAGATCTCAACATCTGTACCATGTGTATGCACTTAGATTTTGCCAACTTTAGTCTTAGTAGATGGGTTGTGCTAAGTAAGAGCATCCCTCGTGTTGTTCTTTGCAAAACTGTAGCTCTTCAACGTGTTAAGATAATTTCACACTGGTGGGGTGCTTGACTATTTACTGCACTTCTTTTTTTCCTTTGTAAAACTTAGGCTTCTGTTTTGGTGGGGAGGGAAGGCGGTTCATGATGGCAGCTATAGTGTGGTAGTTTCCTGCAAGGACATTGTAGATCCCTGCCTCTTCCCTGCTGCATCGATAAATCTTCCCTGTGTAGCACTTCTCTGCAGTCACCCCAGAGGATGAAACAGAACCTCACCTCCGCTTCCTGAATCACAGGTGGACCCAGGTGAGCCTACACATTTGTAACCTCACCAAGCAGAGGACAAGCAATCCTTAAGAGTGAATCAGCAGGCAGATTTACAGTGGTACCTCGGGTTACATACGCTTCACGTTACAGACGCTTCAGGTTACATACTCCTCTAACCCAGAAATATTACCTCGGATTAAGAACTTTGCTTCAGGATGAGAACAGAAATCGCGCAGCGGCAGCAGGAGGCCCCATTAGCTAAAGTGGTGCTTCAGGTTAAGAACAGTTTCAGGTTAAGAACGGACCTCCGGAACGAATTAAGTACTTAACCCAAGGTACCACTGTACTCTTCTGATCAATGGACAATTAAAAGAGTTGCATACTGTACTCAGAAGACAGAAAAGCCTCTAAGATCCTGCTATAGAATAAACTGGACTCCGTCTCTTGAACTGCATTTGAGGGGGTGCTTATTTACATTCCCGGAAGCCTTGTTAACAAAACTCTGTCACACTTTGTGACCATGCTCTCTTTGGTGTGAGGATGACATATCCCCCAGCACCACCAATCAAATTTAAGAAGTTGATTCTGCTTCAGTCTTGCCAGAGGCTGGATCATCACAACAGGAAAGAAGCTTCACCAGCATTTCTAGACATTTCTCTTTTAAAAAGCACTCTGGGCGTTTGGAAATGAAGAACTGCAGCAAGAGTTGAACCCTCCCTCCACCCCAAAGCAATTCAGGAAAAGGGCCAAGCCTCCTTAAGGAAAACTGGTGTGTTCTTCGTGCAGTGGCAGATCTTGGGGTCTGAAATTTCAGCAACGCCCTGTGCAGCACCGAAATTCGGCGCCCAGCCGCCTCAGTTGTCTGATGTTTTTCTTTCTCCCCTCTTTGCTGCTACCTCCTCTCTTTCCTTAAGACAAGGAAAAGAATGGATTTTTTTAAAAAAAATCTATTTCTCGCTGGTGAAATCTGCTCCCTCATTGGCTCCACATCTGTGCTGGAATCTTTATCAGCCAAATCTATACATGCAGCAGGAACATGAGGAACAGCTTTTTCTGGATTGTACCACTTGAGACTGCAGGTGGGGGAATCACATAATGGAAGATTCCACCATGCAAGAATCTGCTTCACATAGCACACTAGCCTGTTGGAGCAAAGGAATCTAGGGTGGCATTGTCCCAGACATACTAGGGTTTTTCCTTTTCAAATCTGTGTGGCTGACACACTTGTACATGGAAATAGTGCAGTCCAGGAAAAGCTGCATCATGCAGTTCTCCGTCATGCGTAGATTGTCTCACAATGCAGGGCACTGCCAATGTATAGGCTTAGTGGACGTCTGAAGGTTCCCCAATGGAAGCAATAAATACATTATAAAGTGGAAAAACTAAGAAATCTCCACTTGAACCCAGCCAGCAATGACAATAAATACAAGGCATACTGTTTCTTGGGTGATTTTAGGTGTGGGTCGTTACTTTGTCTTTTGGCCCAGTCAAGGCAATATGGAGTAATCGGCAAGCAGCTTACTATTAACCTTAAAGAGGCACAATACTAACAGGAACTTCTGCATCCCTATATCAAACTAATCTCAGACCATAGGAGGCTGAAGACCTCTGTGCCATTTAAAAAATATCATGGATCAAAATTATGTAATTTAACAGAAATATTCTATATAATTTTAAGCTAAGGCTCTACTTCCTGCTGGGTTTGTCTCTCAAAAATTAAAATGTATGAACTAGAAATGCATTAGTTTCACAGTTTACAATCTGGTGAAGCACTGGAGTAAGAGTAAAACTTAATATAAGACAGAATGCACTGTGTTCATCAGTCTTGCTTTCATTATTTACTTATTTTCAAAATGGATAAAATTCTGGAAATGTGCTTTAGAAATGTGTTTAAATATGCTTTTAAACTTTGGATATATATTTTATGATGGGGGTTATTTGACAGCAGATGTGGGGCAACTAACATTGGCTGTTATTTGCTGATCAGGTATTTGTTTTCTGTGGTGCAATCTGAGCAGACTGCCAGGTATGCAAGTTCTGTTGAATGTGGGACCACTTAAAGGACATGCTTTTCCTCTGCCAATTTTTCTGTTCTGTGATGGGGCAGAAATTCTTGGCTCGTGCCAAATCTGTCATATATAGCAAAGAGATTCCCAAGTCTTTGAGAACAGAAGAAAAGCAAAATCGATTTCTCCATACCCAACTTACGCAGAGTGTTATCCTCCATCTCTTCCATTTGTATACTGCTTCTCACTTGCTTATGTTTTGAAAATTTGATTTTAGAAAGAAAAGTAACCCAGAGCAGGACAACTGGTGGAATTCCCTGCGGACTAAAAACATTGCGGCGCCAGAGGTTAATTTTCTAGTAGGTTAGTTTGAGGGTTGTAGAAGTCCTGTTGTCTAAAGTGCTCTTGCAACGCAGGGGTATGCCACCATCTTGGAAACTGACTTGCTCTGGTTTAGCTGGTGGGTAGCTGCACTGCATTGCACACACTGTGTGTGTTTGTGTAGTTATCTCCAGGGTCACATTGTATCGCTGTGCACCTATCTGTGCGGCAGATGCGGATGAAGCATGCTGTTCTGCGCTGAAATACTCTGCAGGTAATCTGCATTAAAGTACATTGTCTGCTGCGGTGAGTTAAAGCAGCATTATAGCAAGGAGAAAATACGCGGGCCGATTCCCATTGTGTTGCGACAGTCTCCATCAATAATACATAAAGAGAACCATTTCTCTCCTTAGTGGGCAGCCGTGGTTGTGTCGCTGGGCTTGCTTGGCCTCCTCGCTGCAAATTTCTTGTACTCGCCACCAGTTTTATAGGTTACTCTGCTTTCAGCAAAGGGGTATTAAATCCTACTTTATTTTGTGGCTTTTATTTTGTGCCTCTTTTGTCTCTGTGCATTGGATGCTCTCTGTGCAGCATGCTGGGGGTTGTGTTTGCAGAAGGAGTGTTTCTGTTTATAATCTGCCTCACTACAATATGTTGCAAAGGTAATTAGGAGTCCTGAGATAGCTCCGTCTCTATCTTTGAAGCAACGAGGCTCATAAAGCTTGATTCAGGGACCTCGTTATCTTTATTTTTAAAAAAAGAAGTTTTTTCCTCCCTTAAAAAAAATAACTTTCATGAAGTTACCATGGTTACTGCTATACTTGGTGGCTTCTTTGCTTTCCTCTTACCTTAAATGCAGCTGCGCTGCCATTAAGAATTAAAACATCAACAACGGGAACATCCCCAATGTCAGCCAGCCGTAAATCCTGTTTATGTTCCTCATGGAGGGGGGAAGCTGCAGTGGCAGCAAATGTGGAGGCACCGTGGAATGGGGGGTGTTTTAATGCAGTCCTCTGGAGATGTTGGGAATAGTAAAATGTCTCTCTCTCACATGCTACAATAATTACAGGCAGCAGAAGAGAGAACTTGGAAAGGGACGCAGCATTAGCCTGTACCTGAGAGAAAATGCTTCTTACTCCACTCCCAGCAGACCTCCTTTGCTTCTTGTACATGTCAATTCGGCAGCAAATTGATGTGCTGCACTCAGGCAGCAGTTGGCTAATCCTGCCACTTTCTGCGGTGGGTGGCATGTCGCTTAACTTTGCTGCATGCTGGTATCTATCCTTATTTATATATCCAGGACAAGGAATTTGGTGCCATCCAGATGTTGATGGACATCCGTCTCTGACCACTGGCTGTGTTGGCTGGGGCTGAGTTGGAATCCCAATGACATCCATTAAGTCCACAAGTTAACCCATCCTATTCCGAAGCACTGCTGCCAGCCTGGGTCTCTAGCACTGTTCCTTTCCTGAGCTTAAAAACCAAATGAACTAGAATTGCCAAAGCACATGCTGCATCACTTAGCTGTGGGCCCTCCTATATCTGAATTCTGCACCCTGTTCAGCCTTCACGCTGTGTGGAACGAGGTTATACCTCTCTGCCTAGGTACTCATCATGTATGTTCTCTTCCAGATAAACCTATGACTTACCTTGTGAAAAGTGGGATTTAAGAGCGCACTTAAAGGAACAATCTCCATACTGATGTCAACTTGACACTCATCTTAATTGCAACGCTGTTCTGGGCCCCTTTGAATATCTGGAAGCTTCTTTAATGGGGAATGTGGATTTCCATCCAGGGTCACCAGTTGTTGCATGTTGCTGCCACTATGACTAGATTTGGGTCACCAGGAAGATTCAATGAGGAGGGATCCTGTCGCTGGCCTCCTGGCAGCAGAGACGATCTTTGTGCTTTGGAAAAATAAATAAAACAGGGTGCTTATATTCGTCAGCCTCCCATGGTTGCCACATCTTACATCCCAAGATATGCCCAATGATACTTTGATTGATATTTCCAAAAAGATATCATTACCCAAAATTTGTTCAGTGCTGCTTTAATTAAAAGATAGAAAAAGTTCAAAGACTGGCAGCCAATGAAATAATTGTCATTGATTATTTGTTTACATATTTATTTATATTAAATCGGATGAAGTGCCTTTCATCCGAAGATCACAGGGCAGTTCACAACATAAATATATGAAATGAAAACACAAAATACATAATAACAAAGCAAAACAAACCAATAACCCCACCTCCCACATCCTTGGAGAGAGGATTCAGAGGAGCCACCCGTTATTTACCTTTTAACTTGTAAATTAATTGATTGAGTTGCAAAAAAACTTCAGATAGATGTTATCCCTAACCAAAACAACTTCTTACTGCAGAAGGAAAGAAGCTATCTTAAATCTCATTCCTTGTTTCACTGACACCAGAACCAAAATAGTCTCAAAAGATAAAACACGTAATCTTAATTGACAGCCCCGTTGATTAAACTTGACCCTCAACAATCATTATTAGTCAACTAATCTGCAAGATTAAAGCATTTCAACCCTAAAAATGAATGCTTAGGTGTTGAACAGTTTGATTGCATGTTCTGGCTTTGAAAACATTGCTTACTGCTAACTTGGGCCTCTTATCAACTTTTGTGGTTTTAAGAGCAGATTAGAATGTGGTTAGTTAGTGTGATTTTAGTTGTTGTTTTTTAACTCCCACCCCACCAGCTAAACCACACTTCTGATTTGGACACTCAGTAGACCTTACCATGTTGTACGGGAGACTTTTGGGGAAAATTAAGGTTTGGGTCTACAGTATATGCCTGATGGCATGCATCTCCTGCCTCATATTTCCCTTCCCCTGTTAGAGGCCTGCCTCTTAACTATCAAGGTATTGCACCTGTACCCTCCTATCATGCTGCTAAGGCATTTGTATGTTGGTTTGACTGTATTTGTGGGCATGCCTGTGTGTGCATGCAGGCTACAATATTTCAATTTTGGTTGTTTTTTCCCCTTTGAAAAACAAATCCTTTGGCATACCTGAAGTATCTTCCAGGTTTACTGAAGCTACTTGCTTTTCTCTGTGTGGCTCTGCTTCATCGCTATACTAAGAGGAGCAGTGCCATCCACTTAAGAGGGAATGGTCAGGGAGGTTTCCTCCTCCTCCTTTGTATCCTGTGTGCTATCTTGCTCATTAGAACATACTCCGATGTCAACAGCCATTGATCTCTTTGAAATTGTTGGGCATTGGTTACTCCTTGCAAGGATGACAGTCTTTTCACACTTTCTCATGTCTGTGTATGAACTGCGGCGGAATAGTGTCTTCTGCTGGTGAAACTCACTTGGCTGCAGTCCTATCCACTCACTGAACCCAGCACAGGATGCCATTTTTAAAAACCCAATTCCTCGCCAGTTATTGTCAGTGGAAGCCACCTTTAAGTAGTGTTGTGGACTTGTGCCTACAACATGTGCCCAGAAAAAGGCAGAAGACCAAGTCGGGCTCGCAGTAAGAGGGTAGATGAGGAAGAATCAACCTATATTGGACTTCCGGAGGCGGCGCGAACGACAATGGCGGTCCTCCTCTCACGCTGAGGAGGAAGCTCCACAGAAACGGGTCGTCCGCTACGGCAAAGCGGAGACCCGCATTGAAAAACCACAGGCGGCAAGAGCCTGTGGTCGTGGGACTCGGCGGGCGCCAGAAGCGGCTCCTGAAACTGAGAAGGGACCCCGTAAGGAGCCTCTGATCACGGAGGGGGTCGTGGCGCTGTGAGTCGATCGCTATTTCTGTGGAGTGAAGCCGCACAGCTGCTGTCGGTGAGCGCTGACCTTTTTTCCTGGAAATATCAGATCCTGAAAAATAACAACCCGTGAGTAAGGAAGGACCATAATAAATTTGAACCTAAATTACTAGAAACTTGGCTAAAAGCGGAGAGATGCAAACAGGAAGTCCGTCTTCCGCTGCTGCTTAAAGTTCAAAGCAAAAGATTTTGACGTGGAGCCTTTGAAGAGGCGCTAAAACTAACTGATCTGAGCATTCATTGAAGCTGCTTCTGTGTAAAGGAAGGACTTAGTTCTTTTAAGTGATTTATCTATTATTTGGACTGTGTTAATCTTCTTCTTTGGGAATTACAATTTTGACTGAGAAACCCAGGTATTTGGACTGCCTGAATAATAGAACTGTCAGCCTGCAGACTTGGCTACTTTGTATCTGGGGCTTGTTATAACCTGAGTGCTGACGGACTTGCTACTTTGAAACATTACTTGGCACTTGTTAGAGACATTGTAATGCTGTCTAAACCAACTCTGCTAAATACAAGTTATTGAAGGTACCTGGACATTAAATTGGATGTTATTGTTTTCTATATTGAATTGGCTTCTTCCCTCAAGACATTCTGAGCTCCCTCTAGAGGATTTTGGATTTATAGCTGTGACTTTACTTTCTCTTTCCTTTCCTCCTATTTGACTGCTTACTCTCTGGGCTGTTGTATTCCTATGGGAACACTTGGTTTGACCTTGACTATTAGATAAAACTGGAATGAGTGGCGCAAGAAAAAAGGAGCCTAAAGTAAAAACTAGACAAACAACTCTAACCTCAGCCTTACAGACACATAGATCTTCTGTGCCTACTCTGCCGCTGGCAGGGGAAGAAGAAACTGAGCAATTACAGTTGGAAGATATGGCTGCAGGAGCAACTGCTTCAATTTTAGAGAAAATCTTTGAAAAATTGGAATCTTTGGACAAGAGAGTGGAATCTTTGGACAAGAAAGCAGATGAACAAATGTCCAAAATTGATCAAAATACAGCCTGTCTAAACAAAATAACTGAACAAGTGGCCTTGAACGTAAAATCAATTGGACAGCTAGCTGAGGCCACTGTAGAAAATCGTAAATTGGCTGAGGCAACTAGCCAAAAAGTTGAAAATCTAGAACAAGAGGTAAAACCACTGCATAAACAAGTCGGAGAGCAACAGATGTATTTGTCTATGATAGAACTGCGGAATCGGGAAAACTTAAGGTTAAGGTCTATACCAGAGCTTGAACAAGGAAACTTAATTGAGTTCCTGACTAAAGAATTTGCTAAATTTTGGTCTTTAGAGGAGGAAAAGGACTTTAAAATTGTGTCGGCTTTTAGACTTGGAAAATTTGCAAGGAAAGACAAGCCCAGAGACTGTTTGATAACTTTGAGATCGAAGGAGGAAAGAGATAAGATATTGGGCCTACACTACGAAAAGTCACTGGATTTTTTGGATAGAAGAGCTGAGATCTACAAAGATATCCCGAAACAACTTTTGGACCTTAGATCCACCTATCTTGAACTGGTTAGATTGTTAAGGAGTAACTCAATTATCTTTAGGTGGGAATTTCCTCAGGGATTATCCTTCACTTTCAGAGGGAAGAAGGTTAAAATTAAAACACTTGAGGACAGAGATAAATTTTTGATTGCCCACGGAGAGGAACTTCAGAAAGGAATTGAACCACCTTTGGGGCCTGGACCATTAGCTGTACCCCCATCCTTGGAACCTGAAGATCCAGAGAAAAAGATACCACCACCAGAGGAATAACAGATTTATTCAGGATGTCTCTGCAACTTCTGAGTTGGAATATTAACGGATGCAACTCCCCGGAAAAAAGGAGGAAGATATTTCACATATTGAAAAAAGAACAATTGGACATTATTTGTCTGCAAGAAACACACGTGACTAGGCTCCATAAAAAAGTGCTAATAAACAAAAGATTAGGCCAAGAATTTATTTCTTCGGATCGAGTGAAGAGGAGTGGTGATTTATGCAAAGGAGAGCATGTCACCCAAACTTTTATTTAAAGATGAGCAAGGAAGAATTTTGGCAATAGAGATACAACACCAAGGAGAGAAGCTTTTGATATTAGGAATCTATGCACCAAATGAGGGGAAATCGGAATTTTACAAGAAGCTGCATGAGAGCATGCTGGATTATCTGGACTATGATAACATCATCATGATGGGAGATATGAATGGGGTGGTATCAACCAACATGGATAAGTCACAAAGCCAAAACGTGACAAAAGATGGCAGACTACCTAAGACTTTTTTCGAACTGACTGACAGTATGGACTTGATTGACATTTGGAGGACAAAGAACCCCTTGGGAAGAGAGGGAACATTCTTTTCTGAAGCCCAACTGACATGGACAAGAATTGACCAAATATGGATATCTAGAGGTCTGGCACCCAAGACCAGAAAGGTGGAAATCTGCCCAAAAACCTGCTCCGACCATAATGCAGTAAAGATGGATATGAGACTACTTCCAACCGGCTCCTTTAGATGGAAGATGAATGACAATCTGTTTAGAGATCAGGAGATCACTAAGAAGGCCCAAAAAGCTTTGAAGGATTACTTTGAGATAAATTTGAACACTACGGTGGAAAAAAGAATCATCTGGGATGCAAGTAAGGCTGTGACGAGGGGGTTCTTGATACAACAGAATGCTGTAAAGAAAAGGACACAAAATGAGAAAAAAGATAAAATTTTGAGAAAAATTAAAGAATGTGAGAAGAAGTTAAGATTAAATCCGAAGTCACAGCCGATTCTGAGAGAAATTAAACTCCATCAAGCACAATATTCCAAATTGATAAACCAGGAAATAGAGTGGAAAGTTAAACTAATGAAACAAAGGTCATTTGAATCGGCTAATAAATGTGGGAAACTGCTAGCATGGCAGTTGAAGAAGAGACAAAAATTAAATACAGTTACAAATTTAGAGATTGAAGGAAAGAACATTCAGAACCCTGGGGAGATTAGAAAGTGCTTTCAGAGATATTTCAAAAAATTATATACTCAAGGGCCGGAAGATGAGACCGAGATAGAACAATTTTTGATAAAGAATGGACTACCAAAACTGTCACAAGAAAACAGATCAATCCTGAATCGTAAAATAACACGACAAGAGATTGAACAAGCCATTCAGAATATGCAACTGGGCAAGTCTCCAGGGCCAGATGGGCTTACCTCCAAGTACTATAAGACATTGAAAGACTATCTGATACAACCACTGATGGTGGTGGGCAATGAAATTCTGGAGGGGAAGAAGGCACCGGAATCGTGGAAAGAAGCTTTTATCACATTGATACCTAAACTCGAAACTGAAAAGACACAACTTAGGAACTACCGTCCCATCTCCCTTTTAAATGTGGATTATAAAATATTTGCAGACATTTTAGCAAGCAGATTTAAAAAAGTTTTAAATGAAGTAATTCATAAGGATCAGGCAGGCTTCCTCCCAGGCAGATACTTGTTTGCTAACACAAGGAACATTATTGATATTTTGGAACTTCTGCAAACAAATATCAATACAAAAGCTGTGTTAATTTTTATAGATGCGGAGAAGGCCTTTGATAATATTTCTTGGAAATTCATGAAGAAAAATTTGGAAGGGATGGAAGTGGGACGGGGTTTTGAAAATGGGATAGATGCAATCTATTCAGAACAAAAAGCTAAATTGATAGTTAACAATGTGGTTACAGAAGAGTTCAAAATTGAAAAAGGAACACGACAAGGTTGCCCTATTTCCCCACTGTTATTCATTTTAGTCCTGGAGGTGCTCTTGAATATGATTAGGGGGGACCGGTTGGTTGAAGGAATTCAGGTTGGAGTGAAACAGTACAAACTTAAAGCTTTTGCAGATGACCTAGTTCTGACTTTACAGGAGCCAGAACCTAGTACGAAAAGAGTATTACAATTGATTCAAGAGTTTGGTCAGGTGGCGGGATTTAAACTAAACAAGCAGAAAACTAAGGTACTAGAAAAAAACTTGACAGTTACAGAGTCAGAACGGTTTCAGAGAGAGACAGAGTTAAATGTGGTTAAAAAAGTAAAATACCTAGGGGTAAATATAACAGCAAAAAACTTGAGTCTATTTAAGGACAACTATGAGAAATGTTGGTCAGAAATTAAAGAGATTTAGAAAGTTGGACAAGATTGAAACTTTCCTTGTTAGGCCGAATTGCTGCTATTAAGATGAATGTATTGCCAAAAATGCTGTTTTTGTTTCAAACATTACAGATTGTGGACAAAACAGAGTGCTTTCGGAAGTGGCAGAGAGATATTTCCAAATTTGTCTGGCAGGGCGAAAAGCCCAGAATTAAGTTTAAGATATTAACTGATGCGAAAGAAAGAGGGGGCTTCGCCCTGCCAGACTTAAAGACTTAAGGTTGTATTATGAATCAGCAGCTTTCTGCTGGCTAAAAGACTGGCTACTTCTTGAAGACACTGATGTATTGGATTTGGAAGGTTTTAACAATGCTTTTGGTTGGCATGCATATTTATGGTATGACAAGGTTAAGATTAACAAGGTTTTCAAGAACCATATTGTCAGAAAAGCAGTGTTTAACGTCTGGACAAAATATAAAGACTTATTGGAAAATAAAACTCCAAGGTGGCTTTCACCATTGGAAGCTAAGGCCCGAAAAAGACTCAATATGGAGGCCAATTGGCCAAAGTATTGGGAAATACTAGAAAAAAGATGGAGACAATTGGAAATTGCAGAGTTTGGAGAAAATGAAAGATAAAGTGCGAGATTGGTTACACTACACTCAGATTAAGGAAGTTTTTAAACTTGACAAAAAGTTAGGATTCCAGGTGGAAAAATCGAAGTTGGAAACGGAATTGCTAGAGCCTAAGACTAAGGTACTTTCAAGAATGTATAACTTGCTGTTAAAATGGAACACACAAGATGAAACGGTAAAATCGGCTATGATAAAGTGGGCACAGGACATTGGGTATAATATCATGTTTGAGGACTGGGAAAGGTTGTGGACCACTGGGCTGAACTTCACTGCATGTAATGCTTTGAAAGAAAATGTTATGAAAATGATATATAGATGGTACATGACCCCAGTCAAACTTGCAAAAATATACCATTTGTCCGATAACAAATGTTGGAAATGTAAAGTAAGCGAAGGAACGTTCTTTCACCTCTGGTGGACCTGCCCTAGAGTGAAGGCTTTCTGGGAGATGATATATAATGAGCTGAAAAAGGTATTTAAGTATACCTTCCCTAAGAAACCAGAGGCCTTCCTCTTGGGTATTGTCGGCCAGAGGGTGTTAAAGAAGGACCGAACATTTTTTATGTATGCAACAACGGCAGCAAGGATACTCGTCGCCAAGCACTGGAAAACCCAAGATTTACCCACACTGGAAGAATGGCAGATGCAACTGATAGACTATATGGAACTGGCCGAGATGACCGGCAAAATCCGAGACCTGGGAGAGGAGACGGTTGAGGAAGACTGGAAGAAATTCAAGATTTATCTACAAAAATATTGCAAATTGTATGAATGTTAAGAAGGATGCTAGATCATAAATAATTTGGCACCACTAAGTTAGATGGAGTTATGAAGATAAGTGAGTTTTAAGAAAAGAAATTTTTTGTTGTTGTTGTTGGATAATTACTAGGTTACATTTAAATTCTTAGGATTTGAACAAAGGATATCTAAAATTAGAGAAACAACAGGGGAAAACTAGATAATAAGAATGGAAACAAGGTGATAAATTGCTGGCAAAATTTTATTGTGAGGAACGCAGGAGCGGGAGACGTGAGGGAGTCCAAAGAAGTTAAGAAATTATGTTAAGATACATGTTATATTGTTTCTTTTTTTGTGTATTGTATTCAAAAATTGTTAATAAATATTTATTAAAAAAAAAAAGAATCAACCTATATTGGTGGCTATGGAGAGAGGGAGAAAAAAGGTAAATAGGCGGGATGACTACAGCTGCTATTTGGAAGCCAGTGGACAGGACCTGTGAGGCTGGGAGAGCACAGCATGCAAGGAGTTGGGATCTGCCAGCTTTGGCTACATTTGCACATAATGCTAAGCTGTGGTTTAACTATGGTTTGTTCAGCAGACCTTTGATTATCTCAGAGCTGAGCAAACACACCATGCCTTGTTTCTCCAAGCTTGTTGGAAAACAAGCCTCTCTGAAGGCAGCCCTGTATCAGGAAGTTTTAAATATTTGACGTTTTATTAAGCTTTTATATATGCTGAAAGCCACCCAGAATGGCCAGAGAAACCCAGCCAGATGAGCAGGGTATAAATAATAATACTAATTATTATTACTTGTTCTGTTTTTTGTGATGCTCTTGCAGCTTGCTGAGTGTCTGACTTGGTGGTCAGACAAACCATGGCTAAGATTGTTGGTTTCAGAGATTATACCACACCGCAGTTGAAACAAGCCAACAACACTTTACAGCATGGTTTGTTGGTCAAAAGCAAACCATGGTCAATGTGCTGGGTTCACAGGTTCAAATAAACCATAGTTAGCTAAACAAATCATGGCTTAGCATTGTGTGCAAACTAGGCATTTATTTTGGAATTGATGCATGGAGATGAACTAAGCAGGCCCTTCTCCAGATGCTACTTGCATGTCTTATCAGCTGGTATAAAAGACACTGACCTGCTAGGAGGGAGAAAAAACCTACTCTCCTTGTGTTCTGTCAAGGGTCCCAGTAACATGAGAAACCAGGGTATATATGACTGGGTTGTACACAGTGTATGGGTCTGGGATTGTCAGCTTATTTGTCAGTTACTACTTAACAAGAGAAATGAAAATTTAAGATTAGAAAGTGCCAAGGTAGCGAGTAGCCTATAAAATTCAGGTGGTTTTTGAATTCAGTTTATTTTTTAAAAATAATAAAAATTGCATCATAATTATGCAACATTGCTTAGGCGATATGCTAGCCAACATATGGGTAAAAAGCAGTTTAAATTGATGTTAGATTCTCTTGTTCTAACTCAGATTGCCTTGGGTATTAGCACTGAGTCAAATAAAAAGATGAGTCTGCTCTTCTAGAGAACAAAACAGAATGATATGGGCCAGGTGTTGCAAGACTTTTGTGTACCCATTTGTAATCTCTTGCTCAGGACAATTCCACGAAGGCAGGAAACTGGCAGGGTGGGAAGCAATAAAATTGACTCTTAAAAGCAGTGGGAGCGAAACCTTTCTTTAAATTAAAATGTTGTTAGAAGACAGGATTTGCAATCTCATCCTCTTAGAAAAACACCATCCTGATTTATGCTGCAGTCCTGTGCACGTTAACATGGAAGTAAGGTCCAGTGAAACCAGAGGAACTTCCTTTTGAGTAAACATGCTTGTACTGTATAGAAATTGAACTTTCATTTTTCTGGCGCATCTACATCTCTTGCTGGGGGTGTTTACACTTGTGCAACTGACCCTGCTATCCTGCCTGGTGCATACACACGTAGTTAATTGGGAGGGATATATTGAGCTAATAGTGACAGGTGATTGCACAGGATTAAAAACAATCCTTTTTGTCTTAAACATTTTTTCCTTTTTCCATTCCCCATTCCCCATTTCTTTTTTCCAGTCCTGCCATTAATATTATTATTATTATTCCCTGATGATCTAAGGAGCAATGTTGATGGAGTTTGAGGAGAGGTAATTGAAATTTGGTCTCTAACCTTTACTGTGATGTTTGTTAAATAATTAGTTGTCCTTTTCTTCTTTTCAATTGCTTTCCTTCCACTCCCCTGCCAGGCTCCTCAGAATGAAGCAAACAATTTTTGCTTGTGCTCCTTTTCCCCTCCTCTTTTGTGCCTCCTCCACTTCCTTCATTCTTCCATCTCCCTTTCTTCTTCCTCCTCCTCCTTCCCAATGAAAGATCCCCCCCCATTTCTTTTCTTTTCTTTTCTTGCTGTGTCAAGGCAATGTGGCCTGGTTCTGTAATAAAGAGACGGCTTATTAGAATTAAAGCCTAACAGTCTTAAAAAAAGCAATCTCGGCAAGATTGAAGCCACAGGGGAATTGTAAATTCTCAGCAAAGACCTCATTTAAAGACTGGAATGAAAACGCACGCATGGGCGCAAGCAGTATAAAAACCCCTCACCGAAGGAGAGAAGAAGTTTCAGTGTGAAATTAAAATAAGTAAAAGAGTCGTGTTTGAGGGAGGGGAGAAGAGATTTGAGGTGTGCCTTTTCCTTCCAGGGATGCTGTCTGGCTTGTGTTAAGCTAGGTAGTTATTATTATATTTTTAAAAAACTCAGCCTTGTACAATTCAGGGTCATAGAATCTCAGGATTGTAGAGTTGGACCACGAGCATGATATAGTCCAACTCCCTGCAATGCAGGTATATTTTGCCCAAAGTGGGGCTCAAACCTACAACCCTGAGATTAAGAGTCTCATGCTCTGCCGACTGTGGGCAATTTCAAACTTAAATGTATGTATTTAAATAACATATAGATGAGGGATGTAGTCCCACCCCCCTTCCTTTCTTTTTGGGCCAGAGATTTCAAACCTAGTCTTTTCTGCCTCCTTTAACATTCTTGCTTCTTTCACAGCATATTGTCAATTATCCTTTTCTTTTAAATTTTCTTTTTTGCATTAATTTTTCAGTGGATGGGTTCTCACTTCCTCCCTCTTTATCTTCCTATTCCATCTTCACCCACCTCTCTTATCTCTGTGCAGCCAGCAGCAAAACAAAGAATTGGAGGTTATTTAACATACGGCTCTACCACACAGAATGTAGGGGGAACCCAGTATTAATTACCTGGCTGTTTGCAGGCTCAGAACAGCAGTTCTTAGAGGCTTGAAGGTGTTTTGGAAAGGTGTTATGTTTAAGCCACAGCTGGAGAAGTTACCCGTCAAGTTGGTGGCACACGTTGGCTTCCAGAAATGGAGGTTGATGTGCTTGTCTTTAAAACTAAACCAGTCATCTGAACTTGGTAATGATATCTGCTGACCTTGATTGGTTGCAAGCCAATGTATTCTATGGACATATAAATCCAGGAGCCCAGCATGCAGTCAGTCTTGGTTAGAGTAACTGACAATTCTAATAGTGATAAAGATGAGACTTGGGAACTTCTAGAAGAGATCTGCTTCCTAATTTTTTGAGAGTTTGGAGGAGAGCAAGATATGGCAGGATGATAAGTTGCATGTAGTTCAGTGATTCTTACTCCCTCCCTGCCCTACTCCCGCCAATGAAGTTTTTTTTTTTTTACTGCAGTGCAACCGATGAGGCTGCAACGGTGAGTGGAAAATTTTGACTAACTCCTTTTGTTTAGAAGGGGGAAGGGGATTAGTTGCTCACCAAAACAGCACTGTGAAAGTTACAGGTATCAGGAGAAAATACAGGCAGGGGAGAGGGGCTGGGGCTGGGTGCTCTTAGGCAAAAGCAAAGGAAAATGAGCCTCCGAGGATTGACCAGTCGATCCCGATCGACCCTTTGGACATCCCTGCTATAAGCCTGGCAATCCCAAACTCGGCCCTCCAAATGTTTTGGGACTACAACTCCCATCATCCCTAGCTAACAGGACCAGTGGTCAGGGATGATGGGAATTGTAGTCCCAAAACATATGGCGAGCCAAGTTTGGGGATGCCTGCTATAAGCAGTAAATGTTTCTTTCTATTTTTTTAAAAATATATATTTTATTAGGATTTTTAAACATAAATGCAAAGATAAAAAACAGTATAACATATATCATAACATACTTTCTTAACATCTTTGGACTCCCTCACACCTCCCGCTCCCATTTGCATCATTAGTAAATGTTTCTTTCTAACGTTTAGGAAGGTTGGCGAGGGGCAGTAGACCGTAGGCCTGGTGCAAAAGTTGTGGGGCTTGGGCCTCCTAGAGATCATCCTCTAACAATTCCCCTGAAGAAAGCTTCCCCACAAAATGTGTTCCTTTATTGGGGTGCCACTACAGAAAAGGCCCTTGCCCTGGTCACCTGCTTGATAATCTCTGTAAACAGGAGAGTCCTTTAGGGGGGAAATCCCACCAGTACTGTACTTGGGAGTATTGTCTGTGTTCTCGTGTTTTGCATAGAGAATCCCAGCAGCGGTTGAAGATTCTACATTGCCTTCCTATTCTGTCTTCCTATTTTTAGTATATGTGGGGAACCACACGTGATCTAGCATCAAATTTTAAGTCAACAGGATTAATGTTGTCTTCACCTTTTGAAATAAAATGATGAGGGACAAAGAGAGAATGCAAGACAGCATTATAATTTTAGTATCAGCATTATTGATTACATTTATGAATTGCTTCTTATGAAGCATCTTGGAAGTAATGTCACAATTCAATAAAAACTTATATCAAACAACTGCAGATACGTATATAAAACAAACATAAAAGCAATTAAAGCAATTGCATATAAAAGAAATTAACAATTAAGCATATAAAAACTAAAATAAATAAATAAATAGCACATATAAAAACAATTTCAAATCCGGTCCAGATAGCAATCAGGATAATACCATGGCAGTGAGGCATAGAGGCTACTACTACCTGGGTACTATACTGTACCTGGCTTAATGTATCCCATTTCCCAGAAGCTTGGTGCTCCCTTTCAGGCATGTAAGAGACAATGTAATTGAGCCACAGATGTTTTCCTGGCCTGTTAATACTGTTAAGGGGCAAGGGGAACCTTAGAATCACCTATATTTTTCCATTACCCCGAACATTACAAGTGTGCTGTGGAGGGGAAAGTGCAGTGAAGAGTCTTTGGACTAATGCAAAGGAGAACCTTTAGATCGGCAGTCCTAGCATAATGTCCTATGAGTTCCAGCTGATGTCTTGAAACCTGCTTTGGAACTTCATTCGAGGAATAAATTTGACAGGATCACCTGTGCACCCCCCCCAATGCTAGATTGTAGGCATTTGCAGATCCCTGGTGTCTCACAAGGGAGAGAGCATAGGAGTGGCCATTGTGGCGATCACACAGGGTCCCCAGACGTTTCACCGTCTATTGATCCCTGTGCCACCACTTCATTTCTGCTGCCACCACCCAGGCCCTACCTGGTACAATACTGAGTCCAGTCAGGGTTAAATTGGAACATAAACTTCTGTTTATTTATTGCAGTTTAACAAGCATGTGGTTTCATAAACGGTATCGGTCCATGACAATCATGGGCTGCCTATCCAGACCTATAACTTCCGCTACCTGCTCTCACTCACTAAACCACCTCTCAAATATTTACTTGTCTTCCTAGCTCCTAACTTATTTCGCTACACTAACTCAACCTACCCACAAACTTTATCCCAATGCACTCCCAACTCCAACCAGCCTCCCAACGAACTCCTCCCTTCACCCCTCCCAGAGCTGGTTTTATAGTCCCTCTGACTCCACCCCCCCGGGTTCTGATTGGGTAACTATTTTACCTCCAGCACTCTCTCATATGTTAACGTCACAGCCGTGCGTTTTCAGTAACGCAGCACAAGAAAGTGAACCTGCCAAGCTGCTCCTTGCTGAAAACCCTGAAAGGACCAGGGCCACGCTTGGCAAAAAGGGAAGCCCAGGCAGCTAGCAAGCAACTGCGTGAGCACATCTATAGCCAAGTGAAAATAATGAGTGCAAAAGTGTGTGCTGATTTATGCATGCTCCTCAGCTCCCCTGCCCTGGAGCAGGGCAGTGGGGAGCTTGTACTCTCCTGGCAACAGGTGATGACACAGATAAAAACTGATACAACAAATGCAAGCGTTTCCTCCTCCGGAACGTCTGCAGGCCGGCAGCAGAGTGATGATTACACAAGAGAGCCCTTGACTCCTTGCTGGTTATTAATTTAGAGCATTTGGAAGGGATGGCACTAAGGCAAGGGCTAGCTTTCATGTAGTAAGTTTGCACAGTTCTGGAATCTCATCAAAATCCCCCTTCTGAATCTGGTTTAGCTCTGCTTATTGCTGTAGTTGGAGACTGGCAGAAGCCTCTATGGCCATGTTAATACATACAAAGGTGGAGATATCCAAGAGAAAATTACTTCTCATTATTAATCGTAACATTAGCTTCAGAATTTCCCCCCATTGTACAGTATTCATTTTCTCAGCCATGACTGCTATTAGGGAATGTTGTGTATTTCTTGTTTTATAATTGGGAAACTGATGCAGAAAGGGTGCAGCTTGCCTAAATTAGATGTGAAAATATTTTTACAAAAGTTACTGGCCAGTTTGACCACACATATACATATCATTCATCTGTGGCTTAAAAGGGGGAAATGTAATAAATAAATAAATAAATAAAAATGCATGATTGCTTGAAGGTGACTCTTAAATCAGCTGATTATTCCACATCTGTGCTGAAAACTCAGCCCGTGTGCCACAGAAAGAGGGGAGGTTAAACTGCAGGAAATTCTGAGTAATTTTTAAGTATGTGTCCAACCTTAGTTTCACTCAGAGCTCAGCCTGCCTTCTTTCCTAAGGGGCAAAAATGCATCTCCCGTCAGTTGGTTAACCTTTGACGCACCCAGACTCCCAAGCTTCCTGCCTTACCTTTTCTAAAGGGCAGAAATGCATGTTGATATGATTGGTTGATTCCCCGCAACCCTGTCCACTATCCTAAGTCAGGTCACGCCATTGCATCAATTCTGCAGGCAAAAATATCCAATGAATTTGTATGTTATGTGTCTTCAGTTGGACTTAACAAGCTGTGCAGGGCAGGGAGAGGCTTCTGACTCAGCTGTTTCTTCTTAAATTGAATCCTACGCAGCATGTAAGATATGGCTGTCCTACTAGAAAGGGCAAATCTTAGGAGTCAGAACCAACGTTGTATCCATTTCTTGCTGCAATTCTGTCTTCTTCGTGACTTATCTTTTTGATTAGCTAACCCAATCCAATGGGATTCTGAATATTTTAGTCCCATGTTGCAACTTTGATTTGCTCATTCAAGCTACCACACAGGTGTGAGTAAACGTTCAGATGGACTTAGTGGGGAGAGATGCATGTTGATTCCTCGGATTTTTCCCTTCTGCCATTATACTTAAGTGCCCTACCTACTGCTCTAGTAACTCAGTAGATGGTGGCAACAACTGTGATTTTGCAGATATTTTATTGTGGATCTAGTCCTGATGATAAAAGTGGAGCAACTTTACCGCTATCAAATTCAGCTTACCTAGTGACCCCAAAAGGTGGCTGTTCAAAGGACCTGAAAGACACCATGCTGTGTGTCTCAAACCCGTTTCTAATGCCTCCCATTGGGCCACAGGAGCTGGCACACAGTTAAGGAGCCTCTCAAGAGATGACAAAGGGAAGAGGCAAACAATTATGAATGAATTGTTTGATTTGCTGATGAATTTACTTCCATTGTGCACATGTTGCTACAGAGAGTTCATTTTTAGACTTTTGAGTGGTGTGTGAACATACCTTTTATAGTAGGAACACCATGTCATAAGATGAGATTATAATAATAAGTTTTTATTCTTAGGTTCTCCTTGTACAGTATTTCATTTGAAAATATGGGGGGTTTCAGAATTCCTTGAGGCATTCTCTCATCCATGATCATGCAATAAATAGATGCCAGGGAAATGTAGCTCTTCAGTGAGCCTGAGTCTGCACTATGGGTGTCAGAAAATTACACGTCTTGAGCCTTTTTGCTCTTGGGATGCTGCTGTTGCAGTTTATGTGGCCTCCCCCCCCCCCCAGCCAGGACCAAATCCTTTCTCAGTTGCAGTATGTTTGTGTGGTGAAGTGATTTTGCAAGTGTTCGCTTTTGAATTTTCAGACCCTGACTTGACATAACCAGAAATGATGGTGTGATAAGTCAGGCTCAGAAATCTTGGGGGGAAACCAGAATAACCCAGATATTAAAGAGTAAAATGCTGTGGAACTTCAAAGACTAACAAATTTTATTGTGGCATGAGCCTTCATAGGCAACAATCTACACATCATCAGATGTTAGAGAAGGTAGTATGAACTGGCCCTCAGTCGCTGCCTTCTACCTCAGCTAGAGACTTCCATTTAAAGGCTCATCACACTTTCCTCAGACTGGTACCCAGTTCCAGCTGTCACGAGATCTTCTGTCTTAATCTTCGATTTTCCTTAACTGTTGTACTTGCATCAGGAAGCACTGGCAACAGAGGTAAGTGAACTAAATGCCACCCTTGTCCTCTGTCTAATTTGTAGTGGCATCCTCAGGAGATCTAAAAATATGCTCAGCCACAACTCGTAATATTTGGCTTTGTATTGCAAAAATTAGGTGGCTTTCCCAGCTTCATCAAAGTGGAACTTCGTTATTTGCTTTTCTTTTTATTATTTAAACAAACTTCCTTATAAAGCTGCAAAGAGAAATGTGAAAATTTGGCCATTTAAGTCATAATTACCCAAACTCAATGTGGGACCCTCATATAGGACCATGTTGATTTGAACAATTCCTCTCTTTCTTTGAATTTGTAATTTATATATGATCCACAAACACTCCCCATTCCCTGCTTCTCCACTGGTCATTTTAATTAGGGAGGTTATACCATATTTATATATGCAAAGTTAATTTGAAAACAGGAGCCCAAGAGCCCAGCAATTAAAAAAAAGTATGTAGGAAGGATGCTAGTCTAGGCAGAGAGGGTAAGTTCAGTCACAGGGGACATCCATTCAAAGAGGCAGCCGCCTGAACATCAAGGTTGATCGGCTTAGCTGTGCCTCCAGAGGGATGGGGATTCAATCAGAAAGTGTTTCTAACAGCTTCACTTTGAGACCTATTCAGAAATAGGTCGTGTTTGTTTCTTTATGAATGAGAAAGTGCTGTTTACTTTTCAGAATGTACCCATCACAGCTATTATGTAGCGAATGCTCACACAGCACTGTGGTGTGAACCAGGAATGGTCTGGGAGGAGATTCCTGTATTCTGCGGGAGGGAGGATAGGAACTTGGATGCACACCAAGGCTTGTTTCCAGTGTCCTACTCACTCTGTAGTCCCTCTCCTTGCTTGTGCATATTCCCCACCCCCCTGGTTCTATCTCCTTTTCATTACCTTAGTCTGTGTAAATAACTTTGCTAAATTCTTCAGTAGTTCCACAATCCACCTGATTAATGAGATGGAAATGAGTTGGGTCACCCAGGTGGAACTGAACAGGGAGAGTGTGTCCCAGTGGTACTTCTGGATCTTCCAGTAGTTTGCCATGGCGTCAGAGCATACATCCTTCTGGATGGCTGGTCTAGGAATAGATGTTCCACTTTTCCTTGGATTGGCGATTGTCAGTTGCAGGATACTCCTTGGACCCAGCCATGAGCTTGGATGTTCAAGGGTCAGCTAAGCTTAAGTGGTGTGCCAGCTGTATTTGTTCCTGGGGAAAATCAGATCTGGCAATGTTAACCGATGCCTTGGTTCAGCCTTCCCCATCATAGTGTCCTTCAGATTATTTAGACTGCAACTCCCATCAGCCTCAGCCAGCACAGAAGTAGACCAAGGCTGTGAACACACTCCTGTTTACTCTGCACCTAGTGCACTCCCACTGCTGTTTTCAGAAGCAAGTGTTCACCATGGTGCTAGCCACAGGCTCTGGCTATCCTGTATCTGTCCTGTCATTTGGTATGAAAAACTGCATTTCCCTACATCCCATCTGCCCAAGCACCTTCCAATCTAAATTGAGAAAAATAATGACCTGTGTTTTAAGCCGGCAATGTGTACCCAGCTCCAAACATCTGGAGGAACCAGGTTAGAAAAGGTTGCCTCACTTATATAACAACCAGGCTTATTCAACACACTCTTACGTGTGGGGTTGCCTTTGAAAGTCATTTGGGAGCTTTGGTTGGTCCAGAATGCTGTGGGCAGCTTGTTGTTGACTGGGAACATATCTCTCCCTTATTAGAATGGGACCACTGGTTACTAGTCTGCTTTTTGGGTCCAGTTCAAATTGCTGGTTATAACTATTAAAAGTTCTAAGTGGATTGGGATTAGGATACCTTAAGGTCTGCTTGCTCAGGTCCTTTGGAATTTGCACGTCCCACAAACATCTCAGTTGCATTTTGCTGGGAGAGGACCTCCTCAGTTGCCATGCTCTGGGACTCCCTCCCTGCAGGCTTTCTGACAGTGTAACCCCACCCCCCTTTCCCCCCCTCAGTCAGGCATTTGATATGCTAACTGGCTATATTTTAATTTGCTAAATTTTTATCTCATGGTCTTTTTATCTGAATTTTTGTTTGCCTGCTGTTTTACTCTTGTTGTAGCTCCTTCTTCTTCGATTGTGATTTAATGTCGCTTTGTTTTTATGGAAGAAACCCTGAGCATTTTAAAAAATGGAATGGTGGGATAAAAATATTTTTACTAATACAGGCGAGGAATTAAGTTACATAAGAATTGTGTGGCAAAAACAAACAAGTAAAAGAAAAAAAGTTGGCTAGATCTATTGAGATCCTGCAGTAGCAGCTTTTGCGTAGAGTCTCTCTCCCTCTCTCCCTCTCTTGCACATAGCAGAAAAAAGCTGCTATGGGTTTTCAGAATGTCAGCCTTTGTCCTCCTTGCTTACTCCACCCATTCCTTTTGTTTCTGTGCCTCCCCCCCTCCAACAAGTGCTTTATTTTCTAGAAGCTGTCATATTACATAAAAGTCACAGCGAGGTACATCCTTTCCCACTGCCAAAATCTACATATCAAAAACTTGCAACATGCCTCTGAACTGACAGCCCTGACTACACAAGCTCTGCAGCTTTACAAAAGGAATGCCGTGTCTTTATGAGGGATATAAATACATGCATTGGAATGACATGTGATCTGTGTATGTGTGTGTACCCTCATTTGTGTGTGTATGTGTGTGTTTGTACATGCACGCAGGTACAATGAAGCGATGTGTGCTGCTAGCTGATAGGACAGTATGCTGAGGAAGCTGAAGCTCATGGAGATGTTTGTGTGCTGGTTAAGAGGCTGGTTTGCTAAATAAAGGACAAGTGTTTCCTGGGTGGCAACAGACTAAGAGAGACTTAGGAGCATCAGAGTGCAGCTTGTGAAATCCAATAATGTGCATGCTAGCAGTTCAGCTTGGAAATCAGTTCCGTTCTGCTAAATAATTTTTCTATATTTTTCTCCTCCTCCTCCTCCTCCTCCTCCTCCTCCTCCTCCTCCTCCTCCTCCTCCCCTCTCCACGCCCAATGCCAGTACTAGTGGGATCCTACTTGCACTCACCTGGGCATTGGAACAAACTCAAGGCTGCCCTGTGACCCAAGTAAGCTCTTTTGGGGCTCCCATCAGACAGCCTTTTTGTGGATTTGTGATTATTTGTTGGTGTTGGGCCAGTTATAGTGACCACGCTGCCACTGCAGTTTTGGGGTGGACATATGGCTTCATTTCCAACCTATGCACGTCACATAACATTGTTGTAAATCCTGTTTTGGTGCAAGAGTGCCCCTCCAGTTGGCAATACTGTAATGCAATAATTAGAGAAGCACCATGGAACAACGTAATAAAGCTGAATGATGTGTAGATGGCCTAGTATAAACCTACCATTAATGCACTATTATTGCCTCAGTGACATGCTGCAGGAAACCACCACCTTGGCGGGGCCATTAGTTTCTCTCTCAGCTTATTGCCTCTCACCTGGAGTGTTAGGTGCACCGTCACAAACCTTCTGAAGTGGGAACTACCTGTAAACTCACTCTCCCTCCTGAGCCCTACAGAAAACATAAGAATATCGTGCAGTAGTTAACCTTTAACGTTTAATGTTGGTATAAGCTGATTACATAGGTGGTATGCGTCTGAATGCAGATGGCGCGTGGCGCTGTGGGTTAAACCACAGAGCCTAGGACTAACTGATCAGAAGGTCGGTGGTTCGAATCCCAGCGACGGGGTTGAGCTCCCATTGCTCGGTCCCTGCTCCTGCCAACCTAGCAGTTCGAAAGCACGTCAAAGTGCAAGTAGAAAAATAGGTACCGTTCCGGCGGGAAGGTAAACGGTGCTTCCGTGCGCTGCTCTGGTTGGCCAGAAGCGGCTTAGTCATGCTGGCCACATGACCCGGAAGCTGTGCACCAGCTCCCTCGGCCAATAAAGCGAGACGAGCACCGCAACCCCAGAGTCGGTCACAATTGGACCTAATGGTCGGGGTCCCTTTACCTTTACCTTACGTGTCTGAATATATTTTATGCATTTGATAGGGAAGCAAGAATCATACATGCTTAGTGCAGGCACACAGCTTAGTGCAGGCATGTCCAAAGTCTGTTTTGGGGGCCTAATCCAGCCCCCCCAGCTGGTTTTATCCATCCCCCCTGTGGCAGATGGCAGATGATTATATACTGGGATATCAAATCCTAAAAAAAAAAATCTCAACAAGTTAAATCCTAAAAAAGCTCAACAACTTTGGTCGGCCCTCATGCATATTCACTTCATCAAATCTAGCCCTCTTTGGAAAAAGTTTGGGCACCTCTGGCTTAGGGGAATGAGAAAAGGTCGTCCTTATTGTGCAGTTCACACAGGATCACATTGGGACCCATCTTTGGGTCAGGGTGCACCATTTGAGAAGCAGCAGTCAATAATCCAGTTTATCTGTGGTGCATGCAAACTTCCTCTTATGTGAAGTGGAGTCAGTTTGAGGGGGAGAATTTCACAGTAGGTCATACTACTGGCCTGCTGTTTCCAAAGGGGGGGGGGTCTAGCATGGAAGCACCCCTGAGGGGTGGCAGTTGCACTGTAGACTGGGTACATTAATAGGGGAGGTCCTGATCAGCACCAGTCTGCTTAAACTGGCTAGTGCAAATCTTGCTTCTGAAGACTTGGGCTCTGTTCTCTTAAGCTGAATGCAGCAGAGTGACCTTGAACAACACATTTTCAGTCCTCTATGCCTGCTTTTCATCTCCAGCTGCTCTATAACTTGGTCTTTTGCTCAGTCTGTGCCACAGCAAGCAAGCACAATCTCAACAGGGAGTGTCCGTGTACACACATGCTCGTGGAGTGCTAAAAACCAGCACTGATAGAATTCTGAGTTGGATGGATTTCCATTCAGGGAAAAAGGGCTTGGCCTGGCTATCCAAAGTGAGGGAGGAAAGGGAAGGCTGTAGGTAGGTGATGAGTTTGGTTAGCAAATAATGGAAAGTGTGCCAGGCCTGCCTCCAAAACAACCTTGTTTCCTTCCAGCATTTACTGCACCTTTCTGCTGCAACGCGCTTCCCCCTCCTTGCTGCACCAGTGTCCAAAGCGTTTAAATCTTTCATTTGGAACATGAGGTCAGGTATGGTCAGGGTTTAATAATATGCTCCAAGCAACTGCATAATAAGTGCCCCCAACGTGGCATGGCATTGCCGCAGTCCCCAGACCTATTGTGTGACTCCTAGCAGTGGGGAGGGCGGGGGGAGCCTTTTTGGTTCAAGATGCAGCTCTTTATACACCTTCTGTTTTGTAACATATGCATATTGGATTGCATCCCAGCCTGGTCTGTTGTGGGTTCAGCTTATTAACATGGAAACATTTGCTGTGGGACGTGTCATCACTCCCTCTCCGCCCCCAGCATGCAGCCCTGTATTGCTTCTCTGTTCCAGTGAGCCATCCTGCAACAGAGATTCAAGGTCAGTGAAAGACTCTGAATTTAAGGAGGATGAGCTGGCATGGACAAGTCTACAGGGGCAAGCTTTTCCTTTCCCTGCCAGGTGACACTCCTCACAGCCATGATTTATGCCTGACTACCTTTTTTGAATGGCATCCAAATGGTGTTTTCTTCAAGGCAAATCTTTGTACTGTCCAGCTATGGAATCTGTTGTAGAGGGAACTGGGCTTACGCGTATGGAATTTTCCAGCAGCCTGGTATTTGTCCAGCATCACATTGTCTTTCTGAATACCTTGATGCGCATCCAAAACATCTGGGTACTTGGCATTTTATAATGCACCAGTGGCTAGAGTGGTGGGTATTGGAGACTGAGAACTTCCATTTTAGCCACAAAGCTCCCTCAGTAGCCTTGGGCAAGTCTCAACCAACCTTACCACGTAGGGGTTTTGGAAGGAAATAAGATGATAAGTATAAGATGCTTTATACACTAAAAAAATAAATGTGCAGCACTTGCATAATTTGTTCTAATACCATTCAACTCACCCAGTAGGTCACTGCGGTTCCTAAAATATCAGAAGCTTGTTTGACAGCAGGACTTTTCATTGTGGCTTTCCCTGCTTTGTAGAAGAGCATCCCTGTTGAGATACGAAAAGCACCCACTATTTGTAGGCTGTTTTTTTTTTGGAAACAATTGCAGACATTTTTGTTTTGATAAGCTTTTCCAGCTGACTGATTATTTTTAAGGTCTCTGCCTTGGGTGTTTATTTCTGCTGCTTTAATATGTATCTTCAGTTGCTTTCGTATTGTTTTTAAACCTATTTTTAGTTGTTTTTATTGTATGCTTGTAAATTGCCTTAAGACGTATATGAAAGGCAATTCATAAGTTAATAGAATAATAACACAGTTTCTGATTTTAGCATTTGGAGGCATTAGAGTTTCCTCGAGGGTCCTGATTGGGTTGGGGTGGGGAAGGTAAAAAATAATAATCCAGATTTCTTGCTTATAAGCTGTTCTGCACACATAAAAATAGGGCAGAAATAAAAATGGCAAGGGTGAGAGGAAAACTTCCAGCAGATGCCTAATGGAGAATTTCTCTCCAAGATCACTTTGTTGAGCTAGATGAACATACAGAACTATCTTCATTGAAGGCATTTTGTCAAAACATGTAGGTATTTCTCATCAGTTAAATTCTCCATTCACCAGGCTGAGGGTTCTCTCTCTTTTTTGCAACTTAATTTTCTACATTATAATTTGTAAATAATATGAGCAAAATACGGTCTCCTTTTTATATTGGGGAAAAAAATCATGTTTTGGCATGGCTTTCCCCATAGGAGAATGTTCCTGCTGCAGATGCCCTAAGCTGAAAAACACAAGACTGTTTTGTCTGTATGTACAGTATATGCGTGCACCCTTGCTGTCAGTAATATTGTTTTCAATAGAGCTAAATAAGCGCCAGGGTTTCAGGTCCTAGGGTCAAACTACCCCATATTTGGGAGGTGAGGTCATGGATTCTGGGAAGCTGATGGAGCATCATTCTGAATTATTCTCCTCATCGGTCGATGGTTCCCCTTTCCAGAAACCTCCACACTTGAGACCTAAAGAGGTTATGCTGGCATCCTCTGAGTTATTTTTACTTGAAGAAGCTTCTTCCAGCCATTGTGGAGCGAACTACACAGACTTGAGTGGCATCATTATTCAAGTCCCAGTCTAGGACTTCCTGATGCAGAAGCAGCAATAAAGCCTCTGCATTGTGTCTCCACTTGGAACTGTCCAGGGTGCTCCCTTAAATTTGTGTGCCTTGCCTTGCCTACCCCTGCCTGCTGTGACCAGGACCTGGAATAGAATGCAAGGGATTGAGGAGTGAAGGGCACTGAAGATTTGGCTGATTCTTGTACAACTTTTTGGGTAATTAAAAAAATCCCATGAGAGGTCATTTGGGTTGTGGTTCTGCAAGTGGGAGTGGGAAATTCTTGCCGTGTTCTTCCTCCAGTCTGAATTCCAAACACTGGAAACAGCAGGAGGGGAGAGTGCTGCTGTGCTTATGTCCTGATTGCAGGCTTCCCACGGTCTTCAGGTTGGCCATTGTGAGAACAGGATCCTGGACTACATTATTTTACACTTGGGGAAAACATGGGCTATGACAGCTTTGAGAGCTAAATTATGTGTGTATGGGCATCTTTACTTTACGTAACCTTTATTTTCTCTGTGTTGAAATAAAGTTCTTCAATCCTGCATGGTTTTGTAACATGAATGAGAGTCTGTACTGATGCTGTAGGGCAGGAGATGAGGAATCACCATCTCACAGAATTGGTGCAGCCAACAGTTCTTTCCCAGTTGTCTCTCTGTGGCCAAATTTTCAACCATGGCAGTGGTGCCACTGCTGGCAGAGGGAACATTCACTATCATACATAAGAGTCAAGTAGGGACAGCACACTTGCCACTCCTACTGTGGTGCTGGATGCTCAGCAACGCAGTGCAGTTGAAAATTGCCTCCCCTCATCAGGTCAATCATCTGAAGAATGGGAAGGGATTAATAGACATGAAACACAAATACTGAATCATCTTTCTACTTGTAGCAGCATGCCAAATGACAGCTCAACGTTGGGAAAACTACAAACCATCTAACTTTGAAACAATGGATGCAGAAGGTTTGATATACAGTCTTAATGGAAAAAAATAATGTTCAAAAGGATTTAAAAAAACAAAACAAAACCCCAGACTCACACGACACTGTCAACACTTGGTATTGCTTTATTCAATACATTAAAGGTACTGTTGCCCCAGGAAATCTGCTGTCTTCACATGGACAATTATGGACTAAGCTTCTGAGATAACCTGTGAAAGGCAAGGCAAGGCAAGGCAAGGCAAGGCAAGGCAAGGCAGGCCAAGGCCAAGGCCAAGGCCAAGGCAAGGCAAGGTTAATACTGTGATTCAGTTTTATATATATATTTCAGTGGAGTGGGGAGTTGTGTGATGGTGTGTGTCCTATATGCATATGTGTGTGTGATGTTTATGTACATGCATGCAATAATGTGTGGGGTGGCTACACCCATTGCTGCCATTCAACCCCAAGGGGTTTGGACTAGGATAATATGGCCTTTGGACTGATAACAGTTCACACCTCTTCTAAAGGGTTTATGTGAATGCATTTTTCAACCTACTTTAACACTGATGGCAATAAGGAGGAAAGATTGTAATGGAAATAATTTTACAAACTAGGGGCAAATTTACTGGATATTTGCATGCTTTGAAAGTCACAAATAGGATGCAAATTATGAATTCTAATCTGGAGCTATAAAATGCCCCGAATATTTGATTCAGCCTTCAGAGAAATGTTTGGTCACGGCAAAGCAGGGGTCTGATTTATTGGGAAGGTTTTTTGTCCCCCCCCCCTTTTGCAAATGGACTGAATCTGTATCACAGTGTTGGCAGCTTAAATATGCCTGCCTTATTGAGGCCCACTAGTTTCTGCAATGTTCTGTATGTCCTTGAGCCGAGTCCCAACCAAGTACTGACCTTACCTGACCCCGCATGGCTCACGGTAGCTTGAGGGTAGCACTAGCTGTAAAGCGAGAGAGAGGTCAGTGGAGATAATGAGAGGTCTAGGTGTGGGAGAATTTAACAAGACTTATGACTACAATATTTGGGAGGAAGGCTATTGGGGAGAAGTGCTAGTGGCTGACAAAGTTCTTCCCATCTTAGATTGCAGCAAGTTTGTGTGTGATTTGAAAGAACAAGTTTTTAAGCAGTATTTTGGTGGGTTGGAATTGGTAACGCTGGCTGAAACCTCAGGAGGGTTTGTGTGGGGCTGCAAGTTGCTAAGAGATAGAAGGGCGTTCTTATGCTCCTTTGCTTGCTTTCCTTCTGTGTGACCGTCAGCCTCTTTTCTTATACTCTGAGGCTGGAGACTGAAGACATTTGGCAGGCTTAGGGTTTTATTCAGAGCACCGAAGCCAACCTGAAAGGGAGTTCATTGCTCATGGTGTGCATGCTTATCCTACTTTAGGATAGGATTTGCGAGTTTTTGTCTTGTTCGAAAAAGCTGTACAACCTGACAAAATGGAACAAAGGCATATAAGAAATACCTATGTACATCCTGGAAGCCAAATCTCTTGTCAAACTACTCCCATCTCTCACAAGATCCATTGTCTCTCTCAAGCCTTGTTTTCCAGATATATCCCCCCTCCCCTAACTAAATCCCCTGTGCCAACATGTCCACACACACACCTGTGTCACACTGCTCTCTGTATACCAAACCTACATGTTTCTTTCCCTGTCTTGCAACAGTGAATAATCCAGGCACTGCATGAGAAACAAGCCACACATCTGTATTTTATTCAGACAAGCACAGTTTGGGTTTTGTGATAGCAGAATAGAGAAGATTTAACAGCAGAAAAACTAGACTCCTTGGTTGCAGGTGATGCATAGGAGAATAGGAGACTGTAATTGGCAGAGGAAAGCTCCCCTGGCATGCCTGAAATGCACTGGTAATCAGCTTGACAAATAATTTCCTGCACCTGGTGGTTTCTGCCTTTTGCATCTTCCCACCTGCAGTATATGAACAAAGGTGAATCAGTGTAATTCTTTTAGAATTGGTCTCTTCCATTATGTTTGTGCTTCCCCCCTCTTTATATCTGTGCTTTTCGTCCAACTCTCCCTTCCAAGATTACAATGCCGTCCTTCCATAAAGGCCCATTGAAGATTATCATTCTGGGTGTAACTGTTCCTGTTCTCAAATGGGTTTACTGAGAAGGACCTTTCAATAATAGAAGCAGAACAAGCTGTATTGTACCCTGGTCCTCAGGATGCTGAATTCCATACCCAAAATATCTAACTTCGTGCAGAATGCACACTGTATCCTCCTGAGAGTCTGGTTTTCATTCTAAAGAGTTTTCTAGCTCTTGCGGTTGTGAAGGTAGTCTTGAAAATGTGTGGGCAATGTCTGGTAACAGCCTGAAAACCACAGGTGGGGCTCAGCTGGTGGAAGGTTGGATTCCAGTGACCTGCACAGCCCTTTGAACTGGCTCATGGCTTTCCGATGAAAACTGAAGCAAAATAAGCCAATTTCCTTCCTTCCTTTCAAAATTTGGAATCCTTTCTTTCATATAACGTAATAAGGTTGCTTACAGCATACAATATGCAGTAAGATCAATCTCTAAATACCTATAAAACATAATTTAAAACATCAGTAAATACTGGTTGGCTTAAAGAAAAATTATTATTGTGAAGGCCTCTGTAAACAGTTTTCAGAAGACATCTGAAAGAAGGCAGGAAAGATTTTTGCTGAACTTCTACAGGCAGGGAGTTCCACAGGGCAAGGCCTGTCACAAGTCTCCATTGGAGGCCAACTGAACCTCACGGCTGTGGGGAACCACCTGAAGTGCCCTATCAGAGGATTTCAGTGATCAAGGTGGAGTGAAAGGGATCAGCACAAGTTGTTTAGTTGTGAATTAACACAAGAACTTTGAACCTGGCTTGGTGACAAATCTGTAACCAGGGCAGCTCTCTCAGCAGTGGAGCAGTAATCTGCTCCTGTGAACCAGCTGGCTGCTGCATCCTGCACCAGTTGCAGCTTCTGGACCAGATACAAGGGCATCCATCCCCACATAAAGCATGTTACAGTAGTTGTGTGTTGAGGTTACCAATATGTTAACCACTACGGTCAGACTGTCATGGTCCAGGAATGGTCACAGCTGGCTCTAGCAACCAGGGTTGGTAAAAAGCACTTCTGGCCACAGAGCTCACCTGGGCCTCTAGTGACAGACTGTGTACCTGTTCCTTCAGAGGGAACGCAACCCCATCCAGAACAAGCAGTTGATCTATTTCCCAGACTCAAGACCTATCTACCTGTAAAGCCTCCATATTCCGAGAACTCAAGCTCAGTTTATTGATCCTCTCATCCAGCCACACACCGGTCCTGTCTCAGATGCAGCAGAGAAATAGAATTGGGTATAATCAGCATACTAATTACACCTTGCTCCAAAACTCCCAATACACTCTTAATCTAATGCAGGTGCTCTATAAAATGGTCTCCTGCTTTCCCAGTTGTTGGATAAATTACAGTCCACACTTTGCCTTTTGTGGGGGTGTCTTGATAAAACGTTGCAACGGTGAGTTCCTAGCATCCTCACCCTTCAGCTCCCTGCCCAGGGTGTTAAATCTGTGGGTGGGTACACCTTCTCTCCAGTGCGCAGGTGCATAAACGCTAAGGCACCTTTCAGTACCTAGCCTAATATTTCAAAAGCAAGAGTCTCAGGGGGTATATTTTGACCTGCTGATAACCTGTTGTAGGGCAATTATGTTGGTTTAGTGTATCTTTGGGATAGGGTATGTTTGGGATAAAGAGCAATCCCTCTTGACTTTTTTAAGTCAGTGGAGGGCGGGACTACTAGAGTTCAAACAAATCCAGTGTTTGCTGTGAGGTAGATCAGAACCTTCAACAATATGTAACAGCAGGAAGGAGTCATTGGGATGAGAATAGGGTTGTTAAAAGATGAAAATAGAGTCAGGAGGTGGAATGTTGTAGGGCAGGCACCCCCAAACTTGACCCTCCAGCTGTTTTGGGACTACAACTCCAATCATCCCTAGCTAACAGGACCAGTGGTCAGGGATGATGGGAATTGTAGTCCCAAAACAGCTGGAGGGCCGAGTTTGGGGATGCCTGTTGTAGGGTACACTGAATTCATTCTCTCTCTCTCTCTCTCTCTCTCTCTCTCTCTCTCTCTCTCTCTGTAAATTTGGCACAATGCTGGCATTTGGCTTGTGGATCATTCCTCACAGCATCGTTTTGGCAAGCCAAAGCTACTGTTCCCTTGTTTGTGTCTACAATGGTGTGACCACAGAGCAAGGTAGAAATTATGGAGGGTGGCAAATTATGGCCACTGCATGGAACTAGAAAACTAAAGGAAGATTATTTTCTCTTAAATGTTCACTCATGGTGCCTCCACCCTGTCTTAGGGTGGTGCTCTTCCATTGTCTCCATTTTCCATACTTCGTTGCAAGCAGAATTAAGGTCTGCCTGGCTGTGAGTTCCATCTCTGCCTTACTGAGACTTCTGACATGATGAGGCAAGCTGTGGCTGCTAATGGAAGCTGTAATTGGTGGAGTGTGTGCATCCCATCATTTCTAATGCTGCATTTGTAGAGGTTTCAAGTCTCACTTGCACAGTGGGAGGAACCTTGGCACTGATAATACGAGTTACTTTTTAATGTAATGTCATTAAAATGGTTTTTAATTGAGTTCATTCCTACAAATTCAATGATAAATTTTTAAGCACCTTGGTTTCGCAATGAGAGTGTCTCCGTCCCTTGTGTTTTACTGCTTTGCCTCTTGTGTGCCTTACTAATCGATTCTGCATGAGGGAAAGGTGAGTGCACATCTGCCCTTGGCTGGTGGAGTCTAATCTTAGGAGTTGAATAGATGCTTGAGTTCCTCAAATGTATCTCACATGGCTTTCCTTTTAAAACTTGGAGGTCCATCCTTTAGGGGAGAGGCTGTAGCTCAGTAGTAGAGCATCTTTGCTTGCAGAAAGTCCCAGGTTCAATTCTGTCATATCCAGGTCTGGCTGGGAGAGTCGCCTCTCTGAAACCCTGGAGAACCTAATGTCAGTCATTGTAGACAATACTGAGCTAAATGGACAAAAGGTCTGTCTCAGTATAAGGAGCTTCCTATGCTGCTATGTTCAGGCAACTTGTTTGCCATGGAGGACCATAATGGAAACAAACAATCATATGGAAGACCATAAATAATTTCCATGCTTTGTTAATGCGATTAATAGTTTGGGTTTCATTTGCATGAGTACTGTTGGTGCCAAACCTTTGCCAGTGGCCATATTTTGTGTATGCATTTTGCGATACTCTTGTTCCGAAATTTGTTTCAGTCTCACTAATAAGTAAAGTGTGGGGTAGGAGCTCAAGTCAAGCTATGAAATAAAATTAAATGTGCTTCAAAATCTTGCAGGGGAAACTGCAAGGAATTCTGTTTTTCTATTCCATTGCTTTCTGATCCTTAATAAATAGCCTTCACATTTTCAAGGTTACATTCAGAATAATCGTACCCAGAAACCCCTTAGAAAGCAAAATTTGGAATTGTGAGGATCCTAGCACAAGTCGGCAATCCACTAAAGGAGTTCTTCACGGTTGCTGTATTGCCCACTCTTGTTTAAATTGTGTTAGAGGGAGCAGGGTCCCACAGAGCATTGTAACTGACTTCAGCCTTGATTTATTTATTTATTTGCAAATGCACCAGTTCTGAGCAATTGAGAGAGAAAGTGGAAAAGGTCTTCCCTTAGGTCTTGTGCTTCTATAAACCCTGTGAATTGCACACAGCATGAGTGCTTAGGGTGTGATGTTGCCTGCTGCCCTCTCTTACTAATATCTGTACCACTTCTCCCTTCCCCCTGTTGGGCTTGCAATTTCTGTAGATACTGACAGGCAAGTGGATCATTAATTTGCTCCGACAGGCAATTTGACCTCCTCCCCCCCCCCCCGCAACTTATTTAGTTTCCGTTCCTTGTGCTCCCATTTCTCCATTTCCTCTGTAAATTCTGCTTGTACTTCCACTCTTAAAGGATCATCATGTTTGCTTGGCATACATCGAGACGGCTTGGAACAAGTTGTGTAGTAGAATTTGGTTTACATTGCTCTGGCATATGTAGAAGATTATTCTGCATTAAATACAGAAATATTCTAGCTCATCCACTCATGGGCTTGACTCCGTCTTGGCTTTGAGCTTGCAGCTCAATATTTCTTTAGGCTAAAGAAATGCAAGGTTGCTAGCTGAGACATATATTCAAACTAGTCACCACTTGTTGTGTCATCCTGGCTGCATTCGGCCGTCATGCTAAGCCGAATTGTGACTTAGTGTGAGCATGCTGCTTTCAGGAGAGGAGATTGTAGCCTCTTGGCTCCTCCCCAGTCTTTTTAATTCTGCACAGCATGATGGCCAAGCCAAGGTTTGTCTCTTCGTGCCATCCAAGCCTGGGATTGTGGTTAAGCACTCTCATCTTGAACCATGATCTGTTGCCAAGGTTTGTTATTGGCTGCAGATCATGGTTAGGGAGAAGAGAGCATAACCACAATCCTGGATGTTTAGGTGACATGCTAAGCCAAGCCTTAGCTTAGTCATTGTGCTGCATAGAACTAAAAGGACTGGGGAGGAGCAACGTGGCAGCGATCTCCTCTCCTGAAGTCAGCATGTTCACGCGAAGCCATAGTTTGGCTTAGTGTGACAGCCAAAGGCAGTCAGTGTGGCACAATAAATGTTGTGGTTTGAATATATGGCTCAACTAGCAGTTTTGCACCTCTTTGGACTAAAGAAATGTAGGCAGCTACGGTCTCCTTTCTGGAACCCAGCATGTAGGCATGGTCTCTGGTAAGCAATAATTAGGCTTGTTGTAAGGCCTTTATTTCTGTTCAGGTTATTCCATACACAAATATTTCCTACAGGCTCTTCTCCGCAGGTGCAAATTTCAGCCCAACTGGTACTTACAAATGGAAGTTTATTTGTGAGATCAGTGCTCCTCATGCATGCAAAGTTGTGGGTTGTCCCCCTTCCCAGTATCTGCAGAATGCCCGTATCTGCCCCACTTTAATCTGGATTTCCCCTTTCCAGGAAAAACCCAATAAGTAAAGAAACAAAGGCAACAGCTTTCTCTTAGTGATGACCTGCTTGGGATAGCTCAATGACCCGTTTGCTAGTGAAGCCCTAATATAGGGTGGTGTACAAATAATAAAAATTATTGTTGTTATTTACCCTGCATCTCTTCTCCACCCTACAACTTAGTGAGCTTTTCATGGGTTTTGTGCAGTTCCACATATGGGAAAGAGACACAGTTTCTATAGGTGAAACCTCCTAAAATGCTCTGGAATATGAGGAACGCTATCTCTTCCCCAGCCTGCACCTTCCTTCTCAGTTCCTTTCTGACCACACAAAGAATGGAAGCAGGAAGGTACTTCATCTGTATAGAGAGATCTGTGGGCCACTTTGCTTTAGGTCTTGTTTGCTTTATGTGTGCTCCCACTCTCATGGCAAGTGGAATGCTTTTTGAGAGCTGCATCCTGCTTGTTCTAGAAAAATTCCTGAATTTGATTGTTGCAACCTTGATGAAGGTTGTAGCGGTGAGAGTTGTAAGTGGTGCCAAGAATTTAAGGCCAGTGAGGTTAGAGATGAACATCTCTAGGTGATTATGTGGAAATTAACACTTGCTGCTATGGTCATGTCCCCTTATAGGGATATAGAAATATGGGAAACTGCTTTCTATCAGGTCAGATGATGGGGCATCAAGCTCACGAATGTCCACACTGACACAGTGGATCTCCAGGGTTTCAGACGGGAGCCTTTCTCAGCACAACCTAGAGATGCTGAGGAATTAATCTGAGATATTCTGCATGCTAAGCATGTGTTCTGCCACTGAGACACTGCCCTTCCCCTTGCAGCTTTCTTTTCACCTATGTCTCTCATCCTGAGATTTTTCCAGTTCCTTGGGCACTCCATTGCTCTAACTCTGCCCCTGGTTTTCCTTCTGATAAGACTTTGCATCTAGTGCCTTCCATCTCTTGTGCTCCACCTGTAGTCCGTGAAGACTGTAATTCATAGAATTGTAGAGTTGGAAGGGACCGTGAGCGTCAACAGTCCCGTCCCCTTCAATGCAGGAATCCTTTGCCCAGCATGGGGCTCGAACACACAGCACTGAGATTAAGAATCTCATGCTGTACCAACTGAGCTATCCCACTTCTCCATCTCTTAAATTCTTGATAACCTATACCCTTTTAAATACTTTTATAGGAGGGGTTGGGGGAAAAGGGGTTATTGATATTTTGTTCTTGTTTTTATTATGTATTTTGTGTTTTTATCTTGTATTTTTATATGAGATAAGAACCGCCCTGAGATCTACAGGTGAAGGGCGCTATAAAAATAATAATAACAAGAAAAAGGCTAAAATAATCCCATTCAGTTGAGGCTATCAGTATCTAGGTTGTCAAATCTTGAGTCTGACTCTGAGTTCTGAAGTTGGCTTCTGAACATTCATTGGCTGCATTGTCTTCAAAAACTAGAACACTGAAGCACTCCGAACCTTTTTGATTCCCAGAGTATTGGCCAGCCCTGTTATTCCAATTTTCCTCAACACATTGAAAATCTGCCAGCACTTACGGTTCTAAAGTTTACCAACAAGAAGTAGAAGAAATAAAAGGAGTTTTTAAGCCAGTCTTGGCAAACACCTACATTCAATTGGTTCCTCCTAGAGGTTTTCTTTAATGTCTTATTGAACTACCACAGTGCACCTGTGACATCAACAAATAATTACTTTCCTGAGATTGAGGCTACCAGCTTTCTGTGATGAGGAACATGGCCCTCTAGACCAATGTTTCCCAAACCTGGATCTCCAATTGTTTTTGGACTACAATTCCCATCATCCCTGATTCCTGGTCTTGCTAGCTAGGGATTATGGAAGTTGTAGTCCAAAAACAGCAGGTGACCCACGTTTAGGAACCACTGTTCTAGACCTCTCCTAATGCATTTGAAGGATCTGAAGATTTTGGTTGGCCTTGAGAACCAGCTTAAAATGGCACTCATTTCTGACTTGAGTGTGATCACATATTGCATTCTGGAGACTGTATGAGGAACCACATAACTTCAGGAGAAAGTCCCTTCTCAGGAACATCCCTAGTTTTGCATTGAGAAGGGGCTGTCCCTGTCATGCTGAACATAGCCGCTTTCTGAATTTCTTTCTGCCTCCAAGCATCGCCTGAAGTACAAAGAAGAGAGATTCGATGGTTATTGGTGTGAAATAAAAGTTTGGCCAGGTAAGCTTGCTGTTTCCAGTCACTGGGTTTGAGCGATGACAGGAAGATGGGCTTTTTCAGGCAAAGTTCATGAATGTTCATCATGAGCGACCAGGGAAGATTTTTCTTCTAATGTGCTGATTAAGAGCCTTCCCAGGACTATGACATGTGAAGTAAAATATTGGACATTTCATTCTTTGCCTTAAAACTTAATTAAAGCCATATATCAAAAAGCAAGACCCTGGGCTTAATAATAATAATAATAAAACCCTCTGATAAAATTATACTAACGCACTTCAGTTTCAATCTAGAGCTCCCTGATGGAAAGCATTGGAGAGGCCAAGCCTGTAACTAGATTAGAAACACCTCCAATGCCATATTTACGGCTCACTATCTGCTTGGAGGTGCATAGCCTGAAAGCCAGGAAGGTCTCAGCTGTACCACAAGGCCTCAGCCCAGTTTACCTGTGCATAGAAGAGGGGTAAAAAAAATACAGTGGTACCTCGGGTTACAGATGCTTCAGGTTACAGACTCTGCTAACCCAGAAATAGTACCTCGGGTTAAGAACTTTGCTTCAGGATGAGAACAGAGATCGTGCAGCGGCGGCAGGAGGCCCTATTAGCTAAAGTGGTGCCTCAGGTTAAGAACAGTTTCAGGTTAAGAACGGACCTCCAGAACGAATTATGTTCTTAACCCGAGGTACCACTGTATGCAGTTGGACAAGTAGCAGCTCTGAACAGGAGCCTGGCCCTTTGGCTTGTGAGCTCTAGGATTAAGGGCTAGTTTCTCACCCACAATACTTCTGTAGGTGTGGGGGAGGAAAATAGGATTGAATTAAAATTCAGGGCAGTGGTAAAGAGATCCTCACCTGGAGCCGCCTCCTCCCAGAGTCACTGCATTCCTCTCCACCTGCAGTGAGCTCAGATTTCCTGTTGGGAACTCCTGCGACAGACCCCAGGAGGCGCACGTTTTTGGCACAGCCCTGTTTACTGTCCTGGTGTAGCATTGCAAACAACAGGATTTTTTTAGGGCTCTCTTGACTGACACAGCTGCAGCAGATCTCAAGAGCTGCCTCCAAGTGCCATCTTGGCAATGGGAGGGCGATTGCTAATGCACGGCATAAATCGCAGCAGAGACAGGGTAGGTCGGAGGAGGAAGATGGGATCAGCAAAGCATTACGGTCAGCAAGACACAGTCCTTAGAGGAAAAACAGGATTTAATTAGAAAGGGAAGGGAGGATGTGACATGTGAGAGGCTGCAAGGACCAAGGCGGCTTTGCATTCTCTCTCTCCAACTTGAAAAGAGGGTTCTCATGGAATCTGCATGCATATCCATAGATAATACCCTCTAGCTCCTCTTGGAAAAAAGAGCTTCCTGTGAGCGACAGTGGCCCTGGCAGAGAAATATGCCCCTGCACTCTGGCAAAGCAAGTCTCTGTGCCCTTACTGGAGAAGGAGAATCCTCTACAACTCTCGCTGTAACTTGTTTAATAAAACTCAGCACTAGAAATAGCTCTTTGGGGACCAAGCTGCAGGAGAAAGATTTAGCAAGGCATCAGTGAGAGATGTGTTCTGCATGGCAGATGAGCCCGGGAAGAAAACGGAGGAGCAGATAGTGGAAAGAACACCCTGTGTGTATTCATCGTCCTCCCTCTCCCTCCTTCTCCCTCCCCGGCTTCTCTCTCAATATATAATCAACAGTTTTCACACTCCCATTACAGCCCAGCATTTCCAGTTTAGAGAGCACAACAGAAATGGAGAAGTGGCTCAAAAGAAGGGCAAGCAGTTCCCTAGCAAGAATGGAGGCTCTCAGGCCTGTGTGTGTGTGTAAAATGCAGCCCTCTAAATGGCCCTTGAGACTCTTTGTAAGCAACACAACCTTCTGAGCCACACCCCTCACCAGCCCTCCTTTGCACCTTTACCTGGCAGGAATGTGTCCTTGAACTCTGGCCATGCCTCTTGCTTTGCTGGGATGGAAGATAGAGATGTGTGAGTGCGAAGAAGCTAGGCCACTTTTGCCTCTGATCCTGCCTACTGGTGGCTCCTGGAAGTTGCCCAGAAGGCCCTCACAATAAGAAAGCTCTGTGGCTCCCTTCCTGCAAATCTTCTCTTCCCTGTCCCCCAGGGTGTTGGTTTGTTTTCTTAGTCACTCCAAACCCAACCATAGCAGCCATGTCCAGAAGAGCTGGGGAGAGGAAAAGCAGGGAGCTCTAATCATTGTTTGCCTGGGTTAGAGAAGGTCCTAGGTTATGTTGTGAACCGCCCTGAGATCTGCAGGTATAGGGCGGTATACAAATTTAATAAATAAATAAAATAGGAGCACAGGGAGCATGGACCAAGTCAGACTGTGGGTCCATTTCGTTCAGTATTGTCTGCACCGGTGTTTCTCCAAAAATTGGGTTCCCAGCTGTTTTTGGACTACAACACCCATCATCCCTAGCTAGCAGGACCAGTGGTCAGGGATGATGGGAATTGTAGTCCAAAAGCAGCTGGAGACCCAGGTTTGGGAAACACTGGTCTACATGCTGACTGGAGTGGCTCTCCAGGGTTTCAGGTAGAGGCCATCCCTAGCTCTCCCTGGAGATGCTGGGGATTGAACCTGAGTGCTTTGGCATGTGCAGTAGATGCTCTACCAGTGAGTGATGCCTCTTCCTCTTTAAGTGGTCAGTCCACTTAAAAATACCAATGGGAGAGGGATTGAAGTGTGTGTGTAGCAGGAGAGAGTGCAGATGGAAGGAGAAGCCCCTCCTAGTCTTCTGCTGGCTTGAATATCAAGCAATTCACTAATAGTGGATGAAAGGCAAACTTAAAGAGGAGTTTTAATCATTTGTTTTAAACTGTTTTTAATGTTGTATTTTTTACACTGCTGTGACCTCAAGATGAAGGGCAGGTGGTGATGATGATGATGATAACTTTTTTTTAAAGAAGATTTTATTAAAGCTTTTTCATAATACAATAAGTTAAAAGAAGCTGATCTAAATAAAAACAGAAACAGGCGGAGAAAATAAAATACCAAAGGAAAACCAAAAAATAGAAGAAAGGGGAAAAAAGAGAAAAGGAAAAAAGAGGAAGAATGAAAAGGACTTCAGGTTTTCCATCTGTGTTTCACATAAAATAAATTATTCAAAATATTCAATCCATAATGACATCCGACTGATCTGCTTTCTGTTACGTAACATTTCCCCAATCTTCCTACCCAAATATCTCTGATTAATTCATTTTCCTTTTTACACAAAAAGTCTAAAAGGGGTTCTCTAATTATTGTTGTCAATAAATTTCAGCAATAGTTTTTCTCTAATAATAATAATAATAATAATAATAATAGTAATAATAATAATTTTATATGCCCTGTATAAACATAATATTTACCACTTGTCCGCTTGCACTTCAAGCTCTTTGTATAGCATTTCAGCCTGTTCCCCCAATAGGCTGTTCTGACGTAGGCTGTGCTTGGCTTGCCCTCTCAACACCCCTCTTGAGATGGACAGATTCATGTCTATTTTGCTCATAGTGTGCCCATATGTCTTTGTAGTAAGGGCAGCCATAGTCCTTCTCTTCTGCTCCTTGTTGGTGACCACCATTGCCCGATATATTGAGGTCCAGTATGTTTCATTACAGGCCAGAGTTCTAGCAGGCTGCTTGGGAAAACATGAACTCTGTTCCTTCTCCATGGTGTTTTGTTTTTTTGAATTGGATTCAGTCACAAGAAGAGATTGCTCCAATCTAGCAGTGACAAAGACACAAGTTACCTGGGCAAAGGTAGCATCAGATGGGAATGATGTGAGATACATGCCCAGCTGCTGCAGTCAATGGTAGCAGCAGAAAGCAATTAGTGTGGTGCCTTCTTCTCTTCCCTCCTTGAAACAAACATTGCTTTGCTTGTGCTGATATTCTCCTTCCCAATGGAAGAGATTGTGTGCCCTGGAAAGATGTTGGTATCACCAGCCATGTGTTGGGATGAAGGTGGGTGGTTTTTTTTGCAACTTTCTCCTAAAGCACAGGCACACTCTTCACACACCCCACACTCATTCAAGCGTGGAAGTTTGGCTGCCTTTGGAGACGACACCAAGTGTGCATTATCCAATGTGGGTCAGTCCAGGTGGGCTGCAGTTCAAACATGTTTCACCTGTGTTAATTCTCTGAAAGGGTGGGCCAACAAGGCAAACCTTATATGCACACCTGCAACAGTGATTTGTTGTGATATTTCTGTCCTGTTGTTCAAGGACTTTGGAGCAGGGGAGAAGTATGCAGCCTGGGGAATAGGGAGGGGGCTGTAACCGATGGTGGTGGGGAGTGGTATGTGAAAGGCAGGTGTGAGCAGTTTGCACGGGTGGGGGTGGGATGTGAAAGGGAATAGGAGATGGGAGCCTGATTGGAGTTCACAATTGGGGGGATGGGGAGCAGTGCAGACGTTTTGCTCCTTATGGCGAATTGTAGATATTGCACTGGGTAAACTGGGAAATATCTGTATGCTGGTATGGTGCCTGGGACACAATAATCTTGTCTCCCTGGCATGCTGGGATTCTCTATACAGCATGTTGTATGAGGCAGAGAGAAAGATCCACACCATCTGCAATTTCCTTTCCCAGGCACAGATTGGCAGGGTCAAAGGAGCAGCCTTGTTGGCACATAGGTTTAAACAAAACCGATTTTCATCCCTTCCTACTTAGCACTGTGCTTTGATTTTAGCCATTGTAGCAGGAGAGCTGGCATGATGGAGACAAGACCGGGGAATATTCTGCACGGCTCTTGGCAGGCCCTGTTTCTTTGTACCTCTTTTTCCCCCAGAAGCGATGCTGCTGGGCCATGAGGATTTCCTCCTCCTCCTCCTTTGCCTTTTGGTCCTCCTTATGGCAAATGAAACATTCACATCCGCAGCTGCAGTTCTGGAGTGTTCTGGGGAAGGGGAGGGGCAGGTCAGGGGGTGCCTACAGGGGGACGGGAAAAGGAAGGCGGATTGGCTGTTTTTTCAAGCTGGCTGGAAATTCCTCTGCTCTACTTCCTTCATTTAAATCAAGCCGCGGATGCTTGAAAACAGAGGTTCTGTGAATATTCAGTCTGCCAAGAGATAACAAGGGCAGCTGCAGTGCAACCCTAGGGGGGGTAGTCTTCCGCTCCTGCTGAATTTTCGCCCTTTGGCATAGGATCAGCTGTGGGGAGCTGGAGATACAGATGCCCCCTCTTGGGCTTTGCAGGGGTGGCAAAGTGCTCCTCTCTTGGATGTTGCTTTCTTTCTTTCCCTCTTTTATCTGGTGCTCTTGCAGCGTGGGTACTACACTACTGAAAGGGGGAAATGGAACAGGCAAACTCCCTCAGCTCCTTTGCACCTTGGCTCCTGTTTCTCGCAGATAATGCTGGCGATTCTCACTGTGGTGTTAGCAGCAGGCGGGACACCCAGAGCTTTTGAATGGAACAAGTAACCTGGTACAAACCCCACCCCACCCCAGCCTTTCCTTGGACAGGGGATGGAGGCTTGGTGTGCAACACACTTCTTTTTCTGCATCAAGCTTTCTCATCTGAAATGCTTTTCTTGCTGGAGGGATGCTAGCAGGGCTTCCCCCACTCCTGAAGCCTCTCCCCCTCTTTTTCTGGTTTTCCTCCGTAGCTGGAGGGTGGTGGTGATGCTTATATTGAATGAAGCAGAAGGGAAGGCCAATCTTGTCTGTAAAACATCTTAAATGCTCTCTCCTCCACTTTTGGCTACCCTGTGCATGCACACCCCTGTTCCCACTTTCCCCTTCTTGGGTGTATTTTTAAGTCATGGCTTCCCAGTGGCGACGAGCCCCACAGCTTGCGTAAGGAGCGCACACTTTGCAACATGCCTTTTTTCCTTTTTGGGAGGCTCTGGGGGTGTGGGGATGTCGTGTGTGTAAAATTAGCACTGCCTCGTTAGGCCTTTTCAGGCTAATTCAGAGTGAAATGCTCTAGCAGCGGTGGGCTGATTCTATCAGGAGAACAAGGACTAATTAAATTCACTCTGACCATCAAGCAGTAAATTATTTATATCCAGACAGATGCAATCTAATCTCTAGCATCCAGCCCAGCCCATCCTCCTTGATTCAGAGAGAGAGAGAGGAAAAAAGAGAGAGAGAAGAGTGAAAGGTGGATTAAAGAGAGGTGAGAATAGAAGGAAAGCAGGTGGTATGGGATGTGGAGCTGGGTAGGAAAACCATTTGGGGAGCCATTGTATGATTCATACCCACCCTCATTTTTCTCATCCTATGTGTAAGATTGGCAGCGAGTGTATATGAGCTAATAAGGCAGTGAACTAATAAGGAAAACAAGAGTATGTATGTGATGAGTATGGCTGCAAGCGCTAACAGGTAGATTAATCAACTGAAACTTTAGTTGATTGATTGAGGGCAGTGATTTAAGGGCAAGATTCTTTTGTTGTTGTTCTTAAGCTTGTTTTGGTTCTGATGTGTTATTGTAAGGGGGGAAAGCCCATCTTTAATACTTCCCAGCAAACAATAGGTGCTAGCTTTTACTTACTATTTTTAAAGTTACCTTGTACTTTAATCAATGGATTCATCTGGTGCGAGGTAGATTTTTTTAAACAAAATATTTAATTGGTTGAGAGCCTTAGCAGTCATAGCTGTTCCCCAGACGTATGGCTAAGAGCTGAAGAGCTTGGGTTCATGTAGCCATCTTTACTACCATGAAGTGCTTGCATACATGGCATTGTACTAGAGCACAAGTTTCCTGCACATGTTGATATATGTTTAAGCAAAGTTTTAGAAACATAATAAATAATAGGTGTGTATTTATTGCACCACTCTGCTTATGTTTTGGGAGGTAGCATGTGTTCATTATATATATTCTCACAGAGAGAGAGGGAGAGGGGGTTAAAAAGTATGCAGCTCTTCCCTGGTTAGGGTTGCAGAACCCTCTAGAACTGAGGGCCAAACTACATGTGACTTTGATTGTGTGTGAACGCATTAAAAAAATGCAAATAGTGACTGTTGCAATGGTCTGAGAATTGGCCCTTCTTACTACCTCCTTGTAGTAAGTGATACTTTTATTTGAATCGCTTTTAAAACTAATCTGGCTCCATTCAAAATGATGTTCTCCCACTGCATGTTGTGTAACCAACGTGCCTTGGCCATTTCTGTGTTTACTTTTGCACATGCTTGCAGACAGGGAAATAGCAGGATGTGGACATGCATGTATGGACTGAGAGGGACATAGGCTGTGCAATTCACGTGGACAGTTTGTTTTTCAGGAATAAAATGTTTCAGGGTTATATTTCATCCTAGAAATAACTTTTATTTATTTTTACATTGAGAATGTTTCTTCTTCTTCTTCTTCTTCTTCCTCCTCCTCCTCCTCCTCCTCCTCCTCTTCTTTTTCTTCTTCTGCATCTCGCACCCATGTTTAGATATATGCCTCCTCAAATTCTCTCCATCTCCTTGGTCTTTTACAACTGTAGCATCTTTACCTTAGCACCCTACCTTAGCACCTTCCTGACAGCTGCTGAAGTTGGGACCTCCGGCAGTGCTGGGGACTGAGGGTCTTGTGTTTCATCTTGTGAGGTTCATTGAGGGTGTTAGGCTTTACCATTCCACGCTGGCCTGATTGCTGGTAGGAACGTGCCCATCTTCCTTTAGGGCAATAGATTTTACTATGGGACTACTTGAAGCGGTTATTCCGCTGTACTTCAATCATTAGACCCTCCTTTGAATAAACAGTTTATACCAAGTTTAGTGTGAACAGTGGGCGAGGTTAATATTTGAGTAAGAGAGGCTTCATCACACCACTACTACCCCAGTGGGTATGTATATTTCGATTTCAGCACTGGGATTGCATAATGGGTCAGTGGCGTAGCGTGGGTTGTCAGCACCCAGGGCAAGGCAAGTAATTTGCACCCCCTAACCTGTGGATTTGCGCCCCCAACCCTAACCCCCAGATGTTGCGCCCGGTGCTGCCGGCCCCCCCTGCAGCCCCCATGCTACGCCACTGTAATGGGTTCTAGTATGTGTTGTGTATCTCCTTGAGTACCTGATTTATACATTCAAACAAAATTCTAAGGCAGTTCACTTCCAGCATAGACAAGCTAGCTGCACCCTCCTATAGAAATGCTTTCTATGTAGAAAAGGTTTATTGTGTAAAAAGAACTCCACTGACCATTGTTTCCAGTTGTGGTCATAGTTTGCATCTTGGATAACTGACATTTGTGGGGTTAGCCTTCATTTTTTTTTTAAATGATACATTATTCCATGGTTTAAAATGATTCATTATATGCAAAAGCACATTCCAGAATTCAAGATGTACTTGGCAGACTGGAGCACAATTTTGGAATGGTTTCAGGACTCTAATGGTAGCCTTTCCACTACTGGGTTATTCCAAAGTACCTGTAAGGACAGTATTGTCTTGGCAGCATGGAAGTAATGTCATTGTGTTTCTAGGGGCCCATATGAGAAGAGTTGCTATTGCAATCAAAGTAGAAAATATTCTTCCTTGACGAGTTAAATCAAAGTGGGTGGTTTGTTGCTTCCTCATGTTTGATTAAAATTTTAGTGGTGTGTGTTTGTTTCCATTTGTGTTGTTTTAACTGCAATGCATTCTCCCTCCATCATCATGCCTTTATCCGTCTTGTCACCTGACATGACCCCCTCCCCCAGGATGCCTTTTAGGATGCAGGCAGGTAGCACAGCCTAATCTCAGAGCAGATACAAACTGTTATGATCTTCTTTAAAGACTTTCTTTTCTTTTGGTTATCTGACCCCAGTGTCTGATTAGATCATTCTTGTGTCTCAGTGGTAACATGAGCTTTGACTGCTTAAAAGCTGCAGTTCACTCTAATTACTATTGAGCTGACATACTGCTCCTTCCCTCCAGTTGAAAGGAAAGGATGGAATGGGGTGGGGGGGGAAGAGAGAGGAGACACTCTGGCACAATTCTTCGGCGCCTTGTAAAGGTTTGCAGCATCCAGGAACTTTCCTTCTATTCATGGCTGGTTATGAATATTGTGTTGGGAGGCAGGATTGCACATCTAACTGACATCCAGACAACATGCTTACTTCCGGTTCTGTATATATTACTTTATTGTCTATATTTCCTCAATGATATGTACTATTGCATTGGTCCCTGGATTTAATTTTTATCTGTGGGAAACAATGCACTATATTATTTAAGTAGGGAAGGGCCCTAGCTCAGTTGTAGAGCATCTGCTTTGCATGCAGAAGGTCACAAGTTCAATCCCTGACATCTCCAGGTAGGACTGGGAGAGATTCCTTGCCTGAAACCCTGAAGAGCTGCTGCCAGCCAGTGTACACAATAATGAGCTAGTTGGACCAGTATAAGGCAGCTTTCTATGTTCCTGTTTATCAGTCACTTCCCATAAAACACCCTAAAGCAATTGCAGGAAAAGTGTATATAAGTGCAATGCAGATTAAAAACTGGGATAATAAAACCTTCATTTAAAAGGCTGGTTTGAAGAGGAAGGTCTTCAATAGGCACACAAAAGTCAGTTAAGAGAGTGTCTGGTCGGCATGTAATGTGAGTTTCAAAGGGTATGTGCTGTCACACTAAAGGCCCAATTTTACACCAGCCAGATTGGACCTCTTGCAGTGATGGCATCTGCCAGTTACCCTCTCCTCCAGAGCACTGTGATTGGTTGGGGATACAAGATACCCTGGGCTTTGTACAAGTTTCATACACTAGCATTGGCACCTTGAACAGCCTGGTGGCTAACCCGTAGCTAATATATCTGCAAAGAATGAGGAATAAATATTAAAGCCAGCTTCACATTATGAAGCTGTTCTGTTCTAGCCCAGATTTCATGGAAGCCCGCAGAACTGAGCCAAGCGGATGTCTTCCTTTTTTTCTTTGGCGATCACTCGTGGCCAAGTGAGATTGTCTTCCATGAAACAGTGAGTCCATGGCCTATTCCATTCTGGCTGGATGCAAACCAAGAGTTTTCTATGAAAGGGATTGCTAATTGCTTTCCTATACAGTACTGACAATAGAAATCTTTCCAAGATGGGCGAGGGAGTGTGCTTGTAGTGCCGAGCATAAACATAGGCCTCTTGTCCTCAGCTGCTTAAGTGCATTTGATGTGTTTTTGTTTCTTTTAAAGTGCTGAAAGTAACCTGATACGACTTAGTGAACTGAGGTTCCGAACCAAGTTTCCTTTTTTATAAAGAAGAGCTGGTGGATAATGCATGCCTATGGCATTTGCCGAGGTCAGTGTGATTAAATCAGCTCTAAGTACACTTCCAGCTTTCACGGGCACTTCTCCCTCCCCAACACTTTCCTTTTCCATATCATGGATACTGAGCTTTTCAGAGTGAAAAAGCAGCTTTTAATCCAGTCCTCACTCACTCCTTGCCGTTCTACCACTACACGTCAACCCTTTTGTTGCAGTGGTATGGAAAAACTGTGTATGTTATTTTGAGCAGAAACACTGCTTCACCTTGTCCATAGCTGTCAACCGTCCCTTATTTGGCGGGAAACTCCCTTATCCCAGCGCCGTGTCCCGCTGCTGTCCCTTATTGATGATGTCCCTTAAATTTCCCGGGTTTCAAAGGAAGCAGCTCCTCTCCCTCCCCCCCTCCCTGCTGGCCAGGGAAGAGGGAGGCTCCAACTGTGTTGCTTGGCTGTGTTGCTCACCCAATAAGGAGTCTAGGAACGACTGGGGGTGGAGCTTGCATGCCTTGTGCCGATCAAATCAGCCACGTTGCCTGGGGACTCGGCTTTGCTCAGTGCTTCCCAGCGGAGAGGTGACGGTGGTTTTCCTTGCTGCATCCCCTTTGCCGGGTTGCTGTGCTGTGGGAACCACCGCTTGAGGCTTCGTTTGGCTGCTGGCTGGGCTTTCTGCCTTTGGCTCGGAGGGGCTCAGAAGTTGAACATACCTGTGCCCTGAAAATCCCTTATTTTGGCTGCTGATCCCTTATTTTTGAGGCTGCTGGTCCCTTATTTTCAAATCTGTAAGTTGACAGCTATGACCCTGTCTCATGAGTGGGCTGGGCCGGATGGTAGTATATGTGCAGAATTAAGTCCCACATCCGAAGGTAAAAATGATATATAGCACAGCAAAAGCCAAATTTTGCTTTGGTTCAATCACCATACTAGTTCTCCGTTCTGTAAGGGGGAAGGAGAGAGCATTCTCCATAGCACTTCTCCAAGAGGGCAGTACTATGTAGGCTAGTCAAGCAACTTTGTCCTCTCCATCAGCAACTCGTATTGTGATAATGGGGTGCCTGGTCTCCTGTAGCCAATTGTTACTTGCCACAAGTGATCGGCCAAGTGCTAAATTACAAGGCTGTTTTTATTTCTCCCAAGGCCACTTAGTAATTTTTCATCTTTAAACAGGAAATTCTGTCAGGCTGCAGGGCTTGCAGACTGGTTTGTGAAAAGTATGCATCAGCTTCCTGGCCTGATATTTTTCCTCTGGTAAATTTATTCTTCCCTCCATGATAAGGTGAAAGGAGGCTGTGACAACATTATGGGTAGAATCCTTTGTGCTATCCAACAACAACATTTTGGATTTAAGTGATAGAAAATATCCCCCCCCCTTTCCTTTCCCATCTTCATTGAAGGAAATGAGGTCTGCCAGAACTCATTGGAGTTAAACCAACTGCCCCATTCATTCTTAGTCCAGCCATAGGAAATAGTTGCTTTGCATCCATTTTATGTTTTTCTCACTTGAATCTTCAGCTGCAGAGCCCTGTTTCCTAAACCATTTTGAGACCTGGTCACCAAAGCCAGGTTATGTTGTGACTATACATAAGCTCTGACATGCTTATGGCAGCATCAGGACAGCTAATTAAAGAGTCTAGTGCAGGCAAGATCTAAGTGCCACTTCAGCTGTTACAGACTGAGTGTATATTGTCATATTTAAAGCAGCTACACATATTTCTTGCTTGTGTACATCTGGCAGGGAATGGAAATTGCTTCATACATGTATTTGCAGAGCACATGTGTTCAGTAGTCCTCAATTAAGGATGCGTGAAATGCTGCACGGGATAAGAGAGAAGGCTTGCAAACCTAATGTCTTTAGCAGCAGATGTTACAGAGGATATGTAGAAGTGCACTGGGGGAATAAGGAAACATCTTTTTGTAACCTCACAATGTGGGATAATTTCTAGTCTCTAGTATTTCATAACTAGGGAAGGAGTTAAGTGTGTGGTGGTATCTTAACTCTATGAGTTTCTGGATGATGCAGAGTATTTATGCCCATTTCAGACTGGTTTCTGGGCTGGTTTCAGGACTAGGGTAGCCTGGGTCACCCTGGTGGATGATCTGTGCTAGGAATTACACAGAGGAATTGCCGTACTGGAATTTCTCTGCCATTTTCAATGCCACCTGCCATGGTTTCCTTCTGGACTGTGTGGCTGGAGTGGGTTTTGGTGGAACTTCTTGGCAGGTGTTGTATGGTCCTTCCCGGAGGATCAGCCCCAGAGGTGCTGGGACACCATGGCTGAATGGCATGGTCTTTGGTTTATGTGACTACTAGAAGAGACCATCCAGAGATCTGTAGATGAGTGTTATTGGTATGCTGATGACAGGCTGTCCTGCTCCTCTCAATCTAGAGAGCCCTTGGAAATTCTAAACTGGTGTCTGGAATCAGATGTGAACTAACATGCTACAGTTTAATCTAGACAATGCAGGAGAGCTCTTGGTAGTACTATTCATCCTGCAGTGAGGCCTCTCTTCTTGAAAAATGAGGTTTGCTGCGTGGACATGCTTCAGGGTGTCTGTATGGCATCTGTTAGTCTTGCATTGTAAATTGATTTGTGTGATTAGGGTTTGTTTGGAATTTTTGATCACAGGATATGTGAGCTACATTGAACATATTAATGTTCAGGATCAGGCCAGTGACCCATGTAGTCCAATGTCTTGTTCACACAGTGGCCAAACCTACAGGCAGGTATATGGAATAAAAATGTTTTTAATAAATAAATGCCGTGGTTTTAGTTCATTACATTCATATCCTAATAACCTTCAGTGCCAATCAGCACATCCAGGGCAGCTTATATTTAAAAATAGAATCACAGAATTACAATAACTTCAGTACAAAAATTTAAAATAAAGGCAGTAAAACCACAGCATGATATGGGGTGAAGGTTTGGGGTCGGGGAGACATGTCAAACATAGTCTGTATCCAACTCATAGCAGTTTAAAGGGGTTAAAGACCTTGGGGAAATCATGGTAAAAGTCTGCACTCGCTGCCAGAATGCCAGGCTAGCCTCCCTTGGGGATAGCATTCCACAGTTATGGCTTCACTGCAGAAAAGGCTCTCTGGGTTTGGTCTGCCACCTGCCATACCTCAAACATTGGGGATACCAGTGGGCCTCGATCTGAGTCCTCAGTGAGTGGATTGCTATAGAAGACGACAGCCCGACAAATAGCTGTTCTTGCTTCTTTGCTCCCAGCTTCCATAATTCTACGGCTTACTGGCATTTCTGAATCTGAAGGGGCATGTTTCGATTGTTTTGTCTAGTAATGGACATCGGTAGACTCTATTCTCTGTTTGTTCGATTTATCTTCCCGGTGACTTCTGCAAGTTAGCCACTTAAATGACAAGAAGTGACTGACTGACCTAAGCAGGTATCTTTTTTCCAGCCAACTCCCTGCTTTTGTGAACGGGGTAGCGATAAGACATCCTTGCCTGAAGAAATAGCATAGCTGGCTAGTAGCAACGTCAATCATATTGTACCTGAGTGAAGTATAGGGCTGGAAAAGGGGAAATGTCCAGGATCTTTTATTTTCAGTAGGGTTACTGAAGAGCCACATACACATTTAAGGCAGTAGCAACATGGAGCATGTGCTAAAATGCTTTGCAGTAGCAGGAAAAGGTGATGCGGGGCTGGGGGGAGAGGGAGAGGTGAAGAAATCCCAAAACATCCAATAGCCATCAAAAGGCCAAGCAACTCTCTTAACCCGTGCTCCCAGGAGCACGTTTTGTGTGTTCATGCAGGCATGTGCAGAGCCAGTTTTGATCTCTTATCCATGTAAGCCAGTGAGATTAGTAAGGTGCTGTGGCTTCAAACGAGCAGAGAAGGCCGGGAAAAAAAGAGAGTGAAAGAGCCAAGCCATGGTTTCAACTTGCAGGCGAATTGGATAATGGGAAGGTTGATTAAACAGCTTCTCTTAGAGGGAAGAATTAAGAATTTCCCTCTGGGTTTGGTGAAATTGGTTGGAAGGGAGAGAGAGTGAGCGGGGAGTCAGCCAAGCAGAAGAAAGGGAACTTTGAAGTGTCAGTCAGGAGGGCCGGTACCATTTGATTCTGCTGACCTCCCTTGCTATAGTTTGTGACAGTTTATTGGCTGCCATGCGGCAAATTCCTGTCACTGAGGATGTTTTAAAATATAGCCATGCAAGCAAGGGCCATGAATTCCCAGGGAGAGTGAACAGGGAGAGAGAGAGGAGATATTCAGAGATGGTTTCTCTTCAAAGCACTTCATTTTCCAGCCTAAGCATTCCTCTTGTCACATGGGGTGAGGTGGAGTTGACCTTTGTAGCATCCATAAGGATTGAGATAAGGACCAACCCCACTCGTGTTCTAATTACACCCCACTCCTTTTTTGTTAGCAGCAATCAGGAGATCCAGAAGTGTCCACAAAAATTTTCCCCATGAGAAACAGGGATTGGTCTGGAATGCAACCAGAAGTCCCAGTGTTACACAGCTGGAAGCAGTTGTGTGTGAATGCACCCAGCCTACAGTTTTCCTAACACAGTCCATCTGCAAAAGGTGGTTTTCAGCTAAGTTTTACTTGTGAGTAGGCCCATGGAAATTAATGGATATAAATTGTGTTCATTTATTTCAGTGGGTCTACGCTGTAGACTGTAATTTTCATTTTTCATTTTATAAATTTTATATGCCGCTTGATTGTAGAAAACTTCAAATTGGTTTACAAAAACTCTGGGTTGTATCCAGTGTTGGATAAGAGGAGTGGGATTTCTGCTTCCTTTCCTCCAACTGAATACCACAAAATCTGCTCTGGTGGTCCTTCATCTCTTTAGAGCTGATTTGGGGGGTGTTCAGTGGGCTGGAGGGGACAGGAGAGGAAGAAGAATACCATTGTCTGCACAGAAGTCTTTTGCACTAGCACAGCTACTGCATTGGATATAACCCTGTGTTCATAGAGGTTGTGTGCTTGGTAGATCACTATTGTGTCTGTTTTACAAATGTGTGGCTCTTCCTGAGAGAAATTCTCTCCAAACCAGCTAGGCATGTTGGAGCTCAATCCAGAAGTCTGTTCCTCCCCCCCCCCTCCTTCTTGTTATTCCGGAATGGTTGTACACAAGTTATACAGAATTTAAGTGGTAAGAGTGATATAGCAGAATTCTTGGACTGTGTCACATTTTGAATACACCCCAACATGAGAAACAAAACCCAGAACCACCACCACCAAACAAAACCACAAAAGCTTATTACATATGAAAACCAGCTTGGTGCAGAGGGATGTTAAGGGTGGCGGGTGGCTCATTTTTTGATATGCTGGTTTATTATGTGAAGGCGACCTTTTATTTTAGGGAACATGAAAAATGCACTCCCTCCTCCCAAACCCGCAGAAATACCATTCAACATTCTTCAGGCGTGCACACATTCTGCACAATGTGTGAAATGGCTCATCATTCAGCTCCCATTGGGCCTAGGCGCTTGGGCTTCAAAATGAAGAGACACAGAGTGATAAATAGGACAACTGGACTTCTTCCAAAGATAAGAGAATGTCTCATATGAAACAGAGATGGATTCAGATTCTTTTCCCCCACCTCCATGAGAAACATGAGAGGACTCCTTCCAGATACAAAAATTGGTAGGAGTAGAAGACACTCATTCTGCTCACATATAAACCTTCCATTATTTATACTTGTGCTTCATTGAAATGGGCAAACCTTAAAAAAAAGACAGAAAAGGGGTAATCTAGGGTGGGCATTATAGAAATGTCTCTTGATGTTGATGGGTGAATGAAAAATATAAATGGCTGTAAGAAAAAGAGGCAAACCACTTGCTGTAGTTTCAAGCAGGGAGAATCTTGTGTTCTTGTTCTCTCGCTTTCATGAGGAAGCTTCTTAAATTTAACTGGGCAGTGGCCAAAACTCACATAGTGCCCTTGAATTCAATCCCATCATGAGCTGGCAAGGTAATGGACTTCGTACCTAAGACTTAAGGATTGGACACTGTTCAAAGTACCGTATTTACTCGAGTCTAATGCGCCATCAAATCTAATGCACACCTCAATTTTCAGAACCTTGAAACTAAAAAAAAAGTATTTGCTGGGGAATGTAAATGTGCCATCGAATCTAATGTGACCTTAATTTCGCAACTTAATTTGGCCAAAAAAAGTGAGCATTAGATTCAATGGCACATTTACTTTATTATCCCTGCTCCATTTTCCTCTCTTTTTTAGACTATTCTCAAGGAAAGGGTGGAAATCAGGCTGTTTGTGGGAGGGGACCTATTTTATGCCAGTGTTGGCACTCCTCTTTAGGTCAACATTATTGTATGTTTGTGGAGTGCTGAGAAAGCTAGCTGGCATATGTGGCGGTCATTTTATTTTAGCCTAGAAAGCCTTATGAATCAGCATCCCAAATCTGGGAGAATAAAAATATCCTAACTATTGCTGTTCTGATCACTGTTGCTTCCTCCTCCCTGGCCCCCCAGTATTGAAAAGCTTCCATCTGATATGTGAACAGGTCATGCTCCTGCAAGAGTGCAGTGAAATACTTTTAAATAATTACTTGAGACCTTCATCACAAACACATGAGACATAGGAAGAATATCCCTTTTTAACTCTTTGAAACTGAGATCTGTATCCCCCTGATTCAGAGGAAATTAAATGTCAGACAGTACAATCTTTCCACTCAGCAGTGGTGGAGAATGATCCCCACAAAGAATTAATGGTTGCTTTAAAAGTTTTTAGTTTTGGTGAATACATAAGAACATAAGAAAAGCCATAGGCCTATGGCCCATCTTAGTCCAGCATCCTGTTTCGTGTTCAGACCCAGAGACATCCCCCCCAAATAAAGACACATTTGACTCAAATTTTAGTTTTGGTTTTTGGCAGAATTTAGGCCACAACTTTATTGATTACAGAAAAGTGAGTGGTTGCATAGGCTCTGGTTTGACTAGCTCCCTACACCCTTGCAGGGAACGTTGACCCAGAGCTCTATCATAGGTCAGCCAAGGGTGAACACCTGAGGCAGGTGAAAAGCCTGGGGACAGACTCTGTTCACTTCCCAGATGCTCCCCAGGACTCAGGCATGGGCACAACCCCTTTTTGGGGGTTGACCAAACCAAGTTGAGTCCCTGGATTCCTTTAACGGAATACCCTTCACATAGGGATGGCGAGACTGTTCTCCCAACCCTATCACATGAACCAGTGCCTATCCGCAACCTTACAAGCTGTGACAAATGGCTATGTGGCAGGCGAAACCCAAAGCCAATCAGCCAAGTGTGGAAAATTCCTGCTGTGCCCCTGTCCCAACGACAGACGACACACGATGGCATAGCAAGGTCAATCGCAAAATGCCCTAAAATTAGGGAGAGGTGGGCGGGTGTTCCGATGCACAAGCCGAAAGAGGAAGCTCTGGGACACGTGCATGGGTTATATAGGTCCCTCGATCTGTTTAGACTGCACCCCATTGACCAGATTAAACCCAGCAACGAGAGACCTACCAATCGGGTGTTGTGGCTATCCAATAGACCCACCCACAACCAAGAGGTCAGTCTCCAGGTGTCACTGCAACACGTGCTCTCTTTTAGGGAGGACATGATTTTTCACAATGGCCAACCAGATGTCTGTGAGAAACCCACAAGCAGGATTCAAGCACAAGAGCACTCTCTCATCCTGTGGATCTAGCAACTGGTAAAAAAAAGAAAAAAGAAGGATCTGGGGTCTGTAGAATGGTAGGGTTGTGTTCTAAGAATAATTTTCACTGATATATATATTGAAAGTAATGTGGAAATTGAAGTGGATCTAATGATTAAGAAGCAATGACAGCAAGATCTGACTTTAGTGTCTTAGTTTGCTTCTTCAGAAAAGAGAAACTGAAGCTTCCCCGCAAGAGATAGTCAAAGTACATCCATCATAAAATGTTAACAAATGTTAAGGATCTTATGAAAAGTTGTGTTTTATATGTATGTATTGGTTTTTGAAAATAAAGTGAACCACATTTTTTAAAAAATGTTTTTGATTTGTTTTTAAAAAGTACAAACATAACAAAAAGAAAGAAATCAAAGGGTAAAAAAAATGTGAATGCTAAAACATCACATCCTGGATGGACAAAAGTGCAAAAGATATAGTGCAGCTCCAAAGGGTAATAAAGCATTAACTCATAGAAATATTCCCTTTACAATTAGTAAAGATATTTAAAAAGAAAAGTACCAGTTGGAAAGATGGAGTAATTGTTTAGTTATCAAAAAGATTTCAGTGAGCGCCTTATTGCAACATATAGCCACCTTTGAGCAGTCCCATTACATGTGCTTATATGTACCAACTGTAGCAGCCCCTCCAACACGGGAAGGTGTACCTGGATGTACAAAGGAGAGCTGCTGCAGAGTACAGCACCAGTCATGTACTAACTTTAAAGAAAGTTCTTGAGTTTGAGCTAACAAAGACCTGCATGGAGGCTTGGACTGCAGACCATTCAGCTGCTCACCATCTATTTGTATGTCCCAATTAGGTTCGCTTCATGATTTTTGAGTTTGGGCCCCAAAGGAGGCATGAATAAGAAATTTGTATAATAAAGAGACCAGACCCTTTACATAATTTGCTGTATTGTTGACTAGCCGTTCAAAAGGAGACAACTGCCTCGTAGCATCTCATACTGGTTTTTTAAAAACTTCCTTTCTGGAAATTATGGAAATATGTAAAGATGTATGTGCAGATTTACTCATCTGAAACTTTACTTATGGCCAAAGCAATCTTATGAGGTTGGGAAAAGGAGTGGTTGTTGCGACAGATGAACCAATCCAAAATCCTGCTGGACTTCCACTGGCAGGCAGAGTGAGACTGTTGTTTTCTCTTCCCGAATGTAGGATTTTCCTTCCTATTTGTCTCAATGGCAAGAAGAATGAGTGCACTGGAGTATTCCCCGCTTCCTCTTGATTTTCCCCCAGCATCTTCTACCCACAAATGCCTCCTTTCTGCATCCTCTATTGTTGGAGCAACAATGGCAGAAGATGGGTGGCTTTGGAGATATCCACAGCTACAACTAGGAGGGCTCCGAGAGTGGATGTGCTCCCCCTGAGGAGGAGATCCATAAAATCCTAAGGCCTCCTTAATCATATGATTATATGATTATAATTATACACCTATAAAGTTTCTTTTAAAAAAGAAATTTAAACAGATTTGGGATAAATCACGCTTGAAATGTAAGCACCCTGTATATCTTGGGACTTTACATTGTAAAGTAACAACTCCAAAACTCACAACTGCAAAGCCAGAGTCAGTGCTTTGTGTTTACTTACCAAATGGGGGAGAGTACAACTCAACAAGGCAAAGGAATACATTTTCTTGTATACACACACACACACACACACACACACACACACACACAATTTTTTTAAAAGGTTTCCTCAGTTTGGGTAAGGAGGTTGAAGGGATGTCACAGTACTGGGCCTGCTTTGGCTTGCCAGCAATACAGAGAAGGGAGCTGAAATAAATCACCTCAAGACTCGCTCTATGTTTGCATTCAATTGATTATTTCCGGAGATGCCCCTGTTTTCCATTTGGTTAGGGGTTTTTAGAGGCAGCAATTTTGTTATCGACAGCAGTAGGAGCTGTACTGAGGTACGCTCTGTGATAGGGCAGAGGCACCATTCAAAGAGCCAAAGCCACCTCTGTGTATGTGTGTATGTTTTTAATTCCCCCTCCCCCCCCGATGGTTTTTGACATTGTTCTTCAGACCTCTTTCCATGGCGCTTGTTAAGCTGTTAACTCACTCCATTTATTTAGTGTGCGTGTTGCCGAGAGCTCAATTTTTATCTTGGTGAAAACCAGGCTTGCTCATGGGCACATAATGAAATTGCATAAATATACCCTTAGCCAGGGAATCTAATTTATTTTCCCTGTTCATTATGGGGGAGAAGGCCATTATGAAATGTATAACTTCCCCCCCACCTTTTCCCCAGTGCTGGAATTGAAAGGCAGGCGTGCGGGCTCTTTTTGTACTGATGATTTCGCCCTGATTCAATTTAAAGCTGGTTAGAGCTCAAATACTGTAGCGTAATTGACAAAGATCAGTGTGGGTTGTAATGCTAATGTCTTGGCTGTGGCTTTGGAGGCTCTACAAGAGAGCAGGTTAGAAAACGCTTTCTGGAAAGATTGGATCTATTGTTGTCTGCTTGGTTGACGAGAAACTGGAAGGCCAGTTGCTATGATCCATCCCGCTTTGATATCGGATGTGCATGGGGAACATTATGAACGCAAAACAGTGACCTGGTTAGCAGCGCATGGCTGTGTGCATGTGTGTGCAAACACGGTGGATGCACCTGGATTGCCTTTTGCCACTTGTCGCATCATCGTTCTGCAGAAATAAGGAGGAAACCGTCCAGCAATTGGATGAATATTTACTCCCTTCCATGCCACTGAGTATTGTTTACGGGGAATCACAAGTGGGAAGGTTGCTAGTGCACTCAAGTCCTGCTTGCAATCTTCCCATGGGCATCTTGCTTGACCACTGTGAGAACAGGCTGTTGGACTAGGTGGTCCTTTGGCGTGATGATTCAGCAGGACTCTTATGTTCTTATGCTACATGATGTGTAGGGTAGCATATATGATTTGCTATGACAGCCGAGAGAACATGGCACAGGCTGTGCAAATTTTATCAGCTGGCTCTTGTAGATTGTGACCAGCGATTGGGAAAATAGCATTGGTTATACCAGTGGTGAGGGTCCTTTATAGCCCAGACGGCCAGATTTTTATCTCTTCCATCTACTGTCAGCTAATTTCATCTAGTGGGCGGAACCAGCTTCCTGTCAGTCCTATGACATAATGACACCTGGCGATAGATTTCTCTCACACTTCAAAGGAGGTCACTGCAGCACAACCTCCTTCGAAGATGCACTCCCTGAGCCAACCAAAGAGGCTCCTTTTAAAGTCTCTGCAGAGCAAAAAATACTTCTAAAACTGGAGCATTGTCCAGGAAACTTTGCAGTTTGAATTCAAATATTCAGGGGCGGGGGGATGCTCTTTTTAAAAATTAAACTCCCTTGTGCAGTGCTTCTCAAGCCACGTGTTTGGGAAGTGTTGAGCACAGGGCTTGCAAAGTGCTTTGCGCAATGCTCAACAATCCCAAATGCTCAACAATCAACTGGTTGTCAGGTGGTTGAGAAGTGCTGCGCAAGGGACTTTTCAGCAGCACCTGTGATGTTCCTTCCAGCCAAGTCCTCCTTTACCTGTCCCGTGCTTAGTGGTCTGGCATGACTGAAACAGCCTCACAAGCCAGAGGGAGAGGCCTGGTGGGCTAAAATAGACCCACAGGGCCACCCCTTAGTTATATTGTGTGGGTATCACGTCTGGGCATTACAGAATAACACATTTTCACCCCCAAAAATGCAGTTGAAAGAGATATGTGACTGCTGCCCAGAATTAGTTCTGTGTCTCTCATCCCTCTCTGTCCTTTGGTACTGTCGCTAGTGGAATGTGATGCCACTGTGTTGTGGGGTTCATTGGCTGCTGCCTGCAGGGCCAGGCCACATCGCGGTATCTCATCATTCATTTTATATTGGATAGATGTTATTGGGAAGGGAGGGGGCTTGGGGGTGGAAAAGGAGGTGTGGAGCTCCTGCTTTCAGTGTCAACCGTGCCACCTTGCTCCAGGCTAAGGAATTTACCAGATTAGGCTAGTGGTATGCATACTTAAAGGGACGTAGGTGGCGCTGTGATCTACACCACTGAACCTAGGACTTGCCGATCGGAAGGTCGGCGGTTTGAATCCCCGCAATGGGGTGAGCTCCCATTGCTCGGTCCCAGCTCCTGCCAACCTAGCAGTTCGAAACACATCAAAGTGCAAGTAGATAAATAGGTACCACTCCGGCGGGAAGGTAAATGGCGTTTCTGTGTGCTGCTCTGGTTTCACCAGAAGCGGCTTAGTCATGCTGGCCACATGACCCGGAAAAACTGTCTGGAGACAAACGTCGGCTCCCTTGGCCAGTACAGCGAGATGAGCTCTGCAGCCCCAGAGTCGTTCGCGACTGGACTTACCTTTACCTTTATGCATACTTACTGCCATCAGTGGCCTTACTGGTCCATAATGTGTTTAGAGCCACTAACTATACCATTTCTGTCTCATACATAGGAATCTCACTGCAGACTGTATCCATGGATAAGGGCCTGGTTCAACCAGGTTTCTCTGTGAAGTCCCACAAATGGAAACCTGCCATAAACCTCCTGGCATTGTGTTTTGCAAAAAAATTCTGTGATTACTATAATGCGTTGAGTTGGGGTGGGGGGTGGGGGAGTTATCTTGCAGGGTATGTAGGAATCCTCACAGCAAAAGTAGGAAGATATAGCCAGCAACATGACAGCCCATCCAATTGTCCAACATCCCATGATTTATCTATTATTTTAAATACATTGGGTATGGTTATAAAATTCACATTTATACAGTTATAATTAAGTGGGGGGCTATTTAGGTGATGCTGCTGAATGGATTTGTAGGATGTGTTCAGCATGTCGCAGGGCTTATATTCCAATGCATTTTTAATTTTTTTTTATTTTAAAAAAGAACATCTTCTACAACTGTATTAGTTTGACAGTCATTAGTATAATGGAGGTTTCCAGGGTCATATTGCCAAGCTAAGGAAACGGCAATTATATCCCAGCCACTGTATCAGCTTAATTGTATCCTTGTGAAAAATTCAGGAGGCACGTACGAAGGAGAGGTGTACAATGGGAGATTTGGGACAAAGTCACCACCAATTTAGCTACATCTCCCGAACCAGTTCCCCATAGGGGCCTGGAAAATTTTGAACCCGGGTTGGAGTGGACGTAAGCTCAATGATCCTTCATCCTCTAGAACTGGGCTCCTTGATTTTTGGTTGCATGTCGTTTCCCAGTGGCGTAGCGTGGGTTGTCAGCACCCGGGGCAAGGCAAGTAATTTGCGCCCCCTAACCCCTGGATTTTAGCACCCGAGTGCGAGCGCCCCCCCAGATGTTGCGGCCGGCCCCCCCTGCACCCCCCACGCTAGCCACTGGGGCTGGGGGTGAGCGAAGGAACCAAGGAACCCCCCTTAAGGCTCAGCAGGAATTTATTAAATTTATTATTTGCGGAGCCCCCGCGGGCCGAGGCAGCCGAAGCCCCCTCCCCTCGGGCGCCTCCCCGCCCCCTCCTCTCCTTGGGCTGTAGGTGGAGCCCGCGCTCCGAGGCGCTCCAGATCTGGGCTTGGCGAGCACCTCTCCTCCCCCAGGCCTGGTCCGGGGGCTTCCAGCCGCGCTCCGTCCTCGCCCCCCCCCCCGCGGCTGAGACTTGCGCTGAGAGCCGGAGCCAGCGGCGCCCCCTTCCGCTGGGAGACCCTCGCCCGCCCGCCGGCTTCCTCTCGGAGGGTTTTGGGGAGCGCAGGGCGCGGCGAGGCCCCTCGGAGCTCTCCTCCCTCCCAGTCGGCAGAAGCAGCCGCCGCCTGTGGCTGGGCCGAGGGGATGGCGGCGGTGTCGGGGTGCGGAGGCTGCCCGTGCCCGGCCAGGCGTCCTGCGAGTGGCGGCGGCGGGGGGCGTGCGCGCGCTAGGGCGCAAGGCTGGCGGTGGCGGCGGGGAGCCCGGTGGAGGAAGGAACTTGTCCCTTCCCTCTGGACTCGCGACCCCCAGATGTTGCGCCCGGTGCGGCCGGCACCCCTGGCAACCCCCACGCTACGCCACTGTCGTTTCCTGCCTTGGAAAAGAGAGTTGTTCACCTTCTTTTTCTCTCTGGCTTGCTCCTACCTTGAAAAGAGCATGGCAGTGTATCACTGGGGTTCATGCTCCTGTTCTCCATCTCTGTTTATCACTACCCCCCCTTCACCTCACTCCTGCGCTCTGTGCTCATTGAGATGGGGTTAATATTTGCTTTGCTTAACTGGCTAGGGTGTTTGTGAGGATTAATTATTGAAAACCTGCAAAGTGCTTTTTTGAATGTAAGTGCAAAGCTTTATGATTATTTTATCCTGCCCTGCACTCAAGAGGTAGGGCAGGCTTTCCTTATGTGATTACAGGCACATGGGCATGTCACTTGGCAGAGCGTGCTGGCATCACTCCTGCATCCAGAGCAGAAAGAAATCCTATCTTTAATGGCAGGTGTAATCTTCCTGTTTCTATGTGAAGGGAGGGACAGACTTTTTGCTGGACTTTCTGAGGACAGACACTCCTGTATAATTGCTGTGTTTGCTCACCTGAGCGAAACATAACAAATGGTCTCTGTTGCCTGGCCTTTGTGAACAAATCTGTTCTGGAACGATTTGATGGCTGCTAAACCAGAGTAGACCCATCAGCTTGTACTATTGTAATTTCCTCCACTTTATGGAAATATGGCATGCCCATTCTGTTGATAGAGTCCTAACAGAGCAACAAGTTTTGGAAGAAGTGAACTGAGAAATACCCTTTCAAGCCCAAGGGCTGCTTGCTTTTTGTTCTATAAAATCTGTCTATCTGTTTCATTTTTATTTTGCAATCTCTTTCATAAAGAATGCCATCAAAACAGTGGTTTGTAGGTCTGATGCCACACAAATAAATTCTGAGAAAGTGTCAGTCTTCGGCTTCACTTCCCAAAAAGGAAAAATTATGCTCATTTCTCTTATAATGGGACTCAATGAATTTCCCCACAATATTTAAAGGAACAAGCTTAATTTCGAACTTCATCAGCCCCAAAGGTGGAGATTCCTGCAAAACAGACAGAAACTTTTAGAGGACCTTCCTCTTCCAACCAGGGGTGTAGGAAGGGGGGCGGAGGGGGCGGGTCGCCCTGGGTGCCACTCTGGGAGGGGTGACAAAATGGCCCCTGCCTCCCCCCCCCCCAGCTGTAGAGCAGCCAAGGGTGCATGCTGTCCGTATGGGCGTCCGTATGGGATGTCTCTCGTGCGGCAGCCTGTACGGTCGTTGTGCAAGCAGCAGCCCGTACGGTCTCCCTGCATGAGCGGCAGCCTGTACGGACTGCGCATGTGCGGCATCCCGTACAGAGTGTGCATGTGTGGGATGCCACACATGCGCAGTCCATATGGACTGCACCGCCCTGGGTGCTGGAGAGGGTTCCTCCGCCACTGCTTCCATCAACATGGGAGTCCTTGGCTTCTTCTGCTTTCTAATTAGAAACATGCTAGAGGAATGATACATTATCTTTTATCACTCAGTTATTCTGTGTCTGACATCATACCTTTTGTTTGTGAGGCTATAAGTGCTGGCCACTCCTAAGATGCATTTCACGAGGTAAGAAGTATTTGTCTGAAAACAAGTAGGCCAAGTTTACTCCCGGATACTGTTGTGGAAGGTAAAATTTGCAGGAAACAACTGGGTACCATTTTGCAGAAATGCAGAAAACTTAACAGGATATAGTAATGAACATAATTCTGTTTCCTGAGAATTTTGGCTTCTTCTTCTTCTTTTTTAAAGCTTGTTTTCCAGTTCTTATGGGTACATGGATCACACTTGAAAGTGTGTGGGCAATGCCTGGTAGAATGTCAGGAACAAGAAAGGTTTCTAGTAGCCAAGGAAGGAGGATTTCATCAACATGGATAGCTAGCTCCTTGCTGGGTTTTTTATATGCATTTGTGTTGGCTGCTTCAGTTTCATCACCAAAATGGCAGCTTCCTTAAGTGGTGGTGGTGGGAAAACAGCACACACATGCAGAAAACAAGATAGTTGCTCCGACTAGGCATGAAATACAACTGTCTGATTTCCTAACAGGACCTTCACTTGTACAGTGAATGGGTAAATGTAAAAGTCACTGCTAAAGCCATTCCTGGCTTGTTTTTTCTTTCAACTCTTTGCTGGGGGTGGGGGTGGGGTGGGGAGGCGGGTCAATGAGGCATTCTATTTTCTGATTTTATTTTCCTTGTCCTCTTTGAGCCCAGAGGACAAGTATCTATATAACTTGTAATGGCATAGTTTTTCCTTCTGTGAAAGCAAAAGTATTGCCTGTGAACTTCTCCCTACAGAGGGTGAGAGACAGATGTACAAACAACATAGGCAGTCCATGGAGAGATACCCATATGCTATGCTATCTCCACTAATACACTTATTCCATGGATACTGAACTCACACAGTTATTAAAAGCTCAACAGTTTCTCTGAGCCGTCTGTTCCCAGTCCTTGCCATTTGCCACAACTGTTGTCTAAGATAGCAGAATTTGAGTTAGCTTCCCTCCCCTCCTTCGGTGCTGTTGCAGTGGCCTGCTTATTGTTGGTAGAATTCATTTATTTTACAGTTACAGTGTTTTTGCTTTGGTTTGGTGGAATCAGAAATGGCTTTGATTTGTAATGGAATATTGGGTGGGGCATATTTTGTGTTCCAAGAGCTAAGAGGTTTTTTTTTTTTTTTTTCTCTTGGAGAGGTTGCATTTTTAATATGTTTTGCATTTGCAACCAGAATCTAGGAGTGTCACATTTGGTTTCTAGGAGGCCTCAGGGCATATCTTTCAATTCATTAATGTGAAATATGTTTGTCTATATAATATTCCAGGTTTCACCATAAGGCAGCTGCCAATAATAAACAGTAAAATACAGTATTAAAACAATAAGTTACAAAGATAAAAGAATAATCTGAGAAGCTACCTCAGATGTTGAACGTCTCTGAAGTTGATCTTAAAAAGTTTGCCTGTCCTCTAGATACCCTGTGCCCAATAGGATCAAGATATCCCAAAGCAGTTTCCAGGAACTGAGCTACAGTATAAGGATCAGTAGTCTAAAGCAGTGGTTCCCAATTAGGGGTCCAGGGACCCCCGGGGGTCTATGGAACACACCCAGGGGGTCTGCGGCCCCATCCCTTGCCTCTCCCTCAACTAACTTTTTGCGTGATAATATCACAAATTTTATGGTCTGTTTTTAGTAGACCTAAATTCCATTGCTTATTAGGGCCTACCCCACATTTTGCTCAAAAAATTGCTTTGCACAGGTAACTACCATAGAGTTACCCAAATTTTCAAAAGTAGGGGGTCTGTGGCTCGGCTTTTGAAAAAGAGGGGGGTTCCTCAGTAGCTAGCTAATTGGGAACCACTGGTCTAGAGCAGTGTTTCCCAACCAGTGTTCCGCGGCACACTAGTGTGCCGCGAGACGTTGCCTGGTGTGCCGTGGGAGGGCACACTCATTGAAATTAGAATTAGACTTTTGCCCCCCGCCCGCCTTCAGAAGAGGTCCAGGACCTCTTTGCTCCCCCCTGCCTGCCTTCCCGGGAGAGCGGAGAAACGCAGCGTGTTTCTCCGCTGTCCCGGACAGCTTTTGAAGGCAGGCAGAGGGGAGCAAAGACTTTCGCCCCCCGCCCGCATTCAGAAGAGGTCCAGGACCTCTTCTGAAGGCGGACGGGGGGCAAAAGTCCTTGCTCCCCCCCTGCCTGCCTTCCCGGGAGAGCGGAGAAAAGCAGCGTGTTTCTCCGCTGTCCTGGACGGCTTTTGAAGGCAGGCGGGGGGAGCAAAGACTTTCGCCCCCCGCCCGCCTTCAGAAGAGGTCCAGGACCTCTTCTGAAGGCTGGCGGGGGGCAAAAGTCTTTGCTCCCCCTGCCTGCCTTCCCGGGAGAGCGTAGAAACGCAGCACGTTTCTCCTCTGTCCCGGACGGCTTTTGAAGGGGGGGAGCAAAGACTTTCCGCTCTCCCGGGAAGGCAGGCACGGGGGAGCAAAGACCTTTGCCCCCCGCCCGCCTTCAGAAGAGGTCCAGGACCTCTTTGCTCCCCCCTGCCTGCCTTCCCGGGAGAGCGGAGAAACGCAGCGTGTTTCTCCGCTGTCCCGGACAGCTTTTGAAGGCAGGCAGAGGGGAGCAAAGACTTTCGCCCCCCGCCCGCCTTCAGAAGAGGTCCAGGGCCTCTTCTGAAGGCGGGCGGGGGGCAAAGGTCTTTGCTCCCCCGTGCCTGCCTTCCCGGGAGAGCGGAAAGTCTTTGCTCCCCCCCTTCAAAAGCCGTCCGGGACAGAGGAGAAACGTGCTGCGTTTCTCCGCTCTCCCGGGAAGGCAGGCATGGGGGAGCAAAGACTTTCACCCCCAGCCCGCCTTCAGAAGAGGTCCTGGACCTCTTCTGAATGCGGGCGGGGGGCGAAAGTCTTTGCTCCCCTCTGCCTGCCTTCAAAAGCTGTCCGGGACAGCGGAGAAACACGCTGCGTTTCTCCGCTCTCCCGGGAAGGCAGGCAGGGGGGAGCAAAGACTTTCACCCCCCGCCAGCCTTCAGAAGAGGTCCTGGACCTCTTCTGAAGGCGGGCGGGGGAACAAAAGTCTTTGCTCCCCCCGCCTGCCTTCAAAAGCCGTCCAGGATAGCGGGAAGCGCTTCCCTGCTATCCCGGACTGCTTTTAAAATGCTGGCGGTGGGGAGCAAAGCCTTTCGGCCCCCGCCGGCCTTCCTGGACCTCTTCTGAAGGCCGGAGGGTGGGGAAGGCTTTGCTCCCCACCGCCAGCATTTAAAAGAGGTCCCTGGAGATTTCCCTATAGGCTTTCTTCTTGCGACGCAAGCCCATAGGGAAATTCATCTTGCGAAGTGCCTCAAAAAACGGAAAACCCTTTCGTCTTGCGGGTTTTCAGTCTTGCGAGGCATTCGTCTTGCGGGGCACCACTGTATATATAGTCAATATAGGCACAGAGTTAATTTTTTAAACATTTTCTAATGGTGGTGTGCCTCGAGATTTTTTTCATGAAACAAGTGTGCCTTTGCCCAAAAAAGGTTGGGAAACACTGGTCTAGAGGGCTGCATATGCAAATCTGAATGAGATAAAAATGTCCATATACTTTTAATGTGACATTAACATACCTTCTGGAGAGAAGGTTGTTGGCCCATTCAGTATATTGGTAAGTTTGGCTGCATCTGGCCAAAGTTAGTGTTTTCTGCATCAGATTGTTCACTTTTTAAGCTGAATGGAAGCTAATATTCCATTGGCCTAGCTGAGAAAGAGCTCAAGAATTCAGTCATACTGGGTCATTCTCCTAGAAGCAGTGGTCTGTACAAGTTGCTGTATAGACTGGGGAAGGATGCAAGAGATGGGATAATGACAGAACAATCCATCCTGCATTGTCTCACACCTAGCTTTTGGACGCCAAGTATTCTGCAAATCAGATGGGTTGCAAATATGAGCAGCTATCCTTGAGCAGCAGAGCCATGCAATTAACTCCCATCATTAATATTTGAGGTCAAGAAAGATTAGTCCCCTGTATCTGCACTCTGTCCCAGACCATTTGTGAGTTACTCATGGATGTTAAGAGGCCTGATGCTTTTACAGAACTTTTCAGGGTCACAGTAATTTCCATCACAGAGTTGTGTTGTTGACCACCACCAACATAACAACCAAAACCCTCTCAGATGTAGAATTCATCTTGCTCACTCCACCGCTTGCTTGTTTCAGTTAGGTTGACAGGTTGGTTTGGTTGCTTTTGCTTAAAATGAGATTCTGCATCTATTCAGGTTCCACTTTGCATCTGCAAAGTCTGTATATTCAAAAGCACTTATTCCTTTACTTTGCATCTGGAAGCTTATGTGTACCTTGATTTCTTTCAGGAAACTAACTTCTTTGAATATTTCCCCTCTTTGTAGCTCTTTTGGATAGACAGAAATCAGGTGTTTGCTTGAAATGAGCCAAACAGCCTCCATTTTTTCTGTGTCTTCGTCTTGGTGCAAAAACAAAAGTTTCAGATTTCGGAGAAAATAATTGTTCTGTGATACGTTGGGAGTGCGTCTCACAGTCCTTTGATCATTGCTCTGTTCAGCTGGGGGGCATGTTGCATTTTTTTATGAAGATATCTAGTATAAAGTGTACAGCTTCAACCCCGCTCGTAAACCTTTTCCATTTTAACTGTTTTTAGAATGCTTTTTTAAATTAAATTAAATTAAATTAAATTGTGTTACTATTGATGTGTTTGCTACCTTGAGCTCCTTTGGGAGTAAGGGCAGGATATAAATTGAATAAATATATAATAATTTCCTCTTTATGATTTGGCATCCAGATCTGCATAGTAAATTGAGTTTGTATCCATTGTTTACTATGATTTGTCAGCTTTGTAGCTGATTATAGTACTGTGCCATCTTCTGAGTTTCCAACCAGAAGAGCTCTGTTGAGAATACAGCAGATCAATTTAAAACTTGGAGAGAATTTAGGAGGAACAATTCTAATAATGTAACTGCAAAGCTCATGCCCTGCTCCTTAGCACTCAATATCAAATCTAGGATAGTTGTTGACTACTATGCACTTTTTATGTATTCATGATATTTTCATTTCCCCTAAAATAAACTTTTCCCTGTTTTACAATGTCCTTCCCCTCCACCACCCTAGGATTATCCAGCCTTAACCTACATTAGTTTCCTAAAACTAAACAGCAGATATTTGATTACAGGCAACTCACATTTAACTTGTGTGCATTCAGCCTTATGTACTTGGTAAAAGATTAAAAAAGACAACTTAAATGGAGCTTTAAACAACCTATTTTTTTCACCACAGCCTTTTGGGGGGTCTAATCTAGGTCAGGGCTTCCCAAACTTGGATCTCCAGCTGCTGTTGGATCCCATTATCCCTACCTACCAGGACCCAGTGGTCAGGGATGATGGGAGTTGTAGTCCAAAAGCTGGAGACCCGAGTTTGGGAAAGCCTGATCTAGGTTATTGGGTGCTGTTCCTTAGAGCTTGGTTGGGTTGTTCTGTTGGTATGCTGGCTTGTATATTCCTGGAGTGGAATTGGATATTTTAATTGTTTTACTGGTCAGATTTCATGTATTTATGTTTGTACATGGCTGTAAACTGCTTTGAGAGCAACTTTGCCTGCATAATGGCCTAAAAGCCTTTTAAAGAAAGGAAGAGCAAAAGGAATAAATGGTGAAGAAGGGAAGCCTTTGTAAGACAGGGTTTTATTTGGTCCCGAGGCATGATCTAAAGGCACTTGGATTATAGCAACTATGCTTAATCTAAGGAGGTTGAGTGAGTCTAGTCAGTGCTTGTACAAGCAACACTCATGCTGGAGTTATGTTCTGGGAATAGCATGTAAATCCAAAATTATGTATAGTTAGAACACATTGCGTTCAGTAGCAGGTGGGATTGCTGAAGTCATTTTCCCCAGGTTTCCACCCCTTTAATTAATTAATTAATTTGCCACGTATGAAAAGTTGAATGCACACAAGTTAAATGTGTGTTAAGTTGCAGATTACCAGTATAGAAAACTATATGGGAATTGTACAAACCATCATCTTGAGTCCATGTTGAGAGAAAGGTGGATAATTTTATTTATTTATTTACTTATGAGATTTATATACTGCCCTTCATCATAAGATCTCAGGGTGGTTCACAGAATATATATAATTAATAAAAGCAGCCAGATGTATTTGCTGTCAGGTATCCCTTACTATTTATATCTATGTGGTGAGATTGGGACAGCTGCTCTAGAATGTGTTGCTAGCTTAAAGCATAGTTGGTCCTATTTCTGTTCCTGTATGTTAAATTGTACCCGGACTGTTTTGGAGTAAGTGTAGTAAGCTGGCCCTAGATAGTAGAGAGTCATGTGTTCAACTGTTTGCAAAAATTTCACATACATATGGAGATGGGAGATTGTTACATTGGGCTTCAGATGTAGATTAACCGCTCTGCTACTCCATCAAACTCTACTCTTTTGACAATGGAGCTTGCAGTATCTCCACCAAATCTGAGAGAGTTGTGTACAGCTATTAACAAAATGAAAAGCAACAAAGCCAGTGGACCTGATGGGATACCTGCCGAAGTCTTCAAAGTGGGTGGAGTTGAACTTACTCATCAAAAAAATCTGGGAGAGAGAGGAGATCCCAGCAGACTTTAGGGATGCCAAATCAACCCCTTTCTTTAAAAAGGTGATAAAACAGATTGTGGAAACTATGGAGGCATCTCTTTATTAACTGCAAAATTCTTGGAAGGATCTTAGCAAACTGTCTCCTAACAATATTCGAGGCTACCCTTTCTGAATCCCAAAATGGTTTTTGACCTTCTAGGGGGACAGTGGACTTGATTTTCACTGTTCAACAGCTTCAAGAAAAATGCATAGAGCAAAACCAACCCCTGCATATGACATTTATCGACCCGAGTAAGGCCTTTGACACTATAAATCGTAATGCCTTGTGGACTGTCCTTCTGAGAATTGGCTGCCCAGATAAATTCGTGAACATCCTTTGGCTCCTCCATGATAATATGGCAGCAGCAATCACAGATAACAATGGCTCTCAAAGTGAACCATTCACAGTGGGATCAGGTGTTAAACAGGGTTGTGTTATCACCCCAACTCTCAGTGGCTTAGCCCCCTAACCCGTGGATTTGCGCCCCCTAACCCGTGGATTTGCCCTAACCCCAGATGTTGCGCCCAGTGCGGCCGGCCCCCCCTGCACCCCCCACGCTACGCCACTGCCAACTCTATTTATTATTTTCATTGCCATGATCCTACACATTGTTGAAGGGAAACTCTCCATGGGATAGAAATCACATATCAAATAGATGGAGAGCTCTTTAACATGAAAGCTGAAAGCAAAGTGTGAGGTTACCATAACTTCTATCACAGAGCTTCAATATGCTGATGACAATGTAGTGTGTGCACACTCAGAGGATGACTTCCAAACCATCCTAAATATCTTCACAGAAGACAAAAAATTTGGCCTATTGTTCAACATCCAAAAAAACCAAAGTGCTGCACCAACAAGCACAAAACAACCCCTCTTCAGTGCCACAAATCCAACTCAGTGGTGTAACGTTGGAAAGTGTTGATCACTTCTCCTACCTGGGCAGTTACCTTTCCACAAGGGCTGACATTGATGCCGAAATCCAGCATCTCCTGAGTTCTGTGAGTGCAGCTTTCTCCCGATTGAAGCACAGAGTGTTTGAGGACCGAGACATTCGCAGGGAGACCAAAATGCTTGTTTACAAAGCTATTGTACTACCAGCCTTACTGTATGCTTGTGAAACATGACCACTTATAAACACCATCTCCAGCTCCTCCATAGATTCCATCAATGGTGTCTCTGAAAAAAATTACATATCACTTGGGAAGACAGACAAACTAATGCCAGTGTATTGGAAGAAGCAAAGATCACCAGTGTCGAAGCAATGATTCTTCAACATCAACTTCATGTTGTTTAGATTCCTGATTATCGTCCTCCAAAGCAACTACTCTATTCCAAACTTAAAAATGGAAAGTGTAATGCTGGTGGTCAACAAAAGAGGTTTAAAGACTCTCTCAAGGCAAATCTAAAAAAAAATAGCATAAACACCGTCAATTGGGAAACACTGGCCTGTGTGTGCTCCAACTGGAGAACAGCCTTTACCAAAGGTGTCATGGACTTTGAAGATGCTCGAACTCAGGATGAAAGGGAGAAACGTGCTAAGAGGAAGGCACGCTTGGCAAATCTACACCGTGATCAACTCCCACCCGGGAACCTATGTCCCCACTGTGGAAGGACGTGTGGATCCAGAATTGGCCTCCACAGTCACTTACGGACTCACTCTTAAGACCATGTTCATGGAAGACAATCTTACTCAGCTACAAGTGATTGCCAAAGAAGAAGAAGAAGAAGAAGAAGAAGAAGAAGAAGAAGGTGTCATTGTGCACATTCCACACCCCTTTTACCAGCTCCAAAAGTACTCATTGAGTTAGAAGTTTTATGGTGGTGCAAATGTTCGCCAGCCAGAGTCTTCAGCTTGCACAGCTTTTGCAGGGAGTGACGGTGGCACAGCCGGTTCTTCTAAGGTAATTTTGTGAGAAGAAGAGGAAAGAGAGTGCAGTTGGACAGATGCGAAGGAACAGAATGCCCAGGCCATATTTGCACTCGTAGACTTTGGCAGATCTTGCGCTCCCCAAAGGTGTGGTCCAAACCACTTGCCCTTTTGCACTGTAACCAGTACAATCTTGTTTTGTTACGTCACCTGTTTATTACGTTTTCACATCTTGCTTAATGCCATTTGATTTTACCGGAATAAAAGGAGCTGTTAATTCAAGGTACCATTTGGTGCAACATGTGCCTTCTGTGTAAATGTGCCTCACCTTCTCTGTTGGCCACCTGCAAGTAGTTCTTAAAACCTGAGAAATGTGCAGACCAGAGCTATGAGTTATAATTACTTAAGAAACAACTGGGAGAACTGGACAAAGTTCCATTCAAAGCACTGTTAAAAGCAAGACAACCTCCCAGCAGTTTGTCGTGCTCTGGTTTAATTATCTCATGGCTTTTGTAAGGGCGTTGCATTGCTGGTTTGCTCTGAACACCCTTGTTCTGTTGTGGAGAACTATGGCTACTTCGGTGGGGTAGAAGTGGTGATGCGCTGCCAGCTTTGTGTTTGCAATCTCATGTACTAAGAGGGCATTTCCTCAATCAGCTACACAGAAGCGGAGCTGAGAATGGGGGAACGGCAGGTGGTGTCCTAAACGCAGCTGAAGCCTTTGATGTGGAAATATCCTGCTGTTGTTTCCTTTCATGTCAGTCAGAGTTTCTGTCTCCTCAGTTAAATGGCTCATCTTTGGGTGGCTGCTTGGGAATCAGTACAGCTGAAGCGCAGACTGGAGAGGAACAGCAGAGTCCTGGATAATCACAGAAGAAAAACAGGCATTCAACAGCAAGTGTCTCCGCAAGACTGACTAACATTTTTATATCCAGGGAATAAATATACTGTATCTTGCAAAGCTACACTAAATCCAATAAGAGGAAAAATAAACTAAATGGAATCATTTGGGTAAATGGTATCTGTTTAAACAGGAATGATGCACTATGAAGGAACTCTATGCTTATGGAATTGTATAGTCTATTAGCTGTTCTGTATTGTGGTAGATTTCTTAAGACAGTCTTTCAGAAAGGAGTGACACACACAAACACACACACCTTCATTTTAAAAAACAGCACCAGATAGGAGAACAAATAAAAAAGCAGAATGATGAAGCAAATGGGGATCAATATTTGTGCACTGGGAATAATAAACAACATTAAAGCACTTTCAGTTATTGTTTGTGCACTTAGAGAAAGGGCAGAATCAGAAGGAAGTGACCCTACATTGTAAGCATTTTTTTCTCCTGTGTGAAACAAATTAGCTAGCCAGGGTGTTAATCAAAGCCTTCCACTCAGCAGATAATGCCAACCTAACCACAACACATGCTGAAAGCAGAGTTTAGGGCCAACAGCAGGCGCCAATCTGTGCCAGTCTAAAATACAGCAGTTTTGGGCAAGAAAAAGCAAAATGACAAACCTTGGTTTTACTCTTAACCACTCTCTGCCACCACTGCATTAACTCACGAGTAATGCTTCTACGTGGGACGCGGGTGGCGCTGTGGGTTAAACCACAGAGCCTATGACTTGCCGATCAGAAGGTCGGCGGTTCAAATCCCCGCAATGGGGTGAGCTCCTGTTTCTTGGTCACTGTTCCTGCCAACCTAGCAGTTCGAAAGCACGTTAAAGTGCAAGTAGATAAATAGGTACTGCTCCGGCGGGAAGGTAAACGGCGTTTCCGTGCGCTGCTCTGGTTCTCCAGAAGCGGCTTAGTCATGCTGGCCACATGACCCGGAAGCTGTACGCCGGTTCCCTCAGCCAATAAAGCGAGATGAGCGCCACAACCCCGGAGTCGGTCACAACTGGACCTAATGGTCAGGGATCCCTTTACCTTTAATGCTTCCACTACTCATTATGGTTGTGCCTGCAGAAACAGCATCTTGGCACTATCCCCTCAAAGGAATGGGGCAAGTCTGTATGGTTGCAATGGCAGACTTTCCCCTATACAAGGTGCTGAAGAAACTAGGGCAGTGCCTGAACTGTGCATTAACACATGCACATGAATTAGGAAACCCTTCAGTCCCCTGATGCAATTGAAAGCAAGCTTTCTGACGCTTAAGGTTTGCTGATCCTATGCCTGAAGGAATCCTGGAGTTCTGAAAATCTTTTGATGCCCCCTTCCCTTCAGATACAGTGGTACCTCTGGTTAAGTACTTAATTCGTTCCAGAGGTCCGTTCTTAACCTGAAACTGTTCTAAACCTGAAGCATCACTTTAGCTAATGGGGCCTGCTGCTGCGCCGCCAGAGCACGATTTCTGTTCTCATCCTGAAGCAAAGTACTTAACCCGAGGTAATATTTCTGGGTTAGTGGAGTCTGTAACCTGAAGCGTATGTAACCTGAAGCGTATGTAACCCGAGGTACCTCTGTACTTGATAACTAACCCACCAGTCCTGAACAGTTAATAGAAAAGTATGCTAAGCCCAATTTCAATACATGCATATTAAGTTAAGTGAACTCTCATCTCCAGTCTTGAGATTCTCCAATGAACATGTATGCCCAAGTTAAAAGAAAACATAGTGAGGCTGTCTGACAATATGTAATATAAGCCTTTTGCGGTAATTCAAGTCTGCAAACATAGTGGCAGACCACCACTGTGAGAATGGAAATTTGCCAAAACGATTACTTTACTTTCTGAGCTGATATAGTAGAAGGGTTGTGGCTGCAGTTCTGTACACATTTACCTGGGAGTTAGCTCCACTGAACTCAAGAGGGCACACTTCTAAATAGGTATTTTTTAAATGGGTTCCCAGAGCAGCTTACCACCCCCCCCCCAAAAAAACAATACACCTCCTCCAGAACCTTAAAACCCCACAATATAAATTCAGCATAAAAGAAGAAGTTGCTGAAATGTAAACATGGTGAGATGACATTGAGGTAGGCAAACCTCCCAGTGGAGAAGATGGTCGGGATGCCACCACAAAAAAGCCCTTTTCCCTGTAGCCACCTGTTGCATCTAGCATAGTATAAATAGAACTTCAATTTAAGCAAGGGTGGTGCCATACAGATGTTGTCTGTGTAAAGCTCCTGTTCCAGTCCTTTTGTCCATTTTCGGTGTTGACATGTTGGATGACAGCACCAAAACACACATCACCTGGTAACATGATCAGAAACTCAGAAAGGCTTTCTCTCTAAGCCACCCTGAGTTCTCATGATTCACCATCTCAGAATTCCAGCTCCTGTCACGCTGCCTAGAGAAATAATCGCATTATCTTAGTTCCATGTTTGAACAAATCGTTGCTTTTGTGCTGGTGGCTGGTTTGCATGTCAGAATCTTCTGTGCTGGTTTTCTCGAGTTGATTGTGATCGAAACTGTCCTGTCGGCAGCAAATGTGAAAGTCTGATGGATCACTTAGGGTGTTGATCTTGTACATCTTGCACGCAGAGTTGGCTAGCGAAGTTGCAGTTTTATCAAGGCATGAGCTATCAGATCATATGCAGCACAATACCATTCATCCAGTAGATTAGAAGTGGACATGTGGGACATCTTGAGTAACTCTGAAGTTATGAACGTGTGGAGCTGCACCTTGGAACACATAATTGTAGCCCGGCTTTATGGTAGCGAGTCTGGTTTTTAAGTGCCTTCCCACGCTGAGCAAGGCTAATTTGTCCATATTCAAGCAGCAAATAAATGATGGGAGTAGGTCAGGGTGTGTATTTGCACGCTGTATCTGTATACAAGCAAAGTGCATCCAGCTAGGAACCACGTGTTCCTATAGTACAAGCAATGCATGGGAAGCTGCTTCTATAAATACAGAGTAGAGGAGGGATTTCATTAATGGGGAGCGAACATGGGCACAGGAGAAGGGAGAAGATTAAAAAAGAAAACTTAACTTACAGCTCAGCAGCCTGCAAATGCGAAACCTTCATTTCTGGAGTCATTTTCTCTCTACTTTTTCCCAGTGATTGATGCTCCTGACTGTAGGGTGATAACCAGGTGACTGTTTCTTCTCCCTCTAAGGGCCGATTGAATTCAAGTTTTATGGCTTCTAGAAAACTAGCCTATGTAGTAGGAGGGGAGACGTGCACATTAGCCACCAAGTATTAAAAAGGAGGCATGGATGCAGGAGGCATCCATCTCCTTGCCTGTTAGTGCAGATAAGCTTTTAGGGGGATGTGGAGAATAGGACTATACAGACACCCTGCATGTCCTTGGGAGAAGTAAGGGAACAGGGCTGTGGATGTGGCAGGAGCTTGGGAAGGGGCACTTGGATTTGCCAGGCAGCGGTTTCAGCTTGACATGCATGGATTTGTTCCAGCCTTCCCTTCCTCCCATCCAATCCCCATTAAAATCTCTTCACCAAGCTACTGCCAAGCTTCCGAGAAGTCAGGTTTAGATGGGCTTAACTTGCTCATCAGTTACCGAAACTTCTGTTCCTGAATGATGGGGTCAGAAGGTTCTTGGGTGACTTGGGAGATGCTGTGCTGCTTGTCTCTGGCACCGACTTCCTACCTAATTCATTGTGTCTCATTCCACTGACATTTTTGCCCCCATCCAGTGATACTAAGACCTCCTGATTTATCCTTTTGCTTTCCCCCATAGAAAGCAGTAGGAACAATTCCCTTTACATAAGGAAGTTGGCCGAATTCTTTCATTCTCCACAATTATGAGCCTGTTGACCTCCCACACGACACGCAGGAGAGAATGGGACCAAGGGTTCACCCCTACTCTTGCCCTAATTTGGGGGCAGGTGGTAGAGGAGAGTGAGTGAATAGGACTAGTCCGGAGCTTTAATAGGAGACACAATTGAGATGCAAAACCCTGCCCCTCACTCCAGATGCTGGTATCTTGACGGCCCCTGTCACCAGAATATGTGCATGCTATCTCATCTCTTCCTCTTCACCTCTTAAAACTGGCTCCCCCTGGCTCTGTTGAGACTCTATAGTTATAGTTGCCCTGGCCTGTTTGTACCTGCGGCTAGAACGGTTTGCTTGTCATGCCTGTGAGCCTTGAGCTGCTTCACAATGGCCACAAGGCGTTGAGGGGGAACAAAAATCAACTGAGTGAGAGAATGCACACCTTGTGCTGTGTTGGATTCCCCCCCCCCTTGCACAGCCCCTTTATTTTTTTGTACAATTGGAAGCTGACTTCCCAGGGAGTGAGAACATTTCTACATTTATTCAAGGACATCCCTTCTCAATTAAATCCTGGCATGGGACTAAACAAAAGGGCTGCTGAGATCAAAAAGGATTTTTCTTTCTTTCTTTTTTACCCCCTTTTTTAAAAAACTGCCTGAAAGGCTCTGTCTGAGGGAGAGTGAAGTGCTTTTCTTCGTTTTCCATTAGCCTGGCTGGGAGGAGGGGGAGGAAGGATCCATTAAATCCCCATAACAGCTCTGCCTATGTTAACATAAAACAGTAGTGTTTGTAAATATTAGTTCTAGGCTTGGATGGCCGGGCTGTGGATGCCAGGAAGCTTGCTCGTTTGCATTGTCACGTGTGTATCCAATATGTTGCATAATGTGGTTCAATTTTGTTTGAACACGAGTTCCATTCAGGAAGAGTTTAACATGGTCTGTCCACAACATCAGTGGTCCTTTTGGATGTCCCCCGGCAAAGAACCTACTCTTATATATGTGGCAGTGTTGAAATAAGCACTCATACAGAGTTACTTGAAAACATATCAACTTGAAAACATATTTGGTCACCAGTAACTTCCATTCATTTACTTGTAGGTGTATAGCCCTCTCCAGGTGTTCAAAGGGCCATGCGTCAGCTTAAAATGGGTGCGCACACAAGTCCCACCCATAGCATGCTCCAGTTCCACTTCTGACCTTGGCACACTCAGCACAAAATTCTGAAGGTGGGAGTCTAAATGTGTTCAGATGGACATGGCTAGAATGCTCCATCTTACTGGGAACACTCCAAAATCAGGGTTCCAAATTAAAGGGAGGATTCTAACAGCATCCATGTTTGAACATCAGGAGAGGCAGTGTTTCTCAAACTTGGGTCCTCAGCTGTTGGTGGACTGCAACTCTCATCATCCCTGAACACTGGTCCTGCTAGCTAGTAATGATGGGAGTTGTAGTCCAACAACAGCTGGGGACCAAAGTTTCAGAATCACTGGGGTAGGGAGTGGCACATGGCCCCATAACCTCCTATACAATTTGAGCCTTAACTTGTTATTTGGAATAACTGAAAAGAGCTTACATGTGTGTGCAAATGCACTTGTGCATGGCCAAAGTATAAGAGGACAGGTCCCCGCACCAGGGGCTTGCAATCTAAGATTATGCACAAGGAAGGGAAAAAGAGACAGTGGCAAGCTGGGGGGGGGGGGGAGAGACATGCATTTTATTCCACATACTTAGGCTTGGTTACAGTAGGATATTGAGACCAGAGGGTTGGGCAGAGGGGAGTACATGCATTTTATTTCACATACTTAGGCTCGGTTATAGTAGGATATTGAGGCCAGAGGGTTGGGCTGGAAGTTTAAACAGGAAAGGTGTGATTTGGAAGAAGTGAGAGAGGCAGCGTCTTGCAGGTGTCTCGGGAGGCAGTTCAAGGCATATTGGGCATCAAAGGGGAAAGAGCTGTACTCCATTTGAAGGAAAATATTTCCAAATGACTGAAGGTGTAGCAGAAGACTCTGACACAGGCTGAACGTGTACATTTACTCTAGTGGGGCAAAATAGCAACTTCATGGTTTTCATCAGGAAAACAGTGCTAAAGACAGAACTAGCCCCTCCCCCAGTACTGCATGTGTGGTCCAGCCAGTCCCGCTCTCTTTAAACAGGGGATCTGATCACAAATGTTCCTGACCTGGTCTCCTTAGGCCTGTTATTATCCTGTTATTTCTCTTCCATGTTGGTGCATTTCCCTTCTGCTCTCCCTTCCTCTTGCAGCTCATTTGCACAGTGGTGCAATGGTTCACCCTTCTCCTCAGGTGCCTTGGTTGTTTTCATCATCTGCCAGTTCCCTTTAACCTGGCTTCTTTATGATCTGGATCGATAGGTGCAAATTCAGATTTCCATTAAGAAAAAAAGAACATGGAAGAACATGAGGAGGGAGCATATATATACATAGAGAGATTTATTCTGGAGTAGTGAAATTGGAACTGAGTGGAACTCATAGAATTGTAGAGTTGGAAGCAACCCTGAGGGTCATCTAGTCCAACCCCCTGCAATGCAGGGAAAGAGTGCCTTTCTGACCACATTGAGTAGAAAGCTTTGCAAAGAACCAGAACCATCTACTCCAGGAGCTGCCCTTGATAATCCTTCTCCTCCAAAACTATGCCGTGCCTTTTTTAAGCTTCCTTTGCAAGCTAGTGCAACCAGTTTTTGTTAAGCTGCAGAAAGCTTGACTTCTGCACCCTTTCCTTATCCTTCTGAATGTTGCATCTGTCCTCCCCTAGAATCCTACCCCCCCCTTTCCCCTAGGCCCAAACGCACTTGGGCTGCTCTGGAATTGATGATCTCGTTAAAGTGTCAAGCCAGCCCAGGGATGGTTCCATCGTGAATGAGGATTTATGACAGAATCTGCCTTGGTGAAGGTTTTATCACAGGCTTTAAACGGAGCTGGGTAAGTCCTCCAGGGCCTGGCTGTACCAGCTGCCTTGTTCCTTAAAAGAGCCAATCAGGACAGCATGGCAAGGAATTTGAAGGGAGTCGGGATATTATTCAAGAGATAGAAAAACTGATGGTGATTAATTAAGGTCTTTATTCCATGACCCTGTGGAGGGAATAGACTTCTTCAGTTTAGGTGATGTAAGCTGAGGACTATCTCCATAGCAGAATTGTGCTTTATTGTGGGGAATGAGTCTCTGAAAGAATACCTGGTGACTTTTCCTGTTTCTCAACTAGGATAAGAAACTGTAGACCAGGCACCCCCAAACTCAGCCCTCCATATGTTTTGGGACTACAATTCCCATCATCCCTGACCACTGGTCCTGTTAGCTAGGGATGATGGAAGTTGTAGTCCCAAAACATCTGGAGGGCCAAGTTTGGTGATGCCTGCTGTAGACCATCTCCTTGAAAACCTCTGGTCTGCTCTCCTCTCCTCTCCTGTTGGATCCTTTTGCCACTTTGTGAGATACTACACCCAAGGCCAAACATCATCCTTAATTCTGATTCAGAGATAAGGGTGGTTTGCTTAAACGCCCCCTTTTTTAGGGCTGAGGAAGGCAAGCCTTTGAGGGGCTGACAGTTTCTCTGTGTATAATGACCACTTGCTCTTGTGAATGTCTGTGCTGCCTTCCTTTTTTCTGATGTCTCTGTGACTTTGTCCTATCACCAGTTTCAATGTCCAAGGTAAAGGGAAACGGTCATTAAGGTGATTCAAATGTGTAACTTTTTTTTTTTTAAGTAATATTTATTCAAAATTTAAAAATAACAAAAAGAGAGGAAATTTCAAAAAATTACAAAATACAAAATACAAAAAACAAAATACAAAATACAAAAAGACATAACAACACCAAAAGAGAAAGATAAAAATAGAAAAAAACTAATTAATCCTTTGCATAACTTTCTTCCTTTACTTATTTTCTTGACCTCCTCTCACCTCCCAGTTTTGTATTCTAATTCAGATCGTTGTTTCAGCAAATCCTTCCAACCTTATTTTCATTTAAGTAGTTTAACATAACATATTACAATTTAACATCCTCTCTTTTCATCAATTTCTCAACTCGACTTTACTTAGTCCTTTGTGTCATTTCAACCAAAACCATCTAATTTTCTTTTTCCAACATCTTTCTAACAGTCCTTAATTTTACGATATTTTTGAAGATATACTTTAAATTTTTTCCAATCTTCTTCCACTGACTCTTCTCCCTGGTCCCGGATTCTGCCGGTCATCTCAGCCAGTTCCATATAGTCCATCACTTTCATCTGCCATTCTTCTCGGGTGGGTAATTCTTGTGTCTTCCAATACTTCGCGATGAGTATTCTTGCTGCTGTTGTAGCTTACATAAAAAAGGTTCTATCCTCCCTTCGCACCAATTGGCCGACCATGCCCAGGAGAAAGGCCTCTGGTTTCTTCTGGAATGTGTAACTCTTTGGCCCTCTTTTTCTACTTAAGGATAAGATTAGGCAAAATCCTTTTTGGTATTATTTTTTAATCTCAGTCTAGCTAGCTCCGTAGCATCTCATGCTCCATAGCATCTCATGCGTGCAGAAGAACTTGCAAACTGGGCTTCATAATGGGTTTGTGCCTTAGTGTTAGAGAATTTCCTGTTATTCACCTGTAGTGCAGTTCTAGATAAGCCATAAAGGTACAGTGATCCCTCCTGTGCTCTCCGCAGGTTCCTTCACCTCCATGCTTGGCTCAGAACCACTGGCAGAAACCCTCTTACCTCTGAAATAAGTTCATGCTTAACCTTGGTAGGAGTCCTTTGGTCACTTTCACATTGGCCAGACATCACTGAGAACCAGGACTTGACTACAGCTCGTTTCTCATTCTGGTTCCAGGCTTTTTCTCTGAACTTTCACAGTTGAGAGTAGCTTCCCTTCTCCATTCCATCCTTCTTCTCATCAAGATATGCTACATATACAATTTCTCTAGCACATATGAGAAAATAATGCAGTTAGGGCTGTCTGTAACTCGTATTCTAACTACATTTGCCTGGAATTCTATGCCACAAATCATATCTGAGAGCTTCCTGGAGTTAGAGGACAATTTTTTAAATGGTCAGTAGTTCAGAATTCTGCAGCTGCTGCAGGGAAATAGAAAATACCGTCGATGATTTTGCCCAGCATTCAACTCTCTATACTCGCTGTGTGGGGGGCAGATTTCAGTCACAGAACAGGGAAGATGGACTTGTGCATTTTGCCTTTGTGGCTCAGTGTCAATAACTATGTATCACTGTCACATTTGGGTGCTCACAAGAGGAATGCATGCAGTTTGCGGTCACACACACACACACACACACACACACACACACAGTCCTTTAATGTAAGACCTCCATGTCATTTCATATTACCTCAGATACGGCCATGCACATGTACTGTCAGCGTTTCCTAATAATACAGTATAAATATCACCATAAAACAAATATTTGAAACAATTCAAATATTCATCAGATTTCCCCCCCCTCCGCAAATTCTGAAATGGAAATGTTGCATCCCATTTGCAAAGAGATTATTAAACTTTCAAAACTGTTTACAGTAAAACCTTGCTTATCCAGACCTTTCTAATCAGAAAGCCTTCTGCATTCTAGACATGCTTTATTTCCAACATTGCTATATGCTTATCAGCTTCTTCAGTTCTAAGCACCCTCTTACTGCAGACAAATCAGTTCCATTTTGCCTCCTGCCCCCTCCTCCAGGAAGAGGTGGGAAGGTCTCTTGCTTTTGTGGCAGACTTTTTAGCCGACTACTTGTTAATACATTATTAATTTGAAATGTTGTTTTAACACTAATCAACCTTGGCTAATCAACCTTAAATCTGAAGTTGCTGTAGATGCTTGGTAAGAGATTAGTGAATCTTGACACTGGATGGATTTTTATAGAGTTTGGCATAATATGCATAGAGTTTGGGATAGGCGTTTTCACTATTTGGCAGGTGTTGAAATAAAGGTAGGGGAGGCAAGTGACTTACACAGCAAATCATTGCCAGGGAGAATACCAAGCCACGGAGTCCTCTTGTGTTTGAAAGTTCACTTCTATTGGGCTGCTACATCTATAAATCTGTCAGTGAGCTTCTTACTTGCAGTTTTTGCTGATATACAGGATACCGCCCTGGAAAGATTGCAGACAGTGGGATGGCTTTCTTATGGGGTGACCTCTGGCTGATAAGCCAGGCTTACTAAAACTTTGCGCTCTGTGGGTCTTCACTTGAATCTGTTCAAAGAATTGATTCCTTCTCTTCCTCTACTTCCCTGCATCTCCTCTTGCATCAAAGCCTGAGCCCGATTCTCCCTTTGAAAACAGCATTGCTCTTAAATTTTCTGTCCTCTTAATAGATTTTTATATAATCACTACAGTGCACTTTTAAAGAGCGATAGATCACGTTCATTGCCTTTCCCTGTGATTAATCTCCAATAATAGTCCTAGGTAATGCCAAGGCAAGGAGAGGAGAGGAGGAGAGAGGAGGAGAGAAAAAACACCACCCGCACATTATCCACTTTGTGCAGAGAGTATAAATGAATTAGATTTAATTTTTGTTTAATTGTTTCAATAGCTCAGACTCTTAAGTTTGCATGATAATTTATTTTGCAGCTTGGTGGGGCAATGAGAAAGGGGGGGGGGGAAGCATTTCCAAAGCCACAAGGAGCTGTGTATGTGCTTAATTGCACTGGGTGTATGGCCTTATTGCTTTATAATTATAAGTCTCATTGGAATTTGCTCTTACCACCAGATTCCCTTCTGGCTTATTATTTAATGGATGGATGGAGGAAGGAAACCTTCAACTATGGATGGCCTTGGTGGGTGGGGAACTGAAACTAGTTTGGGAGTCACTGTCAAAACAAGGCCTTTATAATTCTCAAAATCATAAGGCTAAGGGAATCCTTGAGCAGTCATTTCATCATCTGTTCCTTCTATCCAATGAAGGGAAGATTCATTCAACCTAGATTATACCTCTCATTTACTCATCTAGTATTTTCCCACAACATGACAATTATGCTTGAGTTATACATTCGAATAACATTTCAGAAACATGTGGCTTGAAATAGTTTAGCAAACCTCCCACTAAGAGTATTGCTGAGATCCTCTTGATCCCCACTGAAGTACCGTAACGGCCTTTGCAGGAAGGTTAGAACAATAAAGCAAATATTTTAGACATTTGTGAGCCACATTTTGCACAAATTGCAAATGTGCAATGGCTGTATTCTAGAAGATCTGCTTTCCCTGGTGATCAGCTCAGTAACCTATCTCTTTGAACTTCCCCACTTGCTCAGCCATTCTCATAGCTAGGTTGGAGAAGAAGCTATATAATACCATATGGGGATAGTCTGTGATGGCTCATGTTTGGGCAAATGATTAGAGCAAATGCTTCAGTTATTGGGCAGTTACACCAATACTGTAAATTAATCAATAAAAACAAACTTGCTTCTTTTGTGCACTGCAGATGGTATATCCAACTGAACAACAACACATAATTAGGGTAATTAAGGTGTCGGTGAGAGCTGCTGAAGAGTGGAATGGACATACATTCAAAGGAATTGAAAGTGTCACACTTTGCTAAAACTGAGTGGGTTCAAACCACTAGTTTACCTACCGTGTGAATCGACTCCTACAGTTGTCATGTGTTGGGAAGTATGTGGAGCTGACTCTGAAGAAGGTCCTTTGCATAAATGTCTCTGTAGCGTCTGCTAGATGGAGAAGCTAGCTTGTCCACTGAGCTTTTGCTGCAGGGACTGTTATGCCCTGCACCCTTCCACACAGTCTCATCTGCAAACAATTATGCAGTCGGGGAAGGAGAAGAAGGCTCAACAAAATATGTGAAGCATTTTTTAGATACGCTGCACCTTCTGATTTGAGATGGTGCTCGCCCAGCTGGTGGAAAGGTTTTAGTTCCTCCCCACTAGAGTTATTTTTCATTCATTCTATATCCACTGCACTAAGGCAGAAGCTCTCTGCCTTAAGATATCCAAGATAGCATTTTGTGTGATCTAGCTTTGCTTGGAATGCACTTGCCTTTTGTTGCCTGCTGCTCCTGTGATCCTGCACCCAGTGCACGTATTTTCCTCTGTGTCAACACGGGGTTTGCCAGTTTTGCAATGCTTAGATGGGGTTTGTTTCTTACTGTTCTGTTACATATTAAATCTCCTTCAACGCTCAAGCAATATTAGTACAGTGAAAGTTTGCGGAAAACAATAACCTTTACGAATTGAGCCAGGAAAGACTCAAGGGCAGTACTAGCTCAGTCTGTGGGCAACAGCCATGCTGATTAGGTAGATGGGATTTCTGATCACACACACACACACACACACACACACACACACACACCTTACTTATGCAGCAAGTTGAAGTCGGGAAGGATGCTTCTATTTAGACAGATAGAGCAGTAACATAACAGCACAGTTACCTGGCCGTGCAGATCAGATGCACGTTACTGATACCTCCAATTGGCAGTTGTGCAGCAAGAGTAGAGGTGAGGGGTAGCACAGTGATGGGCTGATTTTATCTTTTCCTTCCTTTTAGTTGCTGCCTCTTACTTCCCTCCAACTGCCACTCCTTCCTTTCTGTGTCAATTGGCCTTTTCCTGTTGTTGCTTTTAAGAAAGCTGTGGTTTCTGTCTATCCCTACACAGAGCCAATGGATGCACCCACGGACCCAATGGATATCTTCTCCCCTCTCCTACCCACATATCATTAATTAGGGGCAAGCTGGAGCACCAGGCCTCTATTTAGAATTCGCAGTGGTGTTGAGGTGAGAGTGATGTTGAGAGAGGGAGAGGCTGCCTTTTTCTGCTCTAATCTGCTCCTAAAGAACCAGGCCCGTTAATCACTGGCTGTAATTAGAATCTCAGTCTTATCAAGGGAATATTAATTAATACTTAGACTGAAGGGGTTGTGTATGTGTTGGGAGAGGGCAGTTTTGGCCCACGGGGCATTGGAGATTAACCTCTTCCTTTCCTAGTTGTTTCTAGAGATTGGGGTGTGAGTGTGTGCAGTGTGGAGCAAAAGTGTGTGTAAGATGTACTCTAGGAACATGGCTGAGCCACTTTATTTAGAATACACATCAGGCATGAGGAAAGTCCATCAGAAATCTTCTCTCCTTTAGTATTCAGTTCTCTTGAGCTTTGTGTAAATCCTGGACCGGAACAGCTCCAGAACCTGCTGAATTCCGAAACGTATAAAACACAGGGTTGGATTCCTTTACCGTTACAAGCTAGGAAACCCACATGGCTGCCCATGACCATGGTGTAGCCCTTGAAGCTATGTTTCTCCTGCTTCCTGCCTTTCCTGGGACTTCTCACATGGTGTCACAAAGATTGCCAACTTGGTCAGCGTTGCTTCAGAGAACTATGCCCATTGGGAAATCAGGTGGAGGTAATAGTAGCACATGTTAGCAGCTGAGGAAAAGTTATTTATCTTCAAAACTAGTAGAGTGTTGCTTACGCGTCTAGCTAGAGGGCATACAGCAGCTGACAGGGAGGCTTGGACTTCTCGGCACCCTCTAGCAGCTTTCCTTCTCATAAAAATAGTGGGAAGGATTTGGTTGGGCTCTAAAGGACCAGCAGAGGTAACAAATAAACAAAGAGGCTTTTTGCAGTAGCTGACGGTGGAGAGGTGCTTGAGTTGCTTTTTAGCCCTGACTCAAGGGATCCTTATGATCAGAGGCACAGATGTGGCCTGCAGGGACTGCAGTGCTGATAAAGGCATCTTTCCTTGATACAAAAACACATGCCTCAAGTTTACTTCCTAGTTCAGCTACTATATTGATTCAAATGAGAACCCCACATTCATCTGGGGTAGTGGTTGTCTGGTGCAGTCATGGGAATGGGAAGCTCAAGGAAGTGATTGTGTGTGATAAAATTGAAGTGAACAAGGAGCTATATAGTACTACATCCAAAAATAGAAGAGTAGAAGGGTTTCAAGACTTCTTTTTGGGGTGGGGGAAAGATAGTAATCTGGCAATGAATAGATTTGGGATCTTTTAAAAATTGTGCGGTACCAGAGCAATCATAAGCAAAATATAGACTTGTACATTTCATAATTCAGCTTGCCATAGCTGCTGGCAAGCCAACAGCCCAGCAGGACATTTGAGAAAGACTATCCACCCTAATTGCTGAAGAATCCTTGATAGTGGGTAGGCATTTTAATACTTTGTGTCACCAGGGTGCAAAAATGCCTAAGGCCAGCCCTGTTTAGAACCAGCCCCTGCTGGCCAGGATGATATGCTTCTTTGTTTACACTAGAAATATTATTTATCTGACAGGAGGATGCTGTATTTGAGACCTAGAGAGCTTTATTGCTTTGTTGAAGACTTTGCCTCCTTCAGGGCACTGCTGAAGGACAGGGAAAACAGAGATTATAGGGAAAGATCTAGATATCAGCCCTTGGTGATATATAGTGCTGTAATGCTAAATCAGGTGTCTGTCTGTCTGTCTGTCTGTCTGTGCCTGAGAGAAAGAAATACTGCAGGCAAGAGTGCCATCAAATTGCATGGTGTGCTTTTAGTTTAACAGTCACTCATGATCCTGCTTGTCCCTGGTCTACTGTTGAGATCAGGAAGGGGATTTTTGTATGTGCATACTCCCCTACCACAGCCCACATTGTGTGGCCTGTGAGTATTAAAAGGTAAAGGTAAAGGGACCCCCTGACCATTAGGTCCAGTCGCGGACGACTCTGGGGTTGTGGCACTCATCTCGCTTTATTGGCCGAGGGAGCTGGCATACAGCTTCTGGGTCATGTGGCCCAGAACCAGAGCAGAGCACGGAAATGCCATTTACCTTCCCGCAGGAGCGGTACCTATTTATCTACTTGTACTTTGACATGCTTTCAAACTGCTAGGTTGGCAGGAGCAGGGACTGAGCAACGGGAGCTCACCCCATTGTGGGGATTCGAACCGCCGACCTTCTGATCAGCAAGCCCTAGGCTCTGTGGTTTAGACCACAGCACCACTCGCGTCCCTGTGAGTGTTAGGCATGCTGAATCAATGCACCTCATACTTGGGGAGGAAATGTTTTAGCTAGCTCAGAAAGCAAGCTGATGTTTCCTTTGCAGTGAACCCTCTCTGTGTTAGGGATGAGTCTTGGTTGGGGACTAGCAGGCAGCCATTAGGCCATGTGTGCTTGAAGATCTCCTTGGGAAAGATTGCCAAGCACTGTTGTTGTTTCGCATTTCAGCATCGAACTGGGCATGAGAGAACAGAGATGGGTAACAAAAGGGCAGAGTGGAGACTATGGAATAAACTGCAGAAGAAATGGACATGGCTGGATAGTTGTGAAATTTGTTCTGTATTCAGTCCACCTTGCCCAGTATGAACCCTCCTCTGTCCTGTTGACGGAAAAACAAGCATACAACAAGTGCCCTGAAGCATTTTCTGTCTTTACTGCCTTTGCCACCCCCACTTCCAGCTTTAGTCTCCTTTCCCTTCTCCTGTCAATCATTGCCTTGGGTAGCCTTTGGAATCTGGTTTTGCTCTTCTTGAGCAAAACTTCCTAGGCATGTTAAGTGGAATCTGCTTTTTGGACTTGTGGTCGTTCTTTCTCCATTTCTGCCGAAACCAGCTGTTTCACTGGAGGGGCTGGAGGAATGAGCAAAGTAGCACCCTCCATTCACCTTTCAATCTATCAGACTGAACCTCTTTCCCAATGAGCTTTAAAATAATTTCACTAAAGCTTCTCCTTTTTCTTTTCCCCCTGCAAGCCATAAATCTGCACCTCATCCTGACTAGTGCCAAGGAGTCTTGCCAGTCTCCAAGCAATCTGATTCTCACTTTCAGGGAATCTCTGTTTTCTTCACCTCAGCAAGGGCAAGAGAAACTCTGTCAGCTGGTGGTACAGCATGGCATTTCAAAAAAAAGGGCAACACAACATTTTAAATCTCTTGGAGAAAGTTATAATGGACTACCTAACTTGCACCATCTATCTCAGTTGCAGGTATGGGTCTTACTCATTTTAGAATTTTTAGTAGAATCATTTTTAGTAGAAAAACGTAAGGAAAGCCCTGTGCTTCTCGGATGAAGGGCAGTTGGTTGCCTGACAATGACCATCCAAATGGCACAAGAAAGTTCAATTATATATGAGCAATAATGTCTGCATCCCTTGTACATAATCTGGTAGCCTTTGAATATGCCAAGACATGCATAGAACCATATAACAGCCATAGGTGAACCTGTTCCCTGTTTATTAAACTACAATGGTACCTCGGGTTACATACACTTCAGGTTACATACGCTTCAGGTTACAGACTCTGCTAACCCAGAAATAGTACCTCGGGTTAAGAACTTTGCTTCAGGATGAGAACAGAAATCGTGCTCCAGCGGCAGCGGGAGGCCCCATTAGCTAAAGTGGTGCTTCAGGTTAAGAACAGTTTCAGGTTAAGAATGGACCTCCGGAACGAATTAAGTACTTAACCTGAGGTACTACTGTATACTTAATTTATACACTACAGTCATGCATCATGTTACGTCCGCTTCATGTTACGGTTTTTCAGGTGCATCCTGTGGCGACCCGGAAGTACCGGAAAGGGATACTTCCGGGTTTCGCTGCTTGCACATGTGCAGTAGCGCTAAATCATGCTTTGTGCATGCACACAAGCACCAAAATATGCTGCACACATGCGCAGATATGGCACTTCAGGTTGTGGGCTTTTCATGTTGTGAGCGGGACTCCGGAACGGATCCCATTCGCAACCGGAGGTACCACTGTATGCTTAATTTATACACTGTGTGAAACGATCTTCTATATCCTTGTGTCACTATGATTTAAGCTTTTTGGGGGAAAATCTAGAACAAATAACACAAACAGTTTTTCTTAATCAGCGTGATCACATGGAGTAGAATCGGTACAATAAAATGTTTGCAGTTTCCCAGCATTTACATGCAATACAAACTGTCTTAAAACTTCTGACTAACTTACAGAATTCTTGGGAAAGCTCTCCTTTAAGCCATTGTGGTTATAGAGTTAGAGACAGTTCTGAGAGTGTGCTGTGGTGTCACTGTGGCAGAAGGCAAGCTTCTGTGTCTGATTGTTATGCTGCGGTCGGTCACACTTCAAACTAAGTGAACAAAAAAAAGTTGCTGATATGTGACTTGCTCCTGAGGAGGCTAAGAAGCTTAGCTCATAAAGGTAGAATTTATGCCCTTTGGTCCACCTGGCCTTTTGTTTTAGTCATTATCCATCTTCCTTTCCTTTTTACTCGTTGCATGCTATAGCACAATAATGCACATGTAATATTCGCTGCCTTATTGGATTGCTGCAGGGGAAGACTCCAGTGACAGAAGCATCTATGGCTGTGAGGTTTTCATGAAGAACATTATGTGCCTGCAGGAGAGACTATCATTTCTCCCTACAGATCCTGAAAACTTGGTGGTCAGCAATGCCAGGGAAGAGAGTATCGCACAAAGGACCTCACTAGCTTACTGATACGCGAGGTCGAAGATAATTCAATATGAGCTCCCCAGCGGAGATTGGGTTTGCCTTTTTAAAAAACCGAACCAGAGACAGCTGGAGAAAGGGGACAGAGCTTGAGTTGGCTTCAACAGCCAGATCTAAGCACAGTGACAATCCCTTGGGGAGCACCGGAGGTCAAGGGGCCACCCTGAGTCAGAATTATGAATTCCCCTCGTTTCCTGGTGCTTGACACCGATGGGGCTTCTGCAGGGCTGATCAAAGAGAAGCTGTCACTTCCCTCTTTAAAATATGACTGTTGAGTGGCAGATGGTGAGGAGAAGAGTTTAAGATCTAATAATAAAAGGAGGAGTGGGAAGGGGCTAATGAATACATCCCTGCATTTCTGAGATGTCACCTTGAGAGACAGGTGGATATGTGTGTGTGTGTCAGGGACTGTGGCGGGTTTGTGTGTGTGCATACGGGGAGGCGGCACAGAATGCATGAGCAAGCTAGCTTTCTGATGTCTGAATATGGAATAAATGTGGGGGATCAGATTGGCTCATTCTCTTGGGGATGGGAGTGCATGGTTACTTAATGCTGCCAACTCCTTCAGCTCTGCTGCAGCCTCTGGAGAGTTTGTGCAAGATTCAGAAAAGATATTTCATTTCTCTGCACAGGGTCAATTTCTCACAAGGAAGGGCCACATTCTTAAAAATTGTGTTTGAAACCGGAATTCTGGATGGTGGTTGGAGAAGTCTGCTGCGTTCTCTCTCTCTCTCTTAGTACAGAACTCGAGGTGTAGAGGAAAATTATGCTTCTGGGAACTTCAGTTGTTATCCTTGTCTCTTATCAATTTTCCATTTGAAAATCTGATGCATCTTTCCCCTGGTGCCATGTTACTGGTGCTGCAACTGTTCCTTTCCCCCTTACCTAAGCTATAGTCTTTCCTAATATCTCCATGAACGTGGAAATTGCAAAATCTAAGGGCACTCACAGTCTACTCCTTTTTCTTTCTTTCATTGCCTTGGCTTTCATCATGTACTTTTTCTGTCTATTGAATCACTCCATATTTGTGGCAGATACTTCTGAATGGAGATCCTTGTGTTGCTCCTGAGGTATGAATTCCAGCTTCAGAAAATTCTGCTTCCTCCCATGGCTTGAGTTCTGATCAGTCATTGGGCATTGGGAAGCTTTGGGTTAATGGAACCTGTGCTGATTAATGCCCAGGCTTGGCAAATTGCTCTGCTCAAAGTTGGGTGCAGACACATCCTATGAAAGAAGGTGACCCCCTTTCCCCCTCTTTATGTTCCCTCTGCTAGCTAATTCCTCCCCACCTTGATGTTTTCATTTCTGTGTTGTTCTACTATATCTTGAAGCAGAGGCTTTGCTGTCCATCACTGAGGAAGGAGCAGGTGTTGCAGGCTAAAGCCAAATATAAATACTGTTGAAACAATTAGGAATGTTTCCCCACAATCAGGAAGCACGGTCACCACCCCCTATTCTGTGAGGCTTTTTTCTTTTTAAAAAATAAATAAATATCAGTATGAGATCTATCATAACTTGTCTAAAGACCAGACAAGAGTTTCTCCTCCAATGCACATTACTAAAAAATACCAACTTCTAAAAAGATATACATTACCTTCTGCTTTAGTGATTGCTGGCGCTTATCCATACAGGTACTTCCTCCATGGGAGATATCCAGTAGTAAAATTGTTATTTCCTTCGTAACCAATTCTAGGTGGGGAGGGAATAGTCCATATGGCTCCATGTCACATGTGACTGCCTCATTTTCCTGGGGGTTCTCTGTGATTACCAGATGTGATGGTGCAAGCTGCCATTATTTAAAAATGTACACTTGAACTTTCAGTAGCAGTCATTCTATCCTTGTCCATCTTCCTGTGACAGATGGGGCCTTGCTGCTCAAAATGCAAGTCAGATCTGTCTGTTGCAAGGGAAATGCAGTGGGGAAAGTAAGGAACCATTATTTTAAAACTCTGGTGGGGGTACACATGGACCTCCAGACATTGTTGACTCCCATAATTCATGACCATTGGATATGCTGACTGGGGCTGAGCAACATCTGGAGGGTTACAGGTTCCTCACCTTTGCTTTAAGGGGTCCCCAAGACAAGGTTTTGCTGCCATCAGGACTCCTGTTCTTGAGCTATGTCAGGGTTTCGGGAACAGGATTTGAGAAGGTGAGGCACTTTCCTGTTTTGGTTAGAGAGTATTTGCTCTTTTTCACACACTGCATTGCCATAGCATCACCCAATAGTTAGGCAAGACTTCTAAGAGCCGGTCAAAAATACTCCTTGAATTCCAAGGTCAGGAATAATTCAACAAAAGCTTTATTAGTAAACAGAAGACGGGTGCACTGACACTATTTAGTAAGCAGAAGACTGACACATTCACAGATATACATTAAATAAGCAAACCTCAAACTCAATCTTGCTGTATGTCACTTCAAACTAAAAGGGTAAACCTTTGCAAAAGGAAAAGAAGCCCCATGCTTTTGAATAAAATTGCAACTAAAAAAATCAAATACAGTATACATCTTTTTCTTGAGTCTTGCGCTAGTGATCCCAGCCAGCTGCTCACATCATCCCTGGCATCTCTAGGTAGGACTAGACGTAGGACTATGCCTTGTCAGAAACTCTTGCAAACCTCTGCCAATCATTGTAGAAAATGCAGACCAGGATGGAGCAAGAGTCTGACCTGCTTTAAGGCAGCTTCTTAAGTTCCTGTCATGGCTATAGGTATCAGCCTGGACCCCTCATTCTAGATGCTAATGCTTTATTTGATCTCTTGGTGCATTTAGTTGTACAGACGCTATTACAGTGGCTGATAATGGCTTATTCACACAAGCAAGCTAGTTACTAGGCAGTTCGTAACTGGGTTTCATCTTTTTCTGCCAAGCTAACTCTTCTTTGGACTATAATGATCGGTTTTACCTTACAAATGTGTATAATTTACTAATTAATATATGGGCATAGTTTGCAAGGCCCAGTCTTCCATATAAAGGATATTAAGGCATGCTTACTGCATTTGGTGCTCAGAAAGAGTTTCAAGAGTAATTCCCACCATCATAGTTAGACACATTTTGCCTCTTTTTAAGGAGTGTGGAGGTGGTCTGTTAAGTTGTCTCTAGTTGTGGTCAGTGATATCTATCTATCTATATCTATCTATCTGTCTATCATCTATCCACACACCTGAACAGCAACAAGAACAAGCAACAAGAACAAGCAAATCCATCACCTATCATTTACTGTATTCTGTTTCCAGCGTTTAGGGGTTGGGGGTTTGCTTGGGAAACAGGTTGCATTCTGTCCCTCACACTCTCACTGTTATTTTGGCAAATTAGCTGTTGATGGATGTATCCACCATGAATTTGTCTAATCCTTTAGGACAATTCTCAGGGCAATTCTGTGAAAAATCGCTTCCTTTTTATATTATAAAACCAGTGCTTGTTACCTTCTTCGGGCATGAAAAACAATTCTGTTATGAAATCGGAGAAAAGGGAGCAATTCCCACCTCTTCTTCTCCCTTCTACTCAAAGCTAGAAACATTTGTCTCATAACCTTTCTATAAAAACACACACCCATCCTTACTAAAATCATTTAAAAATCATTTTGGACTGATCAAATGGCATTAAAAAGTATTAATTTTTTTGCTCTTTTTATCCTTTCAGTGCCCTTTTCTAGCTTTTCTAAGAAGTGGTGATCCACACTATTTACAGTTTATGCCAGGGGTTGGCAAGGCTTACCGGGCATGGGCTGGATCACTTCCGCGGATATCCTCCATGGGCCGGGCCAGCGCAGTGCGATGCAGAAAATTGCATCTGTGCATGTCCACTGTGCCGGAAATAGCTTCTGCGCATGCCCAGACACTGAAAATTGTGCCTGTGCAGAAGCAATTTTCAGCATCTGGGCATGCGCAGAAGCGATTTCCAGTGCTGTGGACATGCGCAGATGTGATCCGGCAACACGGACATGCGCAGAAGCGATTTCCGGAGCCGTGGAAGAGAGCCCCCGCGCTGCACTGCACTGGTTTAGTGCAGTGTGTGGGGACTCACCGAGTGGGCGGCTTGGTTCAGGGGCGGTTTGTGGGCCAGTTAAACGGCCTCCATGGGCCACTTCCGGTCCATGGGCCTTAGGTTGCCAACCCCTGGTTTATGCGATCTGGATATGCTATTGGAGTTCTTGTGAACCTCCCAAGGAATATGTTTAAGAAGGTAGAGTATGTGTTTGTGTGCTGTTGGCCACAGTTGCAAATACATGCCGCCTGTGACTTGTTTGGATTCCCTTCAATAGTAGTTCTACTACAGCATAACGTAGTTCTGTTACAACAACAGATTTTTGCCATCTTCCTGTTGCAGATACTAGGCATATGAGCAACTTGCAAGTGCAACTTGTTTTCTCCCAGGGCTCCAGCTACCTCCAAGCACAACGGGCCCTTTCCTACCACTCAACCGCAGATGCTCCCCTGGAAATTCTTACAAGGGTAGTAGAAATGGAGAAGGCTGCAGCTTTATGCTTCAGAAACCAAAATAAGATTGCAATTATGAGTGCAAGAAGTTGCTTCAGAGCGAGCTGGTTAACCAGTGGTCAATTTAGCCCCTTGCCAGAGTTCCTCAGAGATGGCTTTCTATATGTAAACTGTTTGCACTATAACTGAGCTATGGCTATTGGTCATTAATTAACACACACACTGTCCCCTCCTTTCCTCCCCTCTGCCAAAGAGAGCCCACCAGATATTTGAATGGGTGGCTACAGAAGCAGGATGCACAGTGACTTCAAACCAGTATCACCCAGGCAGGCTAAGATGCTTAAGAAAATGTGCACAAACATCCAATGTTTTTCTGGTCTCCACAGGCTCTTTTGGGGGGGGGATTTCTCAAACTGTTGACTAGCTTCTTTTCCTTCTTCCAGGCTTTTGCTTCATAGCCTGTGGGGCCTGCAGCACATTTGTAGTTGCTTGTGGATTTAATATCAAAAGATTACTTGAGTACCATTTGGGATATTCAGAACTGGGGTGTGTGGGTAGTGATTTAATAATGCCCTTTCAAATCAGTGTGATCCAGAACCTTGCATATTCTTTCTATATGCCACACTAGGAAATTCTAAGGCCTGGAGCTTTCCAATTTCTTGACATATTCTCCTTTTGTCAGTGTATTCTCTGGTCTTGGTTACCATGTGAAGTGGAGAGGATCAAGACCTCAGACATTCATTGTGTATTCAGAGAGGGGACAAAATTAAGCAAGAGTTTCCTTGCATATTCTCATTTAACTAGTTAATGCACTTTCAGATCAAAGAAACGAAGTATGTGAACGTATTGCTTAACCAACCTCATTACTATTATGCATTTAGAAGCTTAGGAAAAGATAATGCTTTTTCAGATTTGACCCAGTTTTAGCATTTTTTGTTGGCATAACCATGGCAAATTGGCTTCAGCAGTGAGTCTGAATAGGAAATGATTTAATGCAAACATGTTCTGCAGAATACCTAACATGCTCATACAGGGTGGGGGTGGGGGCAATGCAACTACCTCTCTTACCCAAGCATCTCCCTTTGCTAAGAGGATTCCAGCCGATTCATCCCAAATGGTGTTGATCTGGAAGACTGTGTCAGAAATATATGCTAAAAGAAACAGACTGCAATCTGAGACACAGGTGAGAAGGGAGAAATTGGACCCTAGTCCCAGACACTGGGGTCATGAGAAGCTAGTTTGACCCCCACCCCAGTGTTTCCAGAGTAATACCCCCTTTACTTTCTCTCACATAAACAAATGGCGGCCATTCATTTGAAAACGCTGTCGTCATGTTTGAGGGGGACTCCAATCTCCTTTCTGTGTTAGAGTAAACCAACCTCTGTGAAGAGAGTGGAGTTGGTTGGTTGGTTGGTTGGTTGGTTGGTTGTGTGTGTGTGTGTGTGTGTGATGGACACCAAAATACTTCGTTGTATGGCAATGTTTTATGTGGTTGCATTAGGTTGCTTCTGAAGCACAGCCTGGTTCTGTGGATGCTGCTGAAATCTATGAGTAGCAGCCACGTGCCGGGGATGAGAGGCCCTTGACGCCCTCTCCAAAAACCAGCCACACAGAGTTACTTTTCCAGTACTTGCCAGGAGTTCTAGGTAGGCAGCACAGTGTCAGCTTTGTCACAAGCATCCTTGGGCGGAGTGTGCATGTGTGTCTGGTTGAGTGCAAATGTGAGCATAAGAGAGACTCTCAGCCACCTTCCCAAAGGAAAGCCATGGCCAAGCTTGCCTTGGCATGCTTGTGGTCCAGAGAGGTGTCTGATTATCTTGGAGAGAGATGATGTGAGAGAGACTCCGCTGCCAAAATGAGCATGACTGAGCTGCATCCATTCAGCACGCCAGGGGGACCTTCATTTCAGCCACAACCATTGTCCACAATATGGTGTGAACACCACACATTTGAAGGGCAAAGCGGACTTGGGACATCTTAATGCCTAACCCTCACCTCTCAGATTTGATGGGCACCATTGCTATTGTAAATATCAGCAGGTGCAGTGGTGTATTGGATGGGGGCCAGCAAATTAAAAATGATCCCTAACAAGATTGAGGACCTACAGGTGGGACCTACAGAACTGCACCAGCAGTGGATGCCCATTTTAAGGATTTTTCACTAGTGTGCAATGCCTAAATGCTTGGGGACTGGCTACCTAAGAGAATTCTGCCTACTGCATTATACAACAGCTCTGGGAGGCTTTGTTGGCTGTGCTGCGTTTTACTGAGGTTCGGTTGCTGGTTATGTGGAGGAGAACTCCAGCTTTGGAATTCCCTCACTTCTGAGATAGCAATTGCTGCCAACTCTGCTGCTGAATTTCTAGCACCAGTTAATGACCTGGTTATTTGCCCAGGCTTTCTTTAGAGCTTAATGTCAGACTGAAAGGTTGCCTACTTTTACTTTATTGTGATTTATCTGGTTTGCTTTAAGTCATTGTCTATATGTATAAGAGGTATATATTAACTATATTTTACTTGCAACCCACACTGGAATGACCTTCTGTAGTGAAAAGCAGGCTAAAATGTTTTCAATAATAATAAAAAAATACTCCAGATAAAAGATATATTTTATCAATACATGTCAAAGTATCCACGTAAATTATGAACGTACTATATGCACTTAATGTACTAATTACTGAAAGGGTCAAAGAGATGAATCTTTGCCAGATAGATGAAAGCAGCCTTAATAATAATAATATATTTTTATTTATACCCCGCCCTCCCCAGCCAAGGCCGGGCTCAGAGCGGCTTACAAGCAATAATAAAAACAAGATGAATGATTACAACTTAAAAACAAAAATAAAACACAACATTAAAATAATGGAACATTAAAATATTAAAATGTAGCCTCATCGCAGGAGGAGAAGGAAAAGAAAAAAGATTCCTTACAACCAGTGGCGTAGCGTGGGTTGTCAGCACCCGGGGCAAGGCAAGTAATTTGCGCCCCCTAACCCTGGATTTGCGCCCCCTAACCCTATCCCTAACCCTAACCCCCAGATGTTGCGCCCGGTGCGGCCGGCCCCCCCTGCACCCCCCACGCTACGCCACTGCTTACAACCTAAACAAAAACAGCATGCAAAAGGGAATGGGGAAAGAAGCTGACAATTTGAAGAGTCAAATATTCAAAGTGCATAACTACTGGAGGTATAAGGGAGCAAGAGTTTTTTCTTTCCATTGGGGCATTTCTTTTTGACGTGGGGCACAACTCCTAGCAGCTACTGGTACTGTGTCCAATGACTGGGTCAGGGTGCCCTTCCCCAAATCACAACATGTCCTTCAGTAGTGGTTCTCAACCTGTGGGTCTCCAGATGTTGTTGGACTACAACTCCCATCATCCCTAGCTAGCAAGGCCAAAGCTCATGGATGATGGGAGTTGTAGTCCAACAACATCTGGGGACCCACAGCTTGAGAACCACTGTCCTACAGGCTCTTCATTGTCTTGCAAGTTTATTCGCACACATACACCCCAAATACCACTTTGCGACAGGGGCATTAAATGTATGCACTGGGGGAGTCACTTTTGACAAGCAGTGAGTGACTGCTTATATTAAGTTATGAGAGAAGAACTTTATACCCTGGCAGTGTCTGTTTGCTGTTCCTCAGAACATGGGCAGCACGAATGGCATGTGCTACTCCAGCATTATGTACTGGATGGGGACATTGGGGTGAGGTTGGTAGAGGAAGACTAAGCAGAACTTCCTCCTCCTCCTCCTCCTCCTCCTCCTCCTGCTCCTCCTCCTCCCCCCCCCCCCCCCGTGGTTCTGTTATAGCATTAAACAGCCTGCATTTGAACAAAGTTGGGGGGAGGCGGCTTTCCTTACTGAACTAATTTTGTCTTCTGAAATGACAGGGACATGACATCAGCATCCAACTTTGCCAAGTGCACAATTAGGCAGTAATTTGTTTTCCCTTAACCCCCTGCTGCTCTCCTTTTCCCTTACCTAGAATTCTGCTCATATGCCGATTAGTAGCTTATCTCTGAGGGTAATTGGCTCCTTGCTTATCCAAATGGCACCCCAAGCACACAGACACAAAATATGCTTGTGGGTACCTAAAAATTATAGTGGTGCAGGGCATGGAGATGGCCAGAACTCCGATGTAAATAAAGTGTTGTGGTTGTCTTGCCACATACTGTATAGCTTTTTGGGCCAATTCACGTTGCAAAAATTAAGGTGCGCATTGGATTAAATGCCACATTGACATTCACAAGCAAATACTTTTTTTGTTTTTTTTGTTTCAAGGTTCTGAAAATTGAGGTGCACATTAGATTCAATGGTGCATTATACTCGAGTAAATATGATAGTATACATGTTCTCTATTCATCATCCAAGTCCTGTTGCCTAAGACTATGGTATGTTTCATCAAGCAGATATTGCTCTTGGTTGGGCCTGGATGATATATCGATATATCACCCAGGTAAGGTATGAGGAGCAGACTTCAGTCAGCGGTATATCGCTGGTGAACCACCACTGCTCCTGAGTCCCTCTGCTAGCAGTGTCTGCTGGAATTCCTTCCTCCAGCGAGTGTTGCTAGCAGAGGGACTCCGGACCAGTGCCGTTTTTACCAGCGATATACCTATGAGTGAAACCACCATCATACTCTGCCCTCCAACGGTGCAGAGGGAGAAACAAGCTGTATTGGTGAGGCGCAAAGCAGCTCCGGCGCTCCTGGGCTCATGCACAAGCAGCAGAGCGCTGGGGCTGACTCAGCTGGGGAATAGCAACCTTTCCCCTCCTAGCTGAGCTGCACAAACAAGCTGCATTGTCCCAGCCCACAAGCGCCTGGGTGAAACCGCTTCAGTTCCCAAGGTGAGAGCTGGGGCAGTTTCACCCAGTGCCTCGCAGGCAGAGGCCAGTGCAGCTTGCTTTTTCAACATTGCGGTATATCGCCAAACCACGATGTTGGGGTGGGGATACCCGTGATGTTGAAAAGCTGATTTCACCCAGCCCTACCCTTGGGACAGATGAAAGTTGGAAATGGTTTCTGATTTCCTTTGGAATGGGAGATGTCATAGAGTGCAGCTTCACTGCAACTTTTGCTAAGAACTAGAACTTCCCCTCTTTCCTTGGGGATGGGTGGAGAATTAGAGACCATAGTTCCTTCTAAAGTTGCTCTCCACTTCACCGTACCATCCAGATGGTGCTGGATGATGCTCAAAAATGGTGCTGAAAGCCTGGAGGCAAGTTGAGGAAAGAGGGCAGTACCCAGCCAGCAGTGGGGAGGTGGCTGCCAAAGAGAGGGAGGCACCAACCTGCATCAAACATTAGGGAGGCCAACCCCTCTAAATATTTTATGGGATGTGTGTGAAAGGACCAGGGCCCCATAGAGTTGGCACCTACGGTCCCTTCACAGCTCCTCCACTCCAGAGGCTCCCCAGACTGAAAGCTCTTCAGCAGCCTTGCCGCAGTGGCATCAGATTCTTAAATCCCTCTTCTCTGCTGCTAACTCCTCTGTTAACTCTTATCTTTCTCACCCTGCGGCAAAAGCTAGTGAGTGTGCCATGAGGATAACTCCAGTCAGAAAAGCAAGCTGGGGAGATCAAGCTGGGCTGGTGGAGAATACACGGTATACTTTGCAAAGTTTGCTTGGCCTTTCCTTATGGCAGGGAGGTTGTAGCGCTTGCCTCCTCCTCTCTTAGGTATGATTTGCAAGGCACCAGGTGTCTAGAGTGTACAGGTTCCTCTCTCTGAATGGCATGTGCTGGATGAGCTTTCGGGAATGATGCAGTGCTCCCCTAATCTCCTGGTCTCTGCCAGGAGTGATAAACCCCCTTGACTTCTCTATTGACTTAGACACAAAAGTACTGAGAGAGCTCACCTAAGCCTTCCTACAGTTCCTTTCCTGTTTGTGCACAGTAGGGAGGTGTATGTGTGTGTGCTTGGAGGATGGTTTTTGTAGCAGCAGCATACGCCTGCTTTATGCAAATCCTTTGCTCTTGGAGGCATCTTCCTCCCACAGCCCGCAGGGTGCTCCCCTGCCATCAGCAGCCTGCACATGAATGTGCAAGAAAGCTCTGCAAAAATAAACGATGGTATAGTATCCCATTTTTATTTTATTGCTTGCAGTTTTGTGGCAGCAGTAGAGGGGAAGCAGCAGTCTCTGGAATATTTCCTGTGTGTAACAGGCTTTGACTGCATTGGGGCATGTTTACTAATCAACCAGCTTTGTCCCAAGAGCAGTGCAGACATATGGTATGTATTGCGGAAGCCTGGTTCACACTCTAGGTCATGGGTAGGCAAACTAAGGCCCGGGGGCCGGATCTGGCCCAATCGCCTTCTAAATCTGGCCCGCGGATGGTCCGGGAATTAGCATGTATTTACATGAGTAGAATGTGTCCTTTCTTTAAAATGCTGTGAGGCCTGCCTGGTGTTTTTACGTGAGTAGAATGTGTGCTTTTATTTAAAATGCATCTCCGGGTTATTTGTGGGGCATAGGAGTTCGTTCATTTTTTCTTCTTCAAAATGTAGTCCAGCCTCCCACAAGGTCTGAGGGACAGTGGACCGGCCCCCACCTGAAAAAGTTTGCTGACCCCTGCTCTAGGTCTTCCCTCACCATTAAGAGGGCTAAAGCAAGGTCACTAATGACACACTTCCTGCCCCCCCAGGAGCTCTGGTTTTTGGTGGGCACCGTGGCTGGAAACAAAGCAGTTCAAGAAACATAGGACTGTTGCTGAAAAAGGCAGAACCCTCCTGTCAGTGCTGCCCCACCCCACACCCCACCATATTGTATAGTATAACAGCCAGTCTCCACTACACCACACTGGCTCTTAGAGGGTAATAGCACTGATACTATCCTTTAAAAGAATTAAAGCTTTATGTTTGCCAAGTTTCTTCTCCTATTACGACTGCTATTACTGCTACTACCTGGAAAAAGAGTGGACAATGCATATCTCCCCCCTCCACCCATTTTATCCTCACAACAACCCTGTGAGGAGGGCTAGGCTGAGATAAACTGACCAAAAGTCACTTTGTGAGCAGGGATCTTAATCTGGGTCTCCCCAGTCTTAATCTGACACTAACCATTATATCGCACAGATAGGTAGCCGTGTTGGTCTGCCATGGTCAAAACAAAATAAAAAAATTCCTTCCAGTAGCACCTTAAAGACCAACTGAGTTAGTTCTAGGTATGAGCTTTCGTGTGCATGCACACTTCTTCATTATATCGCACAGACTCAGCAGTCCTTTCAGGAAGATTGTTCATGCAATTCTGGAGAATGTTGATGATCTCTCCCATTTCTTGTTTAAATGTTCCTTTGCCATCCTTTAAATTTCAGTTGCACTGGTGCACCGGCTGACAGGAATCCTCTTTTCATCCTTTGGTATGCTTATATGAACCTGGGATTTCCCAGGTTACCCATTGCTCTCTCAGCCTAACTGCTGTTCCTGGACATTAGAACCTCAAAGTACAAGCCAATTACTTCCCCTTTCTGCTTAACCTAATAATCTGCAAGTCAATCTTAAATGTTTCTGAAGTGTTGGTATGCTCATGTTGTGCATGTGGAGCTGGCCATGAATTGCCCTTGGAAGGTTGTTCACATGAAAAGCGCTCTTCAGGCCCTTTGTGGTGGGCTGTTATTTTCTAACTTTTGATGTGTTAAAACATGAAAGCAACCCCCCCCTCCCAAATTGGGAAAATGTCTCAGTTCCAAGCTCCTTGTTCTTATCTGCCTGCCTTTGATTTTAAATGTATTGCTGTCCGATAAAGTTTTCCATAAAGGAAGAATTCTTGCTACTCAGTTGGTGCTTTTTGCTGGCTAAATATCCATTTCTGTAATCTCTGACAGCGGTCAGAGTTGGGGATTGTTCTCAAACTTCAGGAACCAATTAAGTCTGGCTATGGATCATCTGCAATTAGTGCACGGTATAAATCCCTCCCTTTTAATTCTCTCATAGGCAAGTAACTAACTAGAAATTGACATTTCCCCTTGATTCCTTTACTGGATTGAAAGCTCATGCCATGTTTTTTTTTGTATCATAACCAATAAATCTATATGTCTCATCTAAATTAATCTCCGTTTTGATCTTGGTGGATTAACAGGACAAATTGCTCTAAGTTTTGGCATATTTTGGCTGCTCTACTGGGAAGGTGTTTCTATGAGTCTAGAAAGAAGAGAGAATTAAGATTCAAGGTCTAAGTATTTCATATTAAATATCTATTCCCGATTGGCATCTTCATGAGTTGTTCTGAAGTGCGATCAGCAATAGGTTGATCTGGAGTGATGTCACTAAATGTTTACAAACATCCTGACCATTCAGGGGACAAATACAGTGGAACCTCGAGTTGTGGACGTAATCCGTCCCGGAGGCATGCCTGCAACTCGAAGCATTTGCATCCACAAGTGCCACATCTGCGCACGCTTGCTGCGTGATTTAGCGCTTCTGCGCATGCGCAAGTTGTGAACCCGGAAGTAACCTGTTCTGGTACTTCTGGGTTGCTGTGGGACACAACTTGAAAAGACATACCTGAAGCGGACGCAACATGAGCTATGACTGTATGTTAACAACAGAATGTTCATCATTCAGTTATTGTGAGTGAAAGGAAAGCTGTTTGTATGGAAATGGGTGGTAGAGGAGAGGTCTGAGAAGAGATGGGCTAATGAAGGATGTGCAAAGAGCCCACACAGAGAGGTTACATCCACACCATGAATTTAAAGCATTATGATACCACTATAAACAGCCATGGGCTCTCCCAAAGAATCCTGGGAGCTGTGATTTCTTAAAGGTGCTGAGAGTTGTTAGGAAGTCCCTATTCCCCTCACGGAGCCGCTTGTGAAGAGGGATAGGTTGTTAAAGCACTCTAGGAATTATAGCTCTGTGAGGGGAACTGGGGGTTTCATAACAACTCCCAGCACCTTTAACAAACTACAGCTCCCAGAATTCTTTCACGGAAGTCATGGCTGTTTAAAGTGGTCTCATAGCACTTTAAATGTATAGTGTGCATAATCATAAGGGGCGGGAAGTTGGAGTAAGGGCCATCTGTATGCTGGGCAACAGGAGGACTTGTCAAAATTTGAGGGGGGAGGAGGAGCTAAGGGAAGCAGGGAATAGTAGGCAGTAAGCTGGGACCTTATAAAACAATGAATGGTAAAGATGAGTATGGTAAAGGGAAGGACAAGAAGAGAGCTCAGCAGGGTCAAAACCTCACATATGGCCCTAGGAATAGAAAGGCTGTGAGCTGTTGACAGGAAGGTAGTTGACAGGCAAGATTGCTTTGGAAGCTCTGTTGTCAGTCCAAATTAATGTAGGTTCCTCTCTTTCTTACATAGCAGGGAGCAGTCACCTAGGTGCAGCTTTTGCCATCATTACAGCACTGTGGTGGTCGGGGGGGGGGGGAGTCACATCTTGCTGAGCTTCTCCTTTTCTTTGTAAAGCTTACAGAGGTTCTCTCCTTCCAAGGTCTGGACCTGGAAATCCTGAAAGACCCTAGATAGTGGGGGTGGGGTGGAGGGTGGTTGAACTTCGCAAACTGATTTCACCCAATTCTGTGTTAAGAGGGATGAGGTAAATCGAAGACCAGGGAGCACCAGGCAGTCCTCCACAGTGGGTTTGAGAGATTAGCACCCAGCTTCAATTTCTGTATTTCCCTCTGTGATGGTAGCATCTCCTTATAATTGTAAAGGCACAGCTACTGTCCTCAGTGCTGTTGGGGAGATGTTGATTCAGCCTTTCCTTTCACCACTTCCTTCCTGGCTCACAAGAAGGATCACAAGGGCAGTCTTACGTCTCAAGCTAAAATACTGAAATACCGTATTTTTTGCTCTATAAGACTCACTTTTTCCCTCCTAAAAAGTAAGGGGAAATGTGTGTGCGTCTTATGGAGCGAATGCAGGCTGCACAGCTATCCCAGAAGCCAGAACAGCAAGAGGGATTGCTGCTTTCACTGCGCAGCAATCCCTCTTACTGTTCTGCCTTCTGAGATTCAGAATTTTTTTTTCTTGTTTTCCTCCTCCAAAAACTAGGTGTGTCTTGTGGTCTGGTGAGTCTTATAGAGCGAAAAATACGGTAACTTATCAGAATTAGAACTGCCCCCATAGCAAAAATAATACGTAATAAAAAAAAATTCAAAACAAAAATACTATGTTGTTACCTTTGTTTTTGTTTTTGTTTATTTCATTTTTATTTTTTAAGGTTTCGTGTTCAGGCTATTGGCTACATTAAGAACAAAGTACTACAAAAATGTCCACCATTAAACCAAGCAATTAGTACCCAGAATTATATTTGTTCATTTACAATGGACAACAAAATACCATATGTACAGTGGTACCTCTGGTTACATACGCTTCAGGTTACATAGGCTTCAGGTTACAGACTCCGCTAACCCAGAAATAGTGCTTCAGGTTAAGAACTTTGCTTCAGGATGAGAACAGAAATTGTGCTCCGGCGGCATGGCAGCAGCAGGAGGCCCCATTAGCTAAAGTGGGGCTTCAGGTTAAGAACAGTGTCAGGTTAAGTATGGACCTCCGGAACGAATTAAGTACTTAACCCGAGGTACCACTGTATTCAGTTATCAAAGATACTTCTCTTGTAGATTTTATCTTCTGTTGGTGCTTAACGGCACAAGACATGTTAAAGTCAACTTAAAAAGAAAGAAAGACTCTTCCAAGAGTGGTGAGATAATAGTATTTTTTAATTGTTACGCATAACAGCGCTACCAAGTTTTCTGTATGTTGCAGACTCATTTTAATTAAAGACCGTGCTTCACTTTCAATCATCTTATTTGATTTTTGTCAAGTTTTCACTTAATGTTTCTACTAGATGGCAGTGACCTAAGACTACTGCTTATATTGTCAAGTGTAAGCGTTGCATGGTTCTGAGTCTTCCCCAAGGACCTTTTGTATAAGGGCAAGGAAAAAAATCTGCAGAGGTTGTGTCTGGGATGAATACTACAAGGGGAAGTGGTTGCAAAATGTAGAACAAGTAATGTAAGGTTAACCTTATGATAAAACTGAAGGCTGAATGAAACAGAATGTTTATTCTGGAGTGCTCTGCTGTATTGTGTCTCAAACAGGACTGTAAGTTTCCACATCACTTCACAAACACTGCACTGGAACACACCCCATTTATTTGTTGAAAAGCATTAATATCTCACTTAATGTTTCAAAAAATATCTAAGCGGTGATATTTGCATGCACTAGAATGTTACATCTTTCACCCTAGACTCAAAAAGCTACTTCTTGGGCTACAACAAAATCTGCCTCACTTCTCTGGGAGACCAGCAGTGAGTATGCTCTTTTGCAAATCTGTCCCTGCATGGTCCAAGCTTGAATCCAAACTCTTTATCAGCATGCTCCATGTTTGCTGATTCTGGAGAATTTAGTTAGCCAAATACTATTACCACCTCCCCTGCCCCCCCCAAAAAAAAAACTCCCCTGGAGGGAAGAACAGGCACACAGAGAGAGGTTGAGGGAGGGAAAGAGTGTGTATTTTGCAAAAGGATTTAGAATTGGGCTGTGACAGATTGCCTTTAAAGGTGACTGATAGAAAGAGCTGGCTGAGAAGCCAGGAAGCCTTTTGGCAATGAGCTGACTCATACTAAGCTGCTACCCAGCTGTGCATATCAATAGAGTCTAATGAATGGGTATAATTAGGTGGAAAGGGAATTCCAGCCATTTGGGGGGTAGGTGGGGGGGCTGTTTGCAGTAAGTAAAAGATTCACCCTCCCATTTCTTCTACAGCAGTCTCTCCACCTCACTAATTCATCTGCGTTAATAGAATGTTGGTTGTTAAATATATTAATGTCTGTCCTTTTAGCTTATATGTATGAATGTGCTCTTAAATTTCAATGCAAATATTTTAAATGCCTGGTTTTGTTTCGTTGGGTTTGCTTTCAACCTAGGTCAGGAGTAGGGGGACTGCATCTGCTAGATTTGTAAATGTTGGGAAAGGTGTAACTAATGGCAAGAGCAGATGCCTGTTGTCTGCCTCCCAGAGCACAAAAAACATACGCAGCAAGGTCTCTCATGGGCATAGGTGAGGGAAATTGAGGTGGTGTGGCTAAGGCTGCCTGGGTGGATCTGTTCCTTTCAGTGCCTTGATTGATAGCAGAGTGAGCAGAAAGTAAGGAGGGGGAAAGCCCCATCACGATAGGGGACAAGCTGTTAAACTATATCCTCTCAATTCAGGGATGCAAAGCAACCTCTGTCAGCTGAGATCGATCCAGCATGACATGGGAGCCTTTTGGAGAGTTTCTGTCCCTAGGAAAGTTATTTTTGTTGTTGTTGTTGTTGTTATCTCTGCCGTTCTTCCTGGATGTGTATAAAACACTGGTCCTTTGCAGAATCAGGAAGTGAGCCCAAATTCATCTCCCCCTGATTCTGCAGAGGACCAGTGTGTTATCATTTTAGGGGTCCAACAGGAGGCTATTTTCAGGCCTAGTTGCTACACAGGGTGGAGGGTCAAGGAGAAGAGTGGAGGCTGCAGGCCAGATGGTTCTATGGGTCCATCTGGCTTGTGGGAAGGTGGCTCCCCACCCCTAATTTTGGTCCACATAAACAGAACATTGCTGGAAGTTGATATATATATATATGCATTGATAAATATATATATGCATTTTTGTTAATATATTCCATGCTTAGCTAAAATAAGCTGGATTGAAAACGTGATTGCCTCCAAGTTATAAATTCTTAACATCTTTCAGACTTGCTGTTCACCTAGCGACATACGGCTAAAGTGGAATGTTTAACCATGGTCTTTGGGTTCTTAATTAGGGGGTTGATGAGTTCAAAGGAAGACGGTGTTTCCCCACTTTGTTCAAGCATGATGGCCACTGTCCATTCAACGTCTCCAGATGAACCAGTGGCAAGCAAGCAAGCAAGCATAAATGTGTAGAACACATTTGCTTGTGCTGGGCTGCTGAGATTTGGCTTCCTCCATGCAAGCTGGCAAATAAAGCATGGTGACTTTCTCTTCCCTTAACACTGGGGCCTGGGCTGGTGTTTTCAGCACGGACCATTAGCTTTGTACTCAGAGCCTTATGGACAAGGATAAGGCGTTTGTCTGGGCCACTCCTCCCAGGTTCAGAATAAACAGGTTCCAGTTCTGTGATCTCAGCTGGTGGGCAAGTCCTTGGATCGAAAGCACAAAAATTGCTGGAGTGGTAAATAACATTGAGGACAGGGCAAGATATACACAGAGCAATTTGGATCGCTTGGTCAGCTGGGCCCTGTGCCAACAACATCTGTTTTAATGCAGCCAAATGCAAGGTCATATCTCTAGGAATAAGAGTATCAGCCAGAGCTATAGAACAGGCAGCCGTATCCTGGAAAGCAGGGCTGACATGGTATGTAATTTAACTGGTTGTGTGTGCCTAGATGGTGCTGCAGCAATGGGGGTTAGTGTGATCCATTTTGATCTAAAGCTGCAGATGGGGATGGGGTAGTGTGGGGAAGAGTAAACCTATTGCTACATGCTATCTGAGTCTTGGTGTCTGGATGGTTGTTTTTTTTAATGTGCTCCTCTTTTCAGAGTCACTGTTGGAACGATTTGAGGACATGGGGTGGGTTGGCTTTAATAAAGAGTCTTCAGAGAAATGAAGTGAAAATATCACTTGATAATATAATAAGCACTTTCACTGTGGGGAAAAAAATACTTTGTGCTCACAGGCGAAGTCCAATAGCTGTAAAAGAGCAATCTTGAATGCCAGTGGTGGCAGAGGTTTGAAACAGAACATTTCACCAGACTGGTATCAATCTTTCATTCTCTGCCTGCTTATCCAAGGGCTTTTAAAAGATGCAATACAATTGCTGACTAAAGAAAATAAAAATGCTTCTCTGCAGGGATTAACTTCCATTCCTATTTGAAATACTGTCATACGTGGCTAATTGTATGGTTATTGTCTTTTTGTTCTAGCACACATACCTTCAGTATATGAATAGGGGGAAGTTGCAGCTAATCTCATTCCCAACACAGCTGCATGCACTGGGAAAAATTATATATGCACATATTGTACCTGCGTGTGTTTGCATGCTAGAGTCATGTGTGCTGATACACATGTAAGTGCCATTCAAATCACTATACAAAAGTGCCTTCTTCGTCAAAATTTTACTATGTCTAATCTGAGGCTCTGACAATGACATCTAATGGAAGTCAAGGGCTGAAAGTTAAAAGTGGGAGTATATTTAATAATAGTAAGTAGATCACATATCAGTAACAATGTGTGCGACTAACTATCCACCAGGTGATTTAGTCTATGTTTACATCTTTTCCGAGAATACTACAACCCGAAAAAATGATGGTTTCTAAATGTTCAGATCAAGTATAAATAAAAATTGTGGTTTCCCACAGACAGCTTTATTTGAAATTTAAATGCAACTGCTCATTTGCAAGAGAACTCTGAAAATGTCCCAGGTCATGAAGTACCAAATAAGTTAAGTCTCACACTGAATCTAACAGAACTGGGGCTTCAAGGATACACTAGGAAGGCTTCGAAGAATACTCTCAATGGATAAAGATATTGATTGTACTACAAAAAGAATCAATAATGATGGATAAACATCTTGGATTATGTATGCATTTTGGTTGTGGGTGTGTTGTTTTTTTGCTGAAATATACTAGGGGATTTGTAATTAGGAAAAGTTTTATTTTATGCACGTTCTCAAGCAAATGTGCAAATAAGTTTATTTGAGCCTTCATGTGCTCTCAAAGGTTCAACCCAAATCTAACACTCCCTAGCTAATCAATGCATGTTAATGGTAAACTTTCACGGGGTAGGGGTGATGTGTGACTTTTTGATCTCTTGTTGAATTCTGAATCTGGCCTATCTATTCTCATCAGACAGGCATATTTGCTGTTTTGTTTTAGATGCTTGCTAAAACCTTTCTTTCAGCTAACATGCCCAGATATGTATTAGGTTACATACTTGTTTCTAAAGTTCTGCTGCTGTTACCTATATTTTATAATTTTATTTTGCCTATTTTTTAAAAAAAATGTTTTGATTTTAACAGGGTTTTAAAAATAAACATTTCACGCTATGTTGTGTAAACTGCTGAGAGATTTCCCTTTTTTTATTTAAGTGATCTAGACATTTCGTTATTTTGTTTTTAAAAAGTGTAAACGCAGCAAGGAATTTTGCAGTAGTAGTGTTGAAGCCTCTGAAGGAGATTGCCCTAACATTGCAGGCATATGAGGCTGGCCATACAGTCTTAATACCTACTGTTGGCTGAGATGCTCAGAATTTACAGAGAAGCAGGGCAGGCAGCATTGTCGAGATTAATCAAGAGTAGGAAATATAGTATGTGCCTTTTGGAATGAGGCAGCACTGGCCATAGGGACCACCAATAGGACACGGAAGTGAGATATGGATGTAGGATTGGACTTGGGAGAGGATGTGGACCAGTGAACCTCAGCTAATAATGACAATAGGAGGGAAGGGAAATTGCCAGAACCTGAGCAAATAGCCAGTAGACCCAGTAAAATCAGATGTGGATCTAGATGTGTGGGACTTCCTGGCCATAGCAATTCTTTTGGATTGAGAATGGTTGGGTGGTGTAGAGAGCCAAGTGGCTAGAGAATGGGAGATTGGCAGAGAAGTACAGTATCATAACATGAAAAAATGAAAGAATGTGTGGGTCACTAAAGAGTGGCTTTGAGGGTTTTTTTTGGGGGGGAGTGTTTTTGTTTTTTTAAAATTGCTGGGCATTTCACTTGGTAGGGCTCAGCCCTGGCTGCCCTAATGGCTCCTGTGACCCTAAGCAGTTGCACTTTCTCTGTCACCAAGTGGAAAATGTGCCATTTAGAAACCATTGTCCTGTTCTTTCCTCTGTGTTCCTTAACATGCGTGTGGAAACAAGGTCTCAATTTTATTTCTTCTTCTTCTTCCAGGCCAAGGAGCTAGAGCTGGTACAAGGACCCCGATGGCTTTCCTTTCCAGCACAGAGTGCATGTATCTGCACTAGATTGTGACATCTACTAGGAGCAACACAACCCTTTGGTGTTCCAGGTAAGAGTCCTTGGTCTAATAGAAAGACTCTTGGAAATGGCTGCATCTACAGTATGAGGCATTTATTCTGCTGAGGCGTGAAATAGTGGACCATGGAAATACACAGAGGAAAATAGCATCCCAAACCCATCTGGTGGATTTGCAGCAAGGACCCAGTGATAAAAACAAGGCATAGAGGGCCAGAAAAATCCATTTTGACAACATATAATGCCTAAACTACATAATACACCCTAGCTGAAACTGTTGATGCCCTCCAATGTGGGTGGTGCAGTTCACAATACTGGGATTAATGAGGCTGTATATTTTAATTTGACAGCCTTCCACTGAATGTAATGTGCACATGTTAAACTGTTAAACAGTGCATTATTATCTGTACCTGTTGCTTTATAAGGCATTATCCATGTGATATTATCTTTTCGTTTTTCTATCTAATTCTTCTTCCATCATTGTTTCCCTCCCCAACTGGTAAACTCGCTACCCAATTCATTCTGCCTACTGTCCTCTAAGTGTAATAATTCAGTAATGGATGCTTCAGTGTGAACTGGGGGGGGGGGGTGTCCGTATTTGAAGCTCTTTAGAAATTCTTATGCATTTCCTAAACAGTTCAAGAACAGAAGTTTGAGGAAGTCAAGAATGAGCAGGTACAGCAGGGACCCTGTGTTGTTTATCCCTAACAAGCCATGATTTGCAAGTCAACATGAATCCATGATTAGGTGTTAGCTGACTGGTCATGTCTTGCTAGGGAGCGACAAACCAAGGTCCCTGGTTCAGATGTAACAGGAAACCAAGGCTTCCTGGTTTGTTTATCCTGCTTGTGCCAGGGGAGGAGTGAAATGAAGTGACTGGGCACTGGGCACTAGCATGCTGCTCATTCCTGATAATCCACAATAAACCAGATAGTCTGGTTGATTGTTAGATGTGACTACATTCCTCTGTGTTGGTTAGTCACTAGTTGGGAGTGGGTGGGTGGGGGCAGGGGGTGCCTTTCTTTTGCAGCTTCTCTTCAATCACTGCCTTTCCATTCTGTGTTGAAGCAGATGAAGAAATTGTGGGCTTGTTATTGCTGTGATGCAGAAAGATACAGTCATGTCCATCTGTTCTTCTCTCTGGTTGGTAGCCCTGGACTAAGACCAGCAAATCAAACATTTATATCAGGCTGGGAAACCTGCAGCCCTCTAGATTGTTGGACATCAACCCTATCAGCCACAGCCAGCACGAGCAGGGATAATGTGAGTTGTGTAGCAGCCTCTGGAAACCCACATATTCCCAATCCCTGGCTGATTCTTTCATAAGTCTTGACCATGTAAAATACTTGTCTTCTTTTGAGCTGCTGCTGCTGCTGCTCCTCACCAAGAAGCATTTGTCTCCATTTTTACATTGTGCTTTTAATGGAAGAAGGAAATGCAACTGAACAGTATTCAGTAATTCATATGCTGATTCTTGGTCTTGCTTCACGCTATCAAAATTGCACACCCAGAAACTTGCAAAAGTTTTTGGACGAGTAAACTGCTAGATCTCCCACACACCTAACATCTGCGCCAAAATAGGCTTATTGTGTTATTGTGACACTCTCTACTGTCTACCAGTTCCTCAAGAGTGTTTACATCACCCAAAAGCATTAATTTGATAGGGAATTATTATCTCAGTTTTTCATTTACTTGAGTTGGTCTAAGTTTTATTTAAAATGAGTGCTGATGGCATCAGCCTAAGATGCATATTGCAAGGGTAGGGCTGGATAATACAGCTTTGGGTGGAGGAAATTAATGAGATTGAGATAATTTTGCTGTGCCCAGAATGGAGTGGGCCTAGGGTGTTCATTCCTAAACGATGTGCTGAGAGAGGATGGTTACTGTGCTGCAAGAAGAATTTAAAGGCTCCTGTGAAACTGTCTCCTCTGTGTGTGGGTTCTCGCTTTCCAACCAGCCTCTGCTGAGGGAGGGGGCAATTCTCCCACAACTCTGTGTTAGGTGTGGTTGGATCATTAATGAGCATGGTTACTTGCCCCTAGATAAGGCCGTCCTGTGAAATCTTACTCTCAGTGAAAGCAACTGTTTTGGGTTGTAAGCATGGCATGTACCTCCAGTTCTAGTAACATAGAAATCTGCCTTATCCCAACCAAGTGAGGCTGTTTGTCCATCTCAGTAGAATCTCTACCTGATCCTTTTACATGAAGATTGGAGGGCCTGAACCTGGGACTTGCAGTGACAAATCATGTACGCTATGTTACTCAACTCTGTTTTAATTAAATGGGAGTTTTAAAGTTGTAATCTATACCTCCCCCCACAAACATAACAGAAGGGGTTCATGGTGTGGTGGGGCCACTGCCACATCTACAGCCCTGCCCCTCACAGCAGCTTCAGAGTCAATGGATCCTGGACCAGCTCAGCCACTTCCCATCTCTGGGGCATCCCTTTTTGGGGCCTGCCATCAGCAAATCCACCCATGCCTCACTTGTTAGGTGGCAGCTCATGGGAGGTCGGCTTAGCTGGGAGAGCTGGGTAGAGGAAAACCTGTGCCCATTCCACCACCACTCCATCCTGGAGCGATCTGGATTCCAAATCAGAAATTGGAAAGCACTGGAACAAGAAGTTTGGTATTTAAAAAGAATGTACACAGGGTCACTTTGTTTTCTTTTATATGTGATGAAACCACCTGTGGTTTATTGTAAAAGTAGGGTAGATTAATGATATAAATAGCAAAGAATAAAGGACCAGTAGCAGAACTCTTGTCATGTCAACTCTGAAGTAAGTAGGTTTAGGATTGCAACCCAATGCTGCATACCTAAGGCAGTGAAACTGCTGGTAGCTGAACTGCAATGTCCAGAGTCTTGCTGGGATTGAGCCAGCAGGGGAGAAATAAGGATGGAAGATTGATCTTGGGGTTCTCCATCTATTTCTGGGTATTACTCTTCTTCTTCTTCCACTTCTTCCCATTGGGAATAAGGGGACTGTGGCTATCAGGGGACTGGAATGGCTTTAGATCCTTAAGATTCTAGTCATTTCCCAGTTCTCTCCCAGCACGCTCCCCAAACCACCCCAAATATACCCGTTTATGTCCATGCTCTGAAGTAGGTTGTGCCAGGGCCCTGGAGGCTTTGGCTGGAATGAGAGGGAGTTTGCTGACATCAGAGTTCTGTCCCTGGCAGAAAGTAAAATCCAATATATCCTATAGCCTCTGCAACACCCAAAAGCCGTTAAGATTGTACCCTGAGTTAAGTTATGTATTTTAGATTGAGTCTCCCATTTTAAAATTAATTTCTTTCTTGAACAATCATGCAAGCTAATGTTACTGAATTAAAAACAAAAACACATTGGTTTTCAACTAGCTAGATCCTTTATACAACCTAGAAGCCTAAACCTTTGGCATTCCACAAAACGAGAGACAGTTTCCAGTTTGCCTTTTTTTGTACACGTTCAAGGACACTAAGCAAGATGAAGGTTGAGGCTGCACTCCTGTGTACATGAATTTGGAATTGAATTTTGTTGAACCAAGTGGGGCTTACTTCTGTGTAAGCATGCATATAGGATCAGGCTGTAAGACCTTTCTGTAAGCAAGTAAGTTGTTACTGGGCAAAACAGTGTTTCTCAATGAGATGGAAAGTAAATGTTCAGGCTGTTTGGTTAGCAGAGTCCTAAGTAATCATAACTTGAAAACTGGATACACTGCAGAGTTTGAATAGAGGTGATTAGATGTAAGGTTTAAAATAGGAATATGAGCTCACTAATATGGACTCTGTAGATGACTCTATGATATGCAAGATGGCATCTCCTGGATCTGACCTCTGTGATGACTTGCTGGTCGCTGGGACCAGTAGAAAGCCCACAACCATAAATACAGTACATTACTTACCGGGGCAAATTGAATACACACCCACCCACCCAATTATGCACATTCTACTTGTGTTCAACCACACATATATGTGGTGCTGGGAAATAAATAAGTAGAATCATACTAGGAAATGACAGGAGAGAGCTAGAGAGTCCTCTCCTTCTTGGAAGGGAGACCCTTCTTGGAACCTGAAAAGGATGTCAGTAAGGGTGGAGGAAGCCCCAAAGAGACCAGAGGTTTCAGCAGGGCTTTGTTTAGGCTGCTCAGCCTCCCTGCCTAACAGCTGATGCTCAGGGTAGTGCAGCTGCAGCCACTGACATGTCTTCCAGCCTCCAGCCAGCCCCAGAGCTTCAACTCTAGATACTTTAGTCTGAACTGGAGAGAGAGAAGAGCGAGCGAGAGAGCGAGCTGGAGAGCAGGGGAAAATAGGCATTTGGAGGTTTTTTAGAGGGTGCTCCCCACTTTATGCGATTTGACTTATGCAGAGGGGGGTCCAGAACTTAACCCTTGCATAAATGTGTGGGTGCCTGTACAGTTTATTAGGCCGAGGCGGTGGTAGACCGTAATGACCAAGGATGATTGGGAAAATAAAAAGGATAAAGGTAAAGGTAAAGGTAAAGGTACCCCTGCCCGTACGGGCCAGTTGTGTCCGACTCTGGGGTTGCGTGCTCATCTCGCTTAAGAGGCCGGGAGCCAGCGCTGTCCGCAGACACATCTGGGTCACGTGGCCAGCGTGACGAAGCTGCTCTGGCGAGCCAGCACCAGCGCAGCACACGGAAACGCCGTTTACCTTCCCGCTATAAAGCGGTACCTATTTATCTACTTGCACTTAGGGGTGCTTTCGAACTGCTAGGTGGGCAGGAGCTGGGACCAAACAACGGGAGCTCACCCCGCCGCGGGGATTCAAACCGCCGACCATACGATTGGCAAGTCCTAGGCACTGAGGTTTTACAGCGCCACCCGCGTCTATAAAGAGACATATTTATCAATCTTGTATTTTTGATTTGACACTTTTTGGGTGGGAATGAAAGGGGTGGGTGCTATAGAACAGGCATAGGCAAACTCTGCCCTCCAGATGTTTTGGGACCTACAATTGCCATCATTCCTGACCACTGTAGGGGTCATGGGAGTTGTAGCCCCAAAACATATGGAGGGCTGAGTTTGTCTATGCCTGCTATAGAGAGAGAGACTGGAATCCTCAACTAGAGGCACTCTGGTTTCTGAAGCTGTAACAAACAGCTTTCCTCAGTCTTTTTCCTGACAGCCATGAAGGCTAGAAACATACTTTCATTAAGCAAACAAAAAAGAAAAAGGAACTGTGACTCTGTACTGTGAAGCATGTATGTACAGAATACAAAGAGCCCTGCTCTGAGAGGTGCATGTTGGACCATGCTGTGCTACTTGCATCTCCGCTCCTTCACAGCTTTCCACCTTTGGGGCAGCAGCAAGAGATTACTGATTATGTTTGCCTTTGCGAAGTAGGACCAAACCTGTAGCCCGGAGCTGCATCCCGAGAGTTAAAAAGGCTTTGGCTGCTGGATATGGCACTTCCCCTCCATCTCTCTCTCCCCCTCCACCCCAACCAAACAGCGGCTGCTTTCTGCCTTATTCTTTTGTTGCTCCCAAGTGCACGCTCTGAAATGGTAAAATACGGAACGTGGTTCCTTCCCCGCACCCCGCCTCTGTTTTCCCTGAGAACCTTCATTTCTCCACTGGGGGCAGAGGTCGTCCTGAGAGAAGGATTAAAGAGAAGCCTTGTCTTTCTGAAGAGGCGGCACAGCCGTATTTCCCCAGCTGCATTAATCAGTCTCAAGGAAGCCAGGCTCGCTATATCACCTTGAAGGTTCTTCAGACTGCTTTGAAAAACTTTGGGTGGATTATAGTGCTTCTTCCGCAAGGGGTGGTTTTGAAGGGACCAATCGTGCTTGTTTCTAGCAGGCAGAGTGTGGGCAGACATTATGCAATCTTCCCACACATTGTTCCCTGGGTTTTTCCATATTCAGTTCTTTCTCCATATACAGATCGCTCTCACCTGGCTTGCTGTGTCACTTTCTGTTCTGGATGAGTCGCCTAATGACCGGATTTGTCTCTTTCCCTTCATTCTTCACCTGCCATTTCGCCTTTTGGTTATTTATGTGAAGTGTGCTTCCTCTTCTGTTTACTTGTAGCTGCCGCTTGCTGTTCAGCTGAATATAGCATTTTGTTGGGCTGTTTTTAATTTTTACTCAGTAGGAAACAAAAGTTTCCTCTTCCCCTCGTGATGTGTGTGTATCCTGGGTCTTTAGGTGCATCTGTTATTGTAATGGTTCTAGGGGTTGCTCGTGCGTAAACCGGCGCCACACCTGGCTGGGTTGCCTCAGTGAACCTTTTCTGTCCGGACAGCCACTCGCCCGTGGCTGTCTCAATCGCTGGCAGCATCCGTCAGTGGGCGTTTCTTGAACTTCTTCCAGCAAATAAGCTCTTTGACGCCTAGTCTCCGCCTACTCTCCCTGCGCGGAAGCCTTCTGCGCAAGGAGGGTATGGGCAGCGGAGGACCCTTACTCTCCCCGCTGGTCCCCGGCGAGGAGTCATGGGACCGCCTCGCCGATTCCCCCATCTGCCCCCCTTCTCCACTGGTGCTACGCTGATTCCCTTCCCCAGAAGATGGGCTGCCTCTCCCCATCCCGGGACGCTCTCTGGAATCCCTCTGGAGCCCGCTCTCTCCCTCTGGCCCTGATGGCAGTTCCCTGACAGTTATATACTGGGTTACTGGCCCATTGCAACCTTGGAACATTTTGGACTCCTGAAAAGTGTTGGGATTCAGGGGAAAGGTTCAGGCTGAGGATGCAACCATGACTGCTACTTTGCGGCTGTGGATTTGGAGTGGGTGGTGGTGCAGGGATCATTTTCTGGATAATGGAGTGCTGGGGTCAGTCAATTTCTGATCTCTCTGTCTTGATGGGAGAATAAGAACTGCAGACAGAAATGGCTTTCTAGGATTCCCGGCAGTGCTCATCGGTTTGGTCACTGAATGCTGCGTGGAGAACAGTTGAGCGAGGCCTGGCAGAACAGCATGCCGGTTAACTCTGCCCAACAGGGTGTTTTTGTGATCTAAGCTAAGTTGGTAAAGCTTTTAAAGGAAGGGAAAAGCCAGGAGAGACTGCTTTTGCTCTTCTTGCACAACCGCCTTTCAAAGTAGGCCAGTTGCATCCCAAACTATCTGGGAGCCAGTGCCATTCCTCCCATTAACTCCCTACAGCCCCACAACAGGACAGAATTGCGGGACTGTTCAAGGCAAACTCTTATTAAACTGGGACTTGGAGGTGGCATTAAGTTCACGTGGCTGTCACCAGGCTGAAGGAAAATGGCTCTTGTCCACCAAGATCCCACTCAGTTTACAAGGGGAGGAGAGCCAGCGCCCAGCTCTCTGTCTTACCCAACTCTATACTTTTCTCTTTCAACTCCAGCCTTATAGTTCTGTAGCATGAATCAAGTGGGTTAGGCTTGTGGGTTCTGTTTCACCAACCCTGTGAGTTGGCAGCAATGCACACAGGACACATGTTGTTAAATTGGGCAATGGTGTGGCTAGCCGCTCGGGTGCCCAGGGGAGGGGTGAGCCGCCCATTAGGTGGGGCATGCTGCCACCTCCCCCTCCCCCTCAACTGTAAGGCAGGTGAGGGAGAGGTGGTGGACAGACACAAGCCCCATGCTGCCTTTTTGGGCAGTGTGGAGCCTGCAGGCACCCGAGCCTCCGTGTCACTCCCATGAGAGATGTGTGGCTTGGGCGCACTGCAGGCCCCACAGTAAGTGTCGCCTGCTGCAGTGTGGTGTGGTGCCAAGTGACACCCCCCCCCAGCTACGCCTCTTGTTTAACATTTATGTGGAATGTTAAACAAGGCCAGAATATTGAAAAGCAAAGGCCAGAATATTGAAAAGCAAAGGAGCTCTTTAGCTCAGATCTACTAGTTACATACGAACAGGCTTCTGGTCTCTTCTTGCGTAATACAGTATAGATGGTCAGTTGCAGGGTTTTCTGATGGTCAGAACGTGAGAGATAAATGACCATTTCCCCAGTCCTCTTTAAGGGATTTTTTTACCCACATGGCATTTTTCCTGGCAGTTGGCACCTTCTGGCCAATTATATCTCAGGTAGAGTTTATCAGGTAGTCTGCACCTTTACTTCGCAATGCAGAAATATGCCTTGTGAAAATTCAGAATGCTTGTCCATCTAGATCCATATTGTCTCTACACTGACCAGCAGTATCTCTCATCTTCTTTTTTCTGGCCATTCCAGGAATTGAACTTGGGACCTTCTGTGTGCAAAACAAGGCTCTGCCTCTGAGCTTCATCAGGGGAAGCGTGTGTAGCCATATGTCCTCTTTTTCCTGGGCACGCCCTCTTTTTCAGAATTAAAATTTCTGTCCAGGCAGATTTTATAAATTTGGAAAATTGTGGGGGGGGGGGTTGTTTGTTTGTTTCTGTTTACAGTAACCCAATATTTTTTTAAAAGAAAAACAATTTTAAAAGCCCCATGTGTTGTGCTCCCCCACCCCTCACTGTTTTTCATGAATGGAATGCACATGTTAAACAGTGTAATAAATTGCTTTGTGCACACTTACATTCACAAAGATGGGAACATGAGCCCAAATCCTTTCATGTGGCAAGTGAGGGAGCAATATGTACTATTATTATTATTTTGTTGAAAGTTAAGAACATTGTTACAAGCAATATATATATTACAGCTTCTATGGCCGACATAGAGTAGGGGTATTTAAAATGAGAGTCGTCATAGCGATCCGTAGTTAAAAGTAGAAGTCGGCAAATGCGTCCTCTTTTTTGCTCTTCAAAATATGGCAACCCTAGACAGGCAGATGGATTAACAGCTGATTCTGAATAACATGTTGTGCATTCTGAACAGCTAGGCCAGACCCAGCAGGTTCATAGAGCCACGTGGGACTGACACCTTTGTGTCCCTTTTCTCTCTGCTGGGTGAGAAACTATCACTTTCTGGCCACCTGCATAAATGGCATTGCAAGCATAGTGGCGACCGGTCCTGCAGTTCCTAACCATTTTTTAAAGTGGAGCAGTGGCATAGAAAGCAAAGCAAGTCCATGCAAGTAGCTACTATCACCACAATTGCAGTCTTTACTCTCACAATTGTTCGTGCCCTTCCCACACTGCAAATGTCATTGTTTGGGGGGAAAGGGCTTTCAAATTAAGCACCGCTGTGGAGGTGCACACTGAGAATTGTTGTTAAAAAACAACGACAAAGCAGTTCTGCAGGATCAAAGCCAGTTGTAATAATAGCAGATTCTCATGGAAATTCACAGTGCGAGAACAACACAGTAAGTAAAGAAAAGTAGTCATTCTGAGATATCTGCAGAATGCAGGTTCAGAAGTGGCAGTATCACTGCAGGTTGGGGCATGAATCAGAAGCAAGCAGGAAGCAACAGGATCTGGGGAAGGAAGAGTGCCAATGTGGATTTGGACCCAGGAATGGAATTCTGTTTCAGGAAAACTCTGAGTTAGTCTAATGGTTGGCTGCATGCAAGTGGGTAGAGACACCAATCTGCATGGCGTTATGGACACTTGCCAGGTTGACGCTGCATCTTGGGACGTGCCATTATAACGTTATCAAATGGGACCAAGATGGGTGGCCCCAGGTATGTTGATACATGCTCAACCCCATGACAATTGCTCAGCCCTTACTGTTTGCCGATGACATGTATAGTCTTGGCTTGCTTCTCTTGCCAACCTGATGCTGCCCCCTTTGCTTGTTTCTAGTTATTTCTGCAACGTGCCCAAAGTTCTCTGCCCACAAGTAAATGATGAATGGCACAAAAGCAAGAGATGGAAAGGGCAAGAAGACAGATGTTTTTCTATTCCCACTGGAGAAATAGGTTCTCCTTAATCAATATTCCCTCTTAGCCGAGCCTTGGGTTTCTCCTCCGCCCCCACCACCGCCCCCACCCCCCAAGCCTAGACTTCTTCTTATGCTGTTGCCTCTGCCCCATCACCACTGAAACTTCTGCCCTTTAGATTTATCTCATTTGCACCAGCTGGAAAGACAGCATTTGGAGTGCTTTTTTTGCACGGATTGTGGAACCTGAGAGGCCTGCAATGACAGGGGGAACACAAATGTAATTTGGCGCCTGCAAACATGCTCCCTGTCAAACCTAAATCCTCCTGGGGAAGGAAGCACTTTTTAGAGGAAGACTTGAAGAGCAGCAGCAGAGAAACATCTGAGAGGGGAGCCCTCAAGGTACTTTTGTTCCAGTGAGTAGGAGTCTTTAGATCCGCTTAGACATAAAAGGCGGCACAGTTCCATTCCCAAAGCCTCTGCTGAAGGAGAGGAGGGGGGAATGTGCCTGCAAAGAGAGGGAGGGGGAATCACAAATAGAGTGGTGGCTAGAAACTAGGAGGGGCATTTCTCTTCTCCCCCCCCCCACCTTTCCACCCCAGGAAATAAATTGGGTCAGACTTAAAAGTGAGTTTCCTCGCTGTGGATTTAATTTTAGCTCTTGCAGACTAGTTATCGTATCATAAATGCCAGGGCGATTTTTAGGAAACATGCCCAGCGAGGCTTAGCTGCTGTGTAACAAGATTTGTGTCTATTTCCTATGGTGCCATGCTTTCAATAAACAACTGTGTGTTCCCATGGGCCTGTAGCAAGGCTGGGATGGGATAAAAGAGGCAGGCGGCTCTGTGCCTGTCCTTCAGCTGTTTGGTGAAGTGCATTTTTTGTCCAGGGTCCTGCTAGCGTATCTCTTGCCCTGGATCCATCTTTTCATAGTAGACAGCACCAAGCCTAGGAAGGGAAGAGGCTGCGTGGGTACCATTACCTGCCCAGTTACACAATCAACAGTTTCCGTTATAGAGTTGCCCACCAGCCTTTTTGTTCCTTGATTCTGAGCTGCTTCTTCCCCATTGCAATAGCCACAAGCCCAACGAGCTGAGAAGCTGATTCAAACCAGAGGGTCACCTAGGAAAGTGTCCTGTCTCTTCCAGTAGTTGTTGGCAGATGCTTCCAAAGCAGATGTAGGAGGAGCGCACAGCATCAAGGCAACCTGTTCTCTAATGGCAACGAGGGAAATGTAATAATGTTTTGAAGATTGCATATGATGGGGGAGGAAGGGTAGTGGTAATGGTGCTGGAAAGCTTTTTGATCTAATGAAACTTTGGCTAAAATATTGTGATCATGGCTCCAAGGAACCTTCAAATGCAATCACCATGTAGTCACATTGCAGCCTAGCAGATGCCCCGGGCAGGTACCCTGATCTGTGAATTCCCTTAGCACCACCCTAAAGTAATTGCCATTATGTCATTACACCCCCTCCTCCACACATGACTGGCCTTGATTTGAAGATTATTTTTCTTTGGATGATCTTTTGCTATGACAAAGATTGGGCAGGTGGCAGAGAGAGGTAACTAACAGCATTTCTCTCTTCTCCCCCCTCCCCATCCCCCTACATCTTGCTGCTTCTTTTAAATCTGTCCAATTAGTGTCTATTAGTCACTCAGTGTGTTAAAGCATTAAGAACAATTAAGGGTGCAAAGAGTTTCCAGATGCAGCGTTAGCACAGAAGCTGGCAGGCTGCTGTCTGATCCCATATGCAAGCACTCAGAGAGAAGAAGGGCATGCAGCAGCAACAGCAGCAGCGGCTATGGGATGGGCCTGAACGCTCCTCCGCCTTCGTAGTGAGCAAAATCCATGGGTCTGGTTGTAGTTTATACAAGTTAGTTTTACACTTTGTTCTGAGTTGTAGTCATTTACTGCACTAGGAAAAGGTTATAGCAAAGAAGAACTTCCAGTAGCAGTTTCAGCTGAATGGAAAACAAGAAGTGTTACACAGAGAGGAACTGTGTTCATGGGTGGTGTTCAACCGCCTTTTTGTGCTAGCTCAAGGATTAGTGCCCCAAATTTAATGGGTTCCAGAGGGAGGAGTGGGGGGTGATCATTCCACCGTGCAAGGAGAATTTAATCTGCTTAGGGTTACATTTACTACAACCCTGTGTCCGTAGATGTAAATTGGCCAACATGTTTTCCACTGAAGTTTGTGGGGGTTTTTTAATGGTCATATCAGCATCCAAGAAACATCTGAAAGTATAATCGTCTAAGGTTTTCAAAATCTTAAAAAATAAATAAATTCCAGGGTGGCTAACAGTACAAAATCAAAGGGACAGTAAAATCATGTTTAAAACACAAATGTGGCTGACTAAAAGCATGATCTGACATTTTAAAAAGAGCAGCTAAATACTACTACATAGCGATAAAACTTTGAGGTGTAAAGGCCTGGGATTAAAAAAAAAAAGATATTTAAAAAGGTCTTCCCTTGGTGCCAAAATGACATCAGTATAACTGCCAGGGAGATCTTTGGGAAGAGCACTGCACAGTTGAAGTGTCACTTGCTTCTCAGACAACAAAGGAAACGTGGCAAAGGGAGTTCTGGAATTCTGTATCACAACCTTTTCACTTCCGACCAGTGATGCACCATAACATGGCCTGATAACTACTATTAAGTTAATGGACATTTAGAAAGGTTCTTAGACTAGACTAGACAACCTGGGAATAGAACAGTGCAGTGTTTTGAAACCCAGATCTACCACTTTGTCCACTACACCAGCCTTCCCCAAGCTTGTGCTGTCCATATGTTTTGGAGTACAACTTCCATCAGTACCAGCTCCTGACTGGGGAGTTGCAATCCAAAAAGTATGGACAGCACCAGGTTGGGGAAAACTGCATTATACCATACCAGGTTACACCACAAGTAAGCAAATTTCCTGCAGAGCAGGTTACCCTTGTTAAGAAAGTAGGGAATGGGTCCATCCCTCTCATGAATGCTGATGATTTGGTCAGGCAAGTTGCTCTGATGCAAAACTTCTGAAATGCTCTCCAGAGGCAAGTCCTATGACATTCGGACAGATGGTGTGCGCATATATATATATATATATATATATATATATACCTTGTTTTTGTGCTAAGCAATTCCCTTGGTTGCTGAGTAAAGGCAGGTGGACTGTTGCTGGAAGCTAACCATGGAATCGCGAATCCACGGCTGTTGCCAGGAATTCACCGACAAACCAGTGCCAGGATCAGAGTGTGGGTGGCAACATCAGAAGGAACTGTCAGAGGGAGCCAGAGGCTTAACAATGCCTGTGTAACTGGCAATTAAAACTGCATCACACCCCCACTACCCTGCACTGTCCCAAGACTGCTTTGAATTAGGCTTACAAATTAAATCTATTTTGTTATGGAAGGAGAAAGTGGAACTTCCTGGCCAACTTTTATTTTGGAAGTAAACAGACCCCATAGCAACAATTCAAAACCATTAAGTAATGGATGGTTCTCTCTCTCTCTCTCTCTCTCTCTCTCTCTCTCTCTCTCTCTCTGTCACCCCCACCCCCGTTTCTCTTTCTACGGTGCAGGAGAAAGAGTCCTGGGCATATCAAACACATGCAGATGCTGTCCCAGCTTCTGCAAACCAAGATGATGGGTGGATGCTTTATTGGGTTTAGCTCTAAATCCAGTTTCTAGAGAATAAACAGACAGTTTGTCTCTATAGCCTATTCCAGAGAGTTTGTTTTCAATGCCTACAGTAGAGAATGCGGTGGCGGGGGGGGGCCCCCTTCTGCCTCTAGCTAATGTGCTTTACCGTAGGCTTGCTGAGGTGGTACATCCTTGGCATAGGATGGGCCCGCAAAGTCTGAGCAACGGCAGTTATTTAACATGCAGCAAGTGTTGTGCCCAGAGAAATTTAGATGTAATGGTGTGTGTGCGAGAGAGAGAGAGAGGGGGGGGGGGGAGGGAGTATATTCGCATGTAAATATGGGTAGGTGCTGTCCTGATTGATGGCAATTAGCATTTTCTAACGGGAACAGATGTTCAGATTGCCAGGAGGCTGGTACCTAATGCCCACACCACCATCTGTTCCACTGGGCACTGCCACAGGAATCGGTGTTATCAATGCTGAAATGTGTCTGAGAAGTCCTTGTTGGGGTGTATTGAAGAGTCTTGAGTGAATGTTTTGTGTGTTTTTTTTAAAGCAAGGAAGAGAAGCATTATGACAACAACAGTAAAGATACTCTTAGGTTTACAAATACTCGGCATGGCTTATTGTGGGACTTAGGGTTTTATTTCTGAGAAACCTTTTTTCTAGTTTTGAATCGAACAAGCAAGAAGTGAGACATTTGCGCAGCGTACAGACTGCTGACTTCTACCTTCTATGGATGGGGCAGGTGCATTTGACATGTGGTTTTGCATGCAAAAGGTGGTTGTGTAGGTGCTGCATGTTGGCACTCTCCACTCCCAGCCCGAACTCCTTCTGCTTACACCACTTGAGGGGAAGTTTCACTTGTACATTTATAGCACGAGGGGAGTCTAGTTGTCACAGCTGAGAAGCATTAGAGCCCCATGTCTGCTGTTGAGTCGGAAACATGCTGGGCCAAATGATTACACAGTACAGATTGGAAATAATAACTCATGCCCCCCACCCCCGATCAGCAACCCAGGATATTTCACTAGCCTTGCGATATTTCACTAGCCTTGCATCCGTCAAATTGCACCTTTAATTTGTCTTTAAATAAAAAGCCAGGGAGATCTTGGCTTTTAATTTAACATATTTCCCTTCAGTACTTTATTTATTTTATTAATTTGCCAATGGTAAATTATTTAAGAGGGTTACATCCAAATTAGCCTGCAAAGAATTACAGGAAGGTCTCATAGCTCTAGCGGTGTGTTGATAAATGCAAAGTGAGGCTCAACATGGGGCTGGGTTGGGGAATAATTCTTGTTCTGCATATGCAGAATTGAGCAGCAAATTAGTGATGTACTATTCATGGAAAATCTTGCAGTTGTCAATGTTTCCCAGAAAATATCTGTTCAATATGCTGCAGTCACCCGAATGAGAGAGGGGGTGGAAGGGGGAGGCGGTAAGGTGGGGTGGATAGGATGGAATAGTAAAGATTAGTAGGAAAGATATAGGCAAGGGCACAGCATATATTGTTCTGTATAAACCGTGTGTCCACATCTTAATCGGTATATACAGTTATGATCATGCAGTTTCCTAAAAATATAATAGTATTGAACAAAGCAGAGGGCACAAGAATGTAGCTTTAGGAGTACAGAAGTCCTTCCCTAATGAGATTAGGAATCTCTTCCCCAGCCTCTTCAATAATGAATCTGATTAAATAATATTTTTTTAAAAATCATAAGGAGGCTGAAGGAAGTGAATAGGGAACATTTTCTCTCTCCCTGTCATACAGTACTTGATCTGGAAAGTGCCCAATGAAATGAACAAGCAGGTGGCTTAAAACAAGCAAGAGAGAAAACATTTTCTCACACAGCACAGCTAACCTTTGGCAGACTGCCATCCGAAGTACTGGTGGCCAACAGCACAGCAGAATTAGGCAGCAATCCCCTGTACACACTCACCTGGGAATACTTTTCATTGAAGTTAATAGCACTTACCTCTGAGTAGGCGAGTGTTGCATTGTCAAGAAGGCATCGAAGAGGCTCGGCAAAATAATGGGGATTGCTGATACTATTAGGCAGAACAATTACCTCCACCCCCCTTTAACTTCCATTTTCCTCCTGCCCAGGACCTCCTTATAGAAACATAGGAAGCTGCCTTATACGGAGAGCCACACCATTAGTTCATTTAGCACAGTATTGTATACACTGACCGGTGGCAGCTTTCCAAGCCCTGTAGCGTATAGGCAGCCAGTGCAAGCCTTTGAGCACCAGAGTTATGTGTACCCACCTGCAGTCTACCTCTGGACAAGGCCCAAGGATAAGCCCACTTAGAGCACATTGCAATAATCTAGACTAGCGGTTACCAGTCACTGTGGCCAGACTAACCCTGTCCAAGAATGGCTGCAGCTGCTAAAAGGCACTCCTAACCACTAAGGCTACCTGGGCTTCCAGTGAAAAAGATGGATCTAGGAGGACCACCAAACCTGTTCTTTCAGAGGTGGTGCAACCCCATCTAGAACAGGCAACCAGCCAGTCTCCCAGACATAGAGAAAGAAGAGAGAGAGGTGGAGCCCATTGTCTAAGGCCAGCATCCAGTTGCGTTGCCTTGGAAGCAGCCCTTGGCTGGGGGGTTGGGTAGGAACCAAGCTGATCCTAGTGCTCATGTTTGGAGAAAGTGGCAAAATATGCAAAAGTCTAGAAAACAAAACAAAACAATGCAATGCAAAATGTGTTCCTTAGTGTAACTGTCGCATATAATCAAGAATTCAAAAACAAACAAAACAAAAATGTTTAAAATACAAATAATTCTAGCAGATGGTGTGACAGAATGATATTCGTAAATAAAAATAGAGAGAGATAAATATAATCATCAATATGTATGGTGAATGATACCCTATGTGCAATAATAGTGAACACTGTTTCCTTTCAGTGCTTATGTAGACAAAACAGCACCAATAGCACACAAAAGGAAGTTTTATAATAATAATAAATATAATAATAAATTTTTATTTATACCCCGCCCTTCCCAGTTCAAAAGCCGGGCTCAGGGCGGCTAACAACAAATTTAAAACACTTAATTGATGCAACAAAAAACAGCATAAAATACAGTATAAAGCATGAATAACAATAAATTCAGAATTCAAATATAAATTTAGGGGGGAAATCCATCCAATAAACATTAGATGATCACCAGAGCTAGCTGGCTAAATTAGTCCTATTTGGGCCAGCATGGAGACCAGGGGAGAATTAGCTGTGGGATCCCAGAGCAGGTTTGAGGAGGGGAACCCACAGTTTGCAGAAGTACAAAAATGCCATACACCATCATTGGACATACAACACAATCCTGTTGATGGCAAACTGCTCTTTCAGGCTATGCCAATGTACACTCATCTGTCATTTGGAAAGCTTAGTAAAGAGCCCAAGACAGAAGTTATGGATGGTATCTCACTAACAATCTAGCAGCCCTCAAAAGTAAAATAATACCAATTTCCTAACCTTTCTGAAATCTGTCCACCCAAGCTATGTGTTCTGGCAGAAACTTTTTTTCATAGGTTAATTATTAATTAGATGCCAGCTGCCCAGAGAACACAGTAAATTGGGCAGGATAAAAAATGTTAAATTAAACGAAACAAAGAAAACATGTAGGGGGAAAAACCCTAAAGAGGCAAATCCCCAAGAACAGCCCAACAAGGACTGTTTATGCCAATGGCCACAGAATGCTATTGAGGGCAGGGAGAAACAGGTGGAGGAGGAATGGAATGGAGCAGTATAGAAGACATGGCTGGGTGGCTCATATCATGAACAGAAGCCCTTTGAACTGCAACATTTAGTTGCAGGTCCTACTTATAACTACAATTGCTAGATGCATTTCGGCCTTAACTGTCTTCACTGATGTAAGTTTTGCAACCAGAGGAGTAGCTACCCTTGAGTATGGTAAGAAACTTGAGACTTGTATAGAACAAGAGTCAAGGGTCGGGGAACCTATGTCCCAGTGGCTGGATCTTGTTGCCCTTTGCTGAATTTGATAAAGCCATGGATCAGGCCAGCTGTCAGCCACATTATCTGTGCCTTCAAAGCTCTCCCTTCTCAGGTAGGAGGCTAAGCTTCCCATCTGAGGAGAAACGCATTTGAAGTAGTTGATAGTCAGTTGATTCACAGCTTCAAAGCTCCCCACTCCTGCTCTAAGCAAATCTTACCTGTGTTGCTCTCCTTATTTAAAAATGCTGCTGTCTGGGCTTCACACAGTAATTCAACATGTGTTTCTTCAGATAAACAAACTTATTATAGGAAATTTTCCAGACTTTCCCAATCTGTACAAAAATAAGTTCATTTGCAATTCCAAATGGTTAGGTGCAAGTCTGCAAACACAAATAAACAAAGTTTCGATTTTATACAGCATACAGATAGTGTTGCTATGTATTGCGTTTTAAATTGCAGCTCAGACGTTATGTACCCCGAAAGCATCTATCCAGTTACAGATGAAATCCAATCCTCATTCTGATGTCTTTTCAAAATCTACTCTGGAGGGGCTCAAACACACAAACAAGAGAAGTAGACCAACTGTTATATGAACTACTAGGCACAATAAACCTAACTTCATTATAGTGGTACCTCTGGATGCAAACGGGATCCGTTCCGGAGTCCCATCCACATCCAGAAGCGAACTCAACCCGTGTCTGTGTGGGTCATGATTCGCCACTTTCGCCCATGCACGTGACGTCATTTTGAGCATCTGCACGTGCGCGAGTGGCGAAACCCAGAAGTAACGCACTCCGTTACTTCTGGGTCACCGCGGAACGTAACCTGAAAACGCTCAGCCTGAAGCATATTCAACCCGAGGTATGACTGTACTGTGTAAGGTTCATTCAGTTGTGGAGAACCTGTGGCTTTCTGGCTGTTGATAGACTGCAACTGTCATCAGCTTCAGCCAGCCTGGACAGCCGCCTGGAGGAGTGGATGTCTTGAGGGTCTCAAGTGAGCCACCCCTGCCTTAAATTACATTTTTTTTAGACTGTGAAAAATTAGGAGTATTAGTTCCCCATCAGCCAACCCCTTTTCTGTGTAAATGAAAAGAAAACCTTTAGGATACCACCAGGTATGATGAGCCTCCTGCCCCAGTCTAGCTTAGGGATTGCTGACGTGGTGCCATTTTGGACTACAGCTCCTACCAGGCCCTGCCTTAATGGCCAATGGGAAGGGAATCGTGTGGTCTGTAATCCACAGCATCTGGAGGGTTATGCTTTTCCTAGTTTGTGAGACTATTTCTGCACCCTGTGTGTGGACTTTTTGCATGCCCTAGACTGGGTTAAGAAAAGTTGAGTTATAATTTTCTTCTTCCTCCTCCAGTTTCTCTCTCCCCCCCCAAATTTCTTTGTTATGGCAGGCATACGAATGCTAAAAGGACCTTAAAGGACGGTTCCTTGTGGTCCTTATGCAGAGTCCTAGTCTTCCAACGTAGAGGCACGCCTTGTTTCGTTCTTAATGTTCTCAATGTTTTAGAAGCTGGCCGTTGCTATCATACTGATGCAGCCTGACAGTTGGTGGAAGTGTTTAATGAATTTACTGTCTCCTAAACAGCACTGCCACTTGCTTTATTCCACAGGTACCTCTGGTTAGTGCTGCTGCTGTGCCGGATACCTTGGCGTTGCAGAAGAGTTGCACCTGCTCCTGTCCCCTCCAGAGATTCTGGAAACTGGTTCACTGCAATACTCCTTGCTGTGGAGCTCTGGTGACATAGCACTGTCAGAATAGGGAAGTGATATGCCCATGACACGTGCCTTTCACCTTTCTGAGTACCATTAAAAAATAACAATCCAAAAAGGCTCATGGCTCTTTGCCTGCTTGCCTTGTAACATGCTTTCTGCAGAGAGGGATACTCACCTGTTTCTTTGCTGATCAGGGTGTTTTTTTTAAAGATAGCTCAGTCTATAACAGCAAGAGGATTCCTATTGTCTGAGATGCACAGTGCCTGGCCTATGGTCCACCAATACAAATTACCTTGTCTATTGGCACTGAGAGGAATGTGATAATGGGCCAGGAAAAAGTTGTTCATCTTCTTCTCTGTGCTAGTCTTGCTTTTAAAATCTCCCTCTCTCTTTTAAAAAGTATGCAATAGATTTATTAAACAGAGAGTGCTTTCATTTCTGGTAGGTGTTTATGGAAGGCTGCTTGGATTCCCGCTTCACTGCTTTTCAATGGGAACTGCCTGCTATGGAGTGAGCAACCCAAATCCCAGGTTTCCAGAAGTTGTGTGTACTTGAATGATGGCCATTGTTGCCCAAGGCCTTCCTGCTACTTGCAGGTCAGTTGGTGTCCTTCAGCCCTAGACTATGTTTCTTCGTCAACTGCCTATGTATTCAACTGCTTAAACATTTTCTTGGGCAGATTTCTCTTGCCACTGTGCATATTGATCCTAACAACATAATGTGGCACACAAAAAGCATATGACATGTAGAGCAGAGAGGATATTTCTTTTCCTAGGAGTTTGTTCTCTAACCCAGAGCCTACATTAGGCTTTCTGCAATTGGATTTTATAACTTGAATGAAGTTCATTGGGGAAGTAGTGAACAGTAGCCTGGTTCACACTTACAGTTGGGTGGTTGTATTTTCTGAGAACTTATTCTAGTTAGAGACTGTGTTCAGCTGTACAGTTACTGACTTACTAAACCATTGTTTAGCTGCTGCGAATGAGTGTGGCAAAACTGCACAGTCCTTCCTCATCCTTCCCCTTGCCTCTTCTTTCTTTGGTGCTGACATCCTGGTTTAATTATACTTCATTTAACTGTTCTGTCCAAAACATGGAACTGTGGCTTAATGCCAGTTTGAAGTTGATTTACAATCCCTGTTAGCAAACTGGTATTAAACCACAGTTTCCCATTTGGGATGTAAGATCCAACTGTGGTTTAATTAAACCAGAATGTAAGCACTGAGTTAGGGGATAGGCAAGGAAATGGTTAAGGAGGGGGTACATGGTCCTGTCATTCATTCCTGGTTGCTAAACTATGGTTTAGTAAGCTAGGAATTGTGTATACAGACTGGGCTATTGTATTCCTTAAAATGTAAGCCTTACATCGATCATGTGAGTTTATGTCTGGGGGAAAGCAATGGCAGAAATGAATACATTTCCTTGAAACAAGGTTTTTCCCCCCCAGCCAGAACTCACTGGAACTCAGTTCTGGCACCTCTCAGGTGAGCGCCATTGCCATTATAAGAGAACAAGGCAGGCGTTTATGGTGAATTCCGGCACCTCTTTTTCTAGAAAAATAGCACTGCTTGAAACTGTCCCACAGGCAGCACTGCCATGTGGAGAAGCGTTTGGACTGCCTAAGTAGGAAATGGAAATTGGGGTGCCCACTTGTGGGTTTGGGAATATTAGTATGACTTAATAATCACATGGTTTGTGTGTATATATGGGGGGGGGTGCCTGTCCCTAACAGGCTTGCAATCTGACAGTTGGAAAAACACCCAACGGAAAGACAAAGGTAGCAAGGGATCAATCTGGGAAAATGCAACAATATACAGTTATGCTAAGTGGTACGGTTGTTGGGTGGGTGACGATTAAGGGGTTAAGCCAAAGCCTTTATAGAAACACTGAGTTTTGAGGGAGGATTTGAAGGAGTGAGAGATTGAGGGAGAATCACATCCATGTTCAAGGAAGGCGTTCCAGGCACAAGAGAGAACGAGCAGAAAGATAGCCAGAGACCTTCAGGTGACTGAGGATGATAGAATTGCAGGAGCAAAGGTCACAGGGAAGGACATATCTGAGATAAGGGCAGAAAGATAGAGTGGGGCAAGTCTGCAGAGACCTTTTGAAGGTTAAGGTTTGAATATAAGAGGGCAGGCAGCTTTTCTCTCTCGGGAGTTTTATATGCTATCCTCCTCCGTCTAGTTCAGCGTTGCTATTCAAGGCTCTTCAAGCTTCTATAGGATGAATATGTGTTGTTTTGTACATCCCAGGGTGTGGTGTGTGTGTGTGTGTGTGTGTGTGTGTGTGTGCATGCAATACCCTGCTCATGGATGCAGAATTTATACTTCCACCTTCTTACTAATTCCTTCTCTGCTTTCTTTCACCATGCTGCCTGCCAAGAGGCTTGGAACACCAATCAATTGTTGTTCCTGCTCAATAGTCAGACAGTGCCACCGGTGTGCTTCCCCACCCCCATCGAGATGGAGCTGAGCTTCCAATTTAGCCAGTGCGCTCCAAGATCGATACGCCAATCTTTACGTGCTCTCTGTCCCCCCCCCCCAGTCGGTCTTGAACATTAGTGGCAGCAGGAGCTGGCATGAGCTGCCCGCACCCCAAGTGCTAATTATTATGAATTCTAGTGCAGTCTAGAAATTGGCTGAGCAGTTCCTTTTTGCTGTCCTGGGAGCCGGGAAGGGCAAAACGTGGGAATAAAGTATTTCAGTTCAATGATACTTTACTGGCATGGCAAGGGAAGAGAGTGTTTTCCTCATATTTGTGATATTGGAGGACAAAGTGTCTGCACTGGTCTCCCTTTGATCACATTGCTTGTATAATCCTTCTGCTGTTTGTATATTCTGTGTTTGCTACTCAAGACCTAGTCAGATGTTTAATGCAGGATCCATGATTGGCTCTCGACTCCTGATGTATTCTCCCTCTACAAGAAGCTGCAGGGGGCAATTTTCAGAGCAAGGCTCCAGCTTCAGATGGGGAGGTGGCCATAATCCTCCTGGCCCCATGCCATGGCCCTGTCAAAGCCCAGAAGAGCTACTAGCTGTTGAAGGAAAAACATGTAGACACCCATATTGTGACTGGGGTTAATAGCAACTGGGGGAGGCAAAATGTACTGATGTGGAAAGAGTTTACGAGCAACAGCAACAACAACTCTGCAAGAACCACCTTCAAAAGTGTGTTCCAGAGAAGAGAAGTAGGAGCCCTTAAACACCCAAATGTAACAGAACACAAGCTTCAAAAAGACTTACTAAAGCTTACTAAAGCTAAGCTGGTCTGTAAGGAAGAAGAAGCCACCTGAGCATTTGATCAGATCAAATTAAGTTGATTGATTCCCACACACAACCATGGTCAGTGAGGAGTGTAGTTAAGTATATGCAAAGTTGTGTGGGTATTTGGGAGTTAATGCCAGAGATTCATGGAAACTGCTGGGTTGGCAACAAATGCCTGTCTCTGTGGTAGAGATTGGAGCCTTCTGGCCTCGTATATTTATAGAAAAATAAACTTGTACCTCTTACCTGGCTGAATCTGTTCCTTGGAAACACATTACAACAAAATGAATATAACACGAAGTTTAGAAACAGCAGAATGGAGAAGGACACAAGGAGCTGAAGAGAATATGAGGCTTATAATAAATATAAAAATGACAAGATGGCTGAGGAAAAAAGGAAGATGTGGTCAATGCACTAAGCTAACCTCCAGCCAACTTCTGTGACATCAGAACAGGTAATCCAGTGGTAGCTGAGATAAAGTTGCCAGTTTGCTATTAGAGCAAGTTAATTCTCACTGTTCATAAAACATGCAAACAAGTAGTACAAAGTGACTGGGTCATATATCAGAGAAAATCACTTGGTGTTTTGCCCAAATGTATTGAGAGCCAGTGTGGTGCAGTGGTTAAGAGTGGTAGACTTGTAATCTGGTGACCCGGGTTCGCTTCCCTGCTCCTTCCCATGCAGCTGCTGGGTGACCTTGGGCTAGTCACACTTCTTTCAAGTCTCTCAGCCTCACTCACTTCACAGAGTGTTTGTTGTGGGGGAGGAAGAGAAAGGAGATTGTTAGCTGTTTTGAGACTCCTTAGGGTAGTGATAAAGTGGGATATCAAATCCAAACTCCTCTTCTTCTTCTAAAAAGGTGCAGACTGGAGCTGAGGCAGATGTCTCTGGACAGTAGATTCCATAGTAGTTCCACTACTGAAAATGTCTTGTTAGTATACCTCCTATGTTGGCTGCTGATTTCATCTCCCCAAAGGACCAGGTACTCTATACTTGATCTTCAAATACAGGAGGGCTCAGACCAGCCATGTGTGTTCCAGAAACTGGAGAACTGTTCTGCCCTGAGAGTGCTGCTGTGCTGAGTGGCTTTGAACCCGGGCAAGATATTTATATCCAAGTCAGGTGTGAGATGCTTCTGCAGGGTCCTCTGTTGGTTTCCTTGTTTGAATGCCTACGTTGTTCCATTCTGATGGTTCCAAGTGGGTTACAGTGACATGGTTCTATGAGGCTACTGCAAAATCCTATTTACATGCATTCTAACAATTGATGTTTAATTTAAATGATTTCATATTGTTTGTTAATTACTTCTTAAAACTTGTTTCCATCTGAACTGCCTAAGATTGTTTGCATAGATCTACAAATGCCAAATTGTCCGTTTAGCTTGATTACTAACAAAAGTGGAATTCAATTAGTGTGTGCTCAATATTCATTGGTTTGATTTCTAGGCAACCAAAATTTTGCCTCAGTCTTTAAACCTAGTTGGACATAAGTTTGAATCTCCGTTCACCATTCCAGCCCAGGTTATTTTCAACAATTTGTTTTCACATCTTCCCACTGTCACACTTCAACCAGCAAAATATCATTTGCTTAATGAGCGACTCTGCTATAGGTGACTCAGATTCACTCTTGCTTATCTAGGGTTATCTAATTATAAGCTGTGGACTACAGCTTGGTGTGTGTCTGGTGAACTAGCTATATGGGGGAATGAATATATTAATAGAATCAGAAATATAAAGACAGTATAAAATGCAACATTCACCAAGATGGGCTATTCAGAACTCCAAATTGGATGACACAAGATTCATTAAACCCAGGGATTCTAAAGATACCTAACCTCCATCTGGTCAGGGCATCACTCATGAAGTCTGGCCTCACTTTTGCAAGTGCAGTCATTGCCTAAATACAAAATGCCTTTGTAGTCCAGTGTTCTTCAAATTTGGGTCCACAAATGTTGCTGGTCTCCAGCTCCTATCATCCCCAGCCACTGGGGAAGAACACTAAATTATAGTCAGCCCCCTGGAAAAGTATGATTTCCTAGAAAAAATACCAGGCAGGTGAATGTTCAGTCTTGCTTTGGATTAAACTTGCTCTGTTGTTGTTATCTTTTAAAAAAAATGCTCACATCTCTGCTTCCTGATTTACCATCTCCTGGCTTAATACAAAGAGCCGACTGTTGCAGTTTATAAAAATGGAACTGTGTGGGAGCCATTTCGTGTGGGAAGCTGTTTTTCTTTTTCTTTTATGAAGATGCTTCCCCGATGATTTGGCCATTTTTAATCATACCGCTGCAACCTGGCATATTAGTTTGGAAGACTTAGAGCCCTGATATGAGCTGATGCACAAATACATATTTCATCCATGCGCCAGATTTGTTGTTGCTGCTGTCTCCCCTGTCCCCTATTCCTGCCATCTAAGGAGACTCCATAACCAGGAGCATGAGACTCTTGATTCCAGTGTTGTGGGTTTGAGCGAAAGATTCCAGCATTGCCTTGCAGGGTATTGGACTAGATGATCCTGGTGTTCCCTTCTAACTCTTCTATGATTCTATACCACCCCTTCCATGAGCCCAACCATAGCTCCCACCATTTTTGGTTGGGATTACCTACAGCAGAGGGGGCTAAACTCAAGTTTGGGGGCCGGATCCAGCCCACAAGTCATTTTTTTTCTGCCTTCCCAATGTTGGCAGCAAATAGCATGATGATGATGATGATGATGATGATGATGATGATAATTGTTATTGTTTTTTAAAAAGTGGACACTGTTGGGGTGGGTTGAGCCCAGCAGCTTGTTGGGGATGCAAATCACCCCTTCCTTGGCCATCAGGTAATCATTAGATGAGTAGAAGGAGACCGATAATTTCCCTACCTCAGGCAAGGAGTGGGTGCTGTGTGTCTCTGTCTGTTCATGTAAGAATGGAGAATGGAATGGGCACACCCATGGGGGTAGCCAGGATTTTTGTTGGGGGGCAGGACCTCAGTTAGCTATGCATTTTTATTGATTTTATTGATTTTGGGGGCAGCTGCCCCTCCTTGCCCCTCCTTGGCTACGCCCATGGGCACACCCACCACTGGCTTGCCATAAAAACTGGACTGGCCAAAGGTAAATGTAGTGCACACAGGCCAAAAACGTGAGCTGCTCTGACCTACAGGGACAGATCTATGTGTAAAAATGGATGATCAGACATGTCAGTGCCTGGCTTATAGACTGCTTCAGAGCCCAGGGGTAATGCTAGAGAGCTTTTCCTCTTCTCTCCAGCAGATTGAGAAACAATAATAAAGGTTGTAGATGTGGGAGGGGAATCCAGAGCAGACACTCTGAGATGGCGTGTGTGTATGTGTGTGGGTGTGGGTGTCCCATGTCATAATGCCAGGAGTGTATTCACTTGTTTATGGAAAAGTCCTGTGTTACTGGGTGTCATGGAAGTGTGTGTGTGTGTGTGTGTGTGTGTGTGTCCTTTATGAAGTTCTAAATGCTGGACTTTATCAACGCAGAGGATTATAGAAAAGGAACTCCTTTGCTTCCCCCCACCCATCCCAAGTAAAACCTTATTTGTGAGGTTTTAAACTCACCCGTTGAACTATTCCAGCATGTTTCCCATCTTATCCCCTGCATGCAAGGGCACTGGCCACTGATCCTGAAAAGCAAATAAGTGTAGGGCATCCCAGAGTGTGTACGTGTGCATGTCTGCACCATCTGATGTCTGCAAAGAAGTGTGAAATGTGGCATGAAATGTGCAAACAGCCCTGGGCTTGTGGAGGTTACTTCATCATGTCCCATGCCTCTCACATTGCTGTTCTGCTTACATTTTTCTGGCAGAGGCAGGCACGTTCTCAGTCTTGCATTGGAAGCCATGGCTGGAGTTAGGTTTTGCCAAGGCTTCAACTGGTAAGCAGGGATTTGTTTGTTTATAATATCTACCTATATAGATACAGTATATACATATAAAAGATCACATGAAGATTGTTATAGTAAAAAACATCAAAGCGCTGTCCCTTTTTTAAAAAGTAAACGACTGTCATTAGAGAAGAAGACTCCAAAGCGTTGATTGCAGCGAGCTGCTGATTCTGTAGGTTTATCCTGTCTGACCTTAAAAACAGCCATAAAGACAGGAAGCATAAAATCATCATCATCATCACCACCATCATCATTTATTTTAAAGAAGCATTTACTAAGTCCTTTCAGGGAAAGCAAGTTGGCAGGTTGCCTCTTCTTTGCTGCGTGACACTGAAATTTGGGGAAGCCCTCAACAAGGGCTGGATCTACACTGATTATAAAAAAACGCTGCAAAAAAAGTAATAATAGCTCTAAATGCAGTTTTCCATTGACGACGGATCACTGCTCTAAAGCGCCCTCTGGTGCCACATTTTTATAACGGATTTTAACATTATAACTGTCCAGTGTAGATTTGCCCAAGTTGCTCTGCTTGTATGTGGTGGCGGGGTGGACAGGGATGTTATTTTTCTAACCACTTCTGTTGGGTGGACTGCCAAGACTCCCGAACGCCTTTGCTGCCTCATCAGTTCTGCTAGCTTGTGGAGCCTAATGTTCCATCCGTTTCTGAACAGGAAGTGTGCTCGGAAATGGAGATTGGAGTTTAAATCAGACTGTGGTGGCTAGAACAGAATAGAGTTGTATCCAAAATACGCTGGAGGGCACCAGGTTGATGAAGGCTGATTAAATATTCAAGGGCTACCATGCAGCAGCAGAAGCAGCAATCTGTGAAGAAGGAAAATTCGCATGCTAGCTCTTGATCTGCCTAAACTGGGAAGATCAGGGCTAAGACATCAGGAGCTGGGAGAGGGCTGCTGCTAGATCTCAGGCTTTGGCCCAGAGATTCAGCCTTTGAAGTGCTTTCTTTGGTCCAACAGCTTAAATCTCTGGGCTTTCAGCTGAACCCACCCAGCATGCTGATGTGTTTGGCAAGCATGGGGAAGGAAGATTTATACGTGTGCATGGCGGGCATGTCAAAAAATGTTTAAAAAAGGAAAATAGAAAGTAGAATAGGTTGCAGTGGAGGCAGCAGTAGTAATGGCAGCATGTGTACATTGTACTTCATGGCAAACTGGCTTGGTCCTGGCATCCTATTGGGTTGCATGCTTCTGGTGGCAACATGCAAGGCTGTGTTTTTTGCCAGACACGGGGCAGTCCCCTGTTTTAGCTGGCAGTGCTGTGTAGCAGTAGTGGTGGTAGCAACCCAGCATTTCCTAGCCAGCACTGAGAAGAAAGCCTGATCTACAATCAAAGAATATTACAAAACATGGAACTAAGGGAAGAATTCTGCATCAAACTCGCCTGATCGTTCAGTCAGCGCCAGCATTTCTGCTTGCCAAACAGAACATACACACACACCCTGCCGTATTTGGGGGAGGTGCAGGGCATGCATGAAACAGAAAGAGGAAGCCTAGTGGGAACACTTGCACTGGCTAGTGCCCCGGGATAGTTGAACCTGGGCTGTAGGAACCTTCCTTGTACAGGGTGAGACCATTGGTCCACCTGCCTCAGTATTTTCTCTGCTAATTAGCATTGGCCCTTTATTGTATCAGGCAGGGGACATTCCCAGCCTTACCAGAAGACATCAGGGATTGAACCTGGGACCCTTTGCTTGAAAAGCATGTTCTCTATCACTGAGCCATGGTCCTCCCTCAAGGGCTGTAGTCAGAGAAGGGGGTGATGAAACGTGTTGAAGGCCGAAGTAGAGGGGTTGTGATCAGATCTCCTGGTGTCTATATTTTTAGTGTTAAGCAGTCTGGGTTTGGGGTATGTATGCTGAGATGATTTGATGCAAGGGTGCTTAATCTTTTACCACTATGCAGTTTTCACACTCTTAATGATGCCCCAGCCACAGTTTGCCCTGCTTCAGTGGAGTAAATAGCAGTTTTGGGGATGCACTTTAATTTGAGGAAATGGCACAGGAGTAGAAAAGTTCAGCTGTTCTGTTCTTATTTGGAGATTGAGTCCTGTGTTTTCTCTGTTTTGGCACTGAGAGTGTGTCATATGGGTGTGTGTGCGCGCTTGAGGTTTGTAAATGGTGGATAGGATGCATGGGGGGTATAAGTGCACATGGGGATGCATTGGTGTATGTGATGTAGTAGTGTATGAATGACTTGGCTCACTTTCTTGTTCTGTGGCTAGGTTCACTTAGTTTGAATTATGCGCTTTTAGCTCTTTGTTTGTGCTCATGACCCACTTTGAACTTGGAATATGTTAGCGTTGATCTGTGTTGGCCTGAAATAGCATATGAATGCACGTATAGTTTGATGGCAGTAGACTTGTGAACATATTGAATAGCTATGCAGAATGCTTACAATTGCTATCAGGCATTTGTCTTCTGGGCATTGGCAAACCTGAGACATCATCAAGCTCTGTCTCATGAGTCTTAGGCTTTCAGCTGCTGTAGCAAGGCTGGACAGAGAGACTGAAGGAAATCGTGATTGTATGGAGAGGTGAATTGTATGTCGGTGTGTGCAAGCAAGCAAGCAAGCAAGCAAGCAAGCAAACAAACAAACAAACAAACAAACAAACAAATAAATAAATGGTATTCCTGGATGCCAAGACCCAAGTTTAGAGCAAATAGCTTTGGTGAGAGAACCCCAGCAGAGATTTAAAATCACAAAATATGCATCAAAGTAAAGCATAGAAATATAGGCTTAAAAATATGCCATTGTGAGTTCCAAAACTTCCTCCAACATAGGAAAAGACCATACGTTGGGTAAGTTAAAATTAGTTTACTTACAAATTCTTCAAAGGTCTGGTTCATGTGATTATCCATACAGCATTCATAAAAAAGTTGCACAGGCAGTAAAACCTGGCTTAGTTACAGTGGTGAAAGTTTTTCAATTATTGGTATAGGAACTCAAGAGAGGCTTGTTAGAGCCATACAGTCTGGAGCAACCAGCTCAGACCTTCCCACACGTTGAGCTTCTCGGGTAGACTGGAGGGGAACAAAGTCTCGATTACCTAGTCCCTCCCAAGGTGAACTAAGCCTGGAAGGATGGCTTACTTTGTGGTGTTAACTCCTTCATGCATTAATTAGACTAAAGCATGTTGGTTATGTGAGGCTGATTATCCCTCACTGCAGACTGAGAAGACCTGGCAGGGTTATCAAAGAATTGGTATTAAGAAGTATTAATATAAGGAAGGTAACATGGTGGATTAATTGGATGATAATCCTGGATAGCAAGTTTGCTATCCAGCTGGCAAGGTCACCCTGTTGCACTGATGGGGTAGCAGAAGGGTTGCAGGATGCTCTTCATGTTGCAGCCAATCTGACTTGCTTCCTCAGGTCCTTTTATCCCCCAGGCAGTTTAATAGCCCCTGGGTTGCTGGGTTTCTTGGTCTTAGGAGAGCTTAGAGGTTGCAGTAAAGGCAATTTAATTTTGTGCTCCCTCCCCAACATTCCTCCACTGCTCAGCCCTCTCAGGGGAGTCTCTTGCTCTGCTTCGAAGTTTTCTTACTGCGATGATCATTCTTTCTGCTCTGGCATCCGTTACAGTGACAGCAGCCGGGGAGAGCGGGGCGATCGGAACAAATTTCTCATAAAAAGGAGCTAAGTTGATGAAACCATTACAGTGCATGCATCCTGTACTCGATCATTGTGACACATCAGTGGGGGAGGCGTGGGCAGGACACACACGTGCACGCGCAGACACACACACACACACACACACACACACACACTAGCATCCCTCCAGGCAATCTGGGGCACATTCTGTCCCTTTTTATTTCCCACTGCCCCTCTTTCCTTTTTCTCTCACTCACCACCCTTGCCTGTCATGTGAGCTTGCAGTCAGTGCCCACCTCCAGGCAGTCTGCTCCTACTTGCTGATGCAGCTGCTAATGCTTGGCAGAAAGAGCCCAGTTCCACCACTCCAGTCACCAGCTTCTATACTGGAGCAAGAATCAATGGTCTTGATTTCCCTGATAATAGAGCCCTTGGGAGCAGGCAGTTCTCCACAGAGCCTAGTTGTTGCTCCAGTACTTCATCTAACCTTTCCTTTCAGGCAAAAGATGCGTTGGGTGGGTGTGCAGTTCCTGTCTCTCATTCATGTACAGAAGGATGGCAGGATTTGTGTACAGGTGGAACATGAGACTGGGAGGCATTTTAAGAGGACTGGCCCACTCCTCTGATGAATGACTGATCATCCTGAGCTTTAATAATAATAATAAAAATTATTATTTATACCCCGCCCATCTGGCTGAGTTTCCCCAGCCACTCTGGGCAGCTCCTAATCAAGTATTAAAAACAATACAGCGTTAAATATTAAAAACTTCCCTGAACAGGGCTGCCTTCAGATGTCTTTTAAAAATAGGATAGCTATTTATTTCCTTCACATCTGAAGGGAGGGTGTTCCACAGGGTGGGTGCCACTACCGAGAAGGCCCTCTGTCTGGTTCCCTGTAACCTTACTTCTCGCAATGAGGGAACCGCCAGAAGGCCCTCGGAGCTGGATCTCAGTGTCCGGGCTGAACGATGGGGGGGAGACGCTCCTTCAGATATACAGGACCGAGGCCGTTTAGGGCTTTAAAGGTCAGCACCAACACTTTGAATTGTGCTTGGAAACTGGGAGCCAAAGCAGATCTCTCAGAGTCACCAGTCACCAGTCTAGCTGCCACATTCTGGATTAATTGCAGTTTCCGAGTCACCTTCAAAGGTAGCCCCATGTAGAGCACGTTGCAGTAGTCGAAGCAGGAGATAACTACTCTGGTTAGACAGTCCGCGGGCAGGTAGGGTCTTAGCCTGCGTACCAGGACAGCACTATATGTGAATTGTTGCAGGAAACCTAGGTGTTACTCCCATGTGCATGTACCACTTGAGTATATGCACCCTTTGTGTGTGCATGGCATCTCTTAATCTGGGCTTAATATGTGTGCTTACATGTGTATTTTAGGCCACAACTATATGTTAGGCAAGAGATCTGTGACAGGAATCCCTAGTACTAAAGACATTGCAGAGTTTTGGCACCACCACTGAAAAGGCTTCACATCCTATACTATACAACCTCGGCCCTCCAGATGTTTAGAGACTACAGTTCCCATCATCCCTGACCACTGGTCCTGCTAGCTAGGGATGATGGGAGTTGTAGGCCAAAAAACATCTGGAGGGCCGAGGTTGAGGAAGCCTGCCATACTGGGTCGTCTGATCTCACATAATGACAAGGCAGAAAAGCAGGGGCCTCTGAAGCTGATCTGAAACTTTGGGGAGGTTCTTATGGCAGTGCTTGAGATAAAGGCTTTAAAGGTTAACACCAGAAGTTTTATGGGTCCCAATCTTCTTCCTTTCCACTCTGCCTTAGGGCTAATAGCAGCTTTGGGGGCAGAATGGAAAACCCCACCCCATTCCCAGCTCTGATGCTCTGAGCCAACTGTACTTTCCCCACAGTGGTTGCTTCTCATGGTTGTTTGTTTTTAAGAAACATGTCAGGAGATCTGCCATGTAGTTTCACTCTTAGTTTCACACTTGGCTGAAGAAAACACCAGAGCAATACAAAATATTTGCTATTCCACAATAATCATAGCTTGTAGTGCTGTCCTCCGAAAGGCTTGTTCTCTGCTGCATCCGTACAAGAAGCACCAGCCCAACATTGTTGTTGGCAAAGGTAATCTATTTCTCTTTCAAATAGCACATGCTTCTTGTTTTGTCAAGTGGCTGTGTTTTCTTTTGAAGAAGAAGAGCTGGGTTAAAGCAGGGTGCATTCACACGTAGAGTCAGCCTTCCCACACTAAATTTCTGGCCAGGAATAGGGATGGCTGACTTCATCTTGTTGTATTTATTTATTTGGATTTTTATTCCTCCAGCTCCTGAAGCTCTTCTGCCAACAAATGGTGACTCCTTCCAAATCCCACGCCAGTTCTGTGTTGTGTAACATGCTTGTTATGATTTATCCACAACCTTGTGCACTACTATCTACAAGGGAGCCCATTTGTCGGTCCTATATAATGGCTCAGGCTAGAGGGCCTCAGGGGCAAGCCTGCGTTGCAAAACATATGTGTAAACAGAGGGGAGAAGGAAGTAAAGTACATGAGAAATTGCCAGATAACGCATCAGAATGTTAACTGAAGAGTAGATTATTATTTTTTGCAGTGTTAGAAAGAGAGAGGGGTGCCCCATTGTTCCCTTAACTTCCCAGTTCCCTTGCCTCTCTGTCTCCTTCCCAGCAGTAGCACAGAGCCCCTTCTTTCCCCTGCTTCTGTATGAAGGCCCCTTTTCCTTTACACCTGTCTGATCTACCTAGTCTTTCCTTAAAGTGCCTACTTCTCCATCTTTGGTGAGTCTTTGGGTCAGCAGAAGCGTCCTATCTGTAGGCTGCTTTCCCCACTTTCAAATTCCCAGCTCCCTTGCTTTCCAGCCTCTGCTCTCTGTTCCTGCAAAATGCAACGTCCCCTGCTGTCCCTCGACACTGTGTTGAAGCTTCTTCACACTACCCCCTTCTTTAGTTCTTTGCTTCTCTTTCCCCCCAGCCTTTGCCCTAGATTTTACAGGTTGGTTTTGGAAATCAGCTTGCATATGCGGGGACAGACTGTACGCTTCGAGAGAGACTCTCTCATGGAATGAGGTTCTGTAAATAGGGCTTCTTGGACTCCCCGACTGCAGTACCATTACTGTGGTTGCTGGGAGCAGTCCTTTCCACACAGAGCAAAGAAGTCTACAAGATCTGGAAGGGCCTCACTGTGTAAGGTGGAGCCACTGCATTACCTTCCTGGCAGGTGGGTCACTGTTGCTTATCAGGAAGGAGGGGGGAAGCAACAGGGAGGTCAGCCCAGTGCAAAGACACTGGTGGAGCCACTCTAGTGCTCTGCTGGTGTGTTTGCACTGCACTGCTTCTCCTTCTTGGTAAGCGACAGAACCCCACCATCCCATTTGGCAAGCCACTTCAGCGAAAACTCTGGAATGCAGTGGGAAACACAGCACCATGTGAACTGTAAATCTTGCTTCTGTTGTGTCGGCATTGGCAATCTAGAGTGCATTTGGTCACTGCCTGTTAAGTTCAAGGTGTGGGGGGGGGGTAGGCCATGTGCCCAAATAATTTGCTCCACAGGCATCAGGCTGGGACCCCTTCCAGGAACACAGAACCAAGCTTTAGTACCATGACTGGTTTGGACACTAGCAACAGGCTATTTTGGTTTTGTCCAGGACGCCGTTTATTGAAGAGGCATTCAGAAGGCAACTGTTGCATCAGAAGTTTCACATGAGGATGGGGCCAACTCATTCCCCCTGAAAGTTTCCATAAAGGCTTTTCAGGTTAACAGGTTTCCTTTAAAATCACCCACTATGACATGGTAAGCTAAAACTAAGGCTTACCAAAACTGTGTGAAGATGCCCAAGGTTCGGCTTAGTGTGTTGTCCAAACTCAGGCTCATAGGACAGGGCTTATTCATCTTTCAGTGAGCTGCACAACTCATTTTTGTGAATGTAGAACCTCAGTAATGAAAGCAGATTCCACTCCTTGTCAGAGCCTCTCCTGCTGAGGCCCTAAGGGGAAAAGCGTATTAGCTTGCAGCATACATTGTCTTCTGTGTGTCTCTCTCAGTTTTTCATAGATTTGCCACTGGCTCTGCTGGCTGGCCGTCTCTGCTTCTGCCTTCCTCTCAGTGGAGCTCTCATACCTTCTGCCAGGGCAGAATCAGAGGTTGTCTTCTCCTCTCCCACCCCCATAAACTAAGCAGCTCATCTGTGGCCCTGTCAGCTCCACGATTTATACTCGGCCCCTGCCAATTGCTGCCTCACCCCTCTCCCGGTTTTATCCCTGTCATAGATCACTTGAGGCGCCTTGCATCGCCACCACAGGGACACTTCATCACACAGAAGTTCCACCTTGTCATTCTCATACTCCTTTGGGGAGAGAGGGAGTGGGAAGAGGAAACAGATTCGGTGATGTTAAAATAATGGCATAGCAGGAGTTGAGAGAGGGAGTGGTGGGGAAACCCAAGAACAATGAGACTGAGGTCTGCTTCCTTCCCCAAGAGAGGGACCACATCTCTGTATTTATTGGTGGCGGGGGAGCAAGTGGTAAGGAGGGCCAGGCACCAGTCAAGCCTGTAGGGAAGGAAGTCCAAACCAATTAGCACTTCCTTGCTTATGCTTCTGGTCTCCACTGCAGCTTCATGAATTCACATTTTATATGTGTGTGTTTTAACTCTGCTGCGCCATGCCCTGTTTCTGCCCCTGTACGGGATGGATTGCAATGTTTTAGCACTGTCCTTAACCCTCCCTATAAACCTTTCCTATAAACAGACAAAAAACTGACTCCCAACCAAATGTCCTTGCACCCACTCCTTTTTGTCCTACTGAAATAAATTTCACATCCACCCACATGCACAATCTAAACGCTCTTCCCAGATTCATGATTCCTTTCTCAACCTAGTCACTCAGACTTGTACAACAGAGGTGGGTAAACCTGTGGCCTTCTAGATGGTGCAACAGCTCCCATCATCCCTGATCACTGGCTTTGCTGGCGGAGGCTAATGAGAGTTGGAGTCCAACAAGATCTGGGCAACCACAGGGTCCCCAGTTCAGTTGTGCAAGATTGTCCCTGTGAGTTGCATAAATAGCCCGAATCAGCACAGAGTTTCAAGCCTGTTGGTTTAAATGAGGGTTACTCTGCTCCCAGTAAAGTGGTGCTGCACGAAAGAGACTAGAGGTGTGGAGTGGACCCTTGTAAAGAATGACACCGAGCAGGCTATCTTCATCAAGGGAAACTACAATTCCTTAGTCAGAGGAGGTAAGGAAATCCAGAGTTTTGCTATCATCCAAATTGCCTTCAATGGTCTGCAAGCTTTTGTGCCAGCCTTTCATGGATCCTTGCAAGGTATTGCTAAGTATAACAGTTTGGTGGGGTTAAGTCGATCTGAGCTGGCATTTTGGAAGTCCAAAGCAGCTGCACATTTAGCGAGGGGCAGGTGACCTTTGTTGACTTCTTGATAGTTGAAAATATATCAACTTGAGTTGCCCCTCTCTACATCTACAAATGGCCATGAGTTTTGAATGGGAAAAGGGAGGCAACACAGACAGGACCCCAGCCCTAAAAGTATCACTTTTTAGAAGTCATCCCTCATTCCAAATATGTTTTACCTCTTGAACTGGGAAATGCACAAATCAGTTCACCTTTTCTGCTTGGGCTTCACAACCAGAGCTGCAATTCTCATAGGCAAAGGAGCTGATTGCTTGAACACCAGCAAACGCTTATTTGGCTGGACTTCATCTCCATTCAGTTTCCCACAAGCGCTGGAATTCCTGCAAGTGCATTAGATTATACTAACAGATTGACTGACATAATTAATTCTTTGTACTGAGTGGAGTGGGGTTGGTGGGCCACATTTGCAGGGAGAATGCAATCCTGACTGGCCTTTTTGCTTGCTTAAATTTATCGCATAGCTAGGTGCAAGAAACATCAGCCTCCTCCCACATCTTTGGGACTATGGGGCTGAGCCCAGCGCACACATTATTAAGGGTGACACTGATTGGCAGCTGCTGCTTGCAGGAGCTGCAGGGTTTCCTGTCCCTCAGCTGTCCTTCCTACCAAGCATTATTTATTTAACAGTCTCTTTGTATTTCTGGGACAGCGGTAGGAACTGGACAAGGGGAATGGTTTGGAATTGGGGAAGTGGGGGAAAGAAATAAGCGCTGCTTGAAAAGTATTTAGACAGACAGCTGTCAGTTAAACTTGTTGGAGTTTTCCAAGCCTGCAGGTAACGTTGGCATGCTTTCCCCCCCTCTACGGCATAGGAAGGAAGGAGAAGATAGCTGGCTAACTGTGCAATTCTGTCTTTGCAATTAGGGCCTGGAGAAAATACCAAATGAGAATAATGTTGGCCCAAGGGGATGTCATAGAATCATAGAATCATAGAGTTGGAAGAGACCACAAGGGCCATCGAGTCCAACCCCCTGCCAAGCAGGAAACACCATCAGAGCACTCCTGACATATGGTTGTCAAGCCTCTGCTTAAAGACTTCCAAAGAAGGAGACTCCACCACACTCCTTGGCAGCAAATTCCACTGTCGAACAGCTCTTACTGTCAGGAAGTTCTTCCTAATGTTTAGGTGGAATCTTCTTTCTTGTAGTTTGGATCCATTGCTCCGTGTCCGCTTCTCTGGAGCAGCAGAGGGATCCAGAAAGGGATCCCAATATCTTACCTCTGGACACTTGCAGACAGCAGGCATATAGTAGCAGAACATGATTGTGTCACTATTTATTGCAACCATATACCAGGAGCGCAGTTGGTAGCAGAGGGACCGGGGGGGGGCGTGTTAGCGGCATAGTTGGGATGCTTGCATGCTGGTAATAAGCTAAGCAAACCCTTGTTACTCCAACCCTTGTTAAATGAAGGGGGAATCCCAATTGTTATGGTATCAGAGCAGAGTTAAGCTTGGCAGTTCTGAAGTAGGGGCAGTTGATACTTCTATGCCAGAGGTTTTCAACCTTTTTGGGTTCACGGCTCCCTTGACCAACTACATTCTTTCTGCGGCACCCCAGTGGAACTCAGGAGCCCATTTATGTTTCCGAGCATAATTCAAAGTATTGGTGATGACCTTTAAAGCCCTAGACGGCCTCTGTCCTGTATATCTGAAGGAGCGTCTCCACCCGCATCGTTCAGCCCGGACACTGAGATCCAGCGCCGAGGGCCTTCTGGCGGTTCCCTCATTGTGAGAAGTGAGGTTATAGGGAACCAGGCAAAGGGTCTTCTTGATAGTGGCGCCCGCCCTGTGGAACGCCCTCCCTTCAGATGTGAAGGAAATAAGCAGCTATCTTATCTTTAAAAGACATCTGAAGGCAGCCCTGTTTAGGGAAGTTTTTAATATTTAATGCTGTATTGTTTTTAACACTTGATTGGAAGCCGCCCAGAGTGGCTGGGGAAACTCAGCCAGATGGGCGGAGTATAAATAATAAATTATTATTATTATTATTATTATTATTATTATTATTATTATTAGTCACCCTTTGCCTGCAGAGCCGGCAGCCCCTCACCATTTTTCAAACACCCTCCCTTGTGGAGTGTTCCTTCAGCTTCCTCTCTCCCTGCCCCCATCTTCTTGGGAGCCCTCCAGGCAGCCACTGTTGCCGCCTCTGGTCTCTGAGCTGCCCTCCCCCACCCCAAAGAGAGGTGCCTCCTCACGCTGCCCCACAGGGACCTGGGAAGCACCCCGTGGCTAGCTTCCGAGGCACCATTCGTTTGGGGAGCTTGTAGCCAGGGCTGCTGCAACACACAGCCACGCAAGACTTTGGGAGGCAGGGATGCAAGAGGGCATCAGAGGATGCAGGGAAGGGAAGAAAGAGAGACAGAAGCCAGTGTTGCCTGCGGCACCCCTGACCATCATATATATATTCACTAGTTGCACCGAAAACCATAGTCTTGGGTGTGGGAGAAAACACAGAAGTCGTATTCAGCATTGACCTACTGAAATTAATAGATAAGTTAGCCAAGATCAAACTTCATGAGTCTGCTCTTAAGTATTACCGGGTGGAATTCAGCAAGTGGGGTATGCATGCGTGGAATGAGGTTCATTTGCGCAGTGAGACTTCCCCGTCCTCCCCCTGCATGCACTCCTATACGCCTGCATAATATACCTTTTCTGGGTTACCCCCCCCCAGCCCTCCAGAGCAGATTGTGGGGAGTGCACAGGATGACGGGGGGAGGGGGAAGCTCCATTATGTGAGCAACAACTTAGTTGAATCCTGCCCACTTAGCTTTCCATTTTTTAGATGGTTCAAGTACACCAGACTAACAATTTCAGGAGCCGCATGCTGGTGATGGATGTGGCCAGAAATGGAAGAGTGCACAGGTCATCTGAGGAGGGGACTTGTTGTCTTTTCCTTCATCAACAATTTATTGTTCTGATGACAGGAGGGGTCGATTTGAATCCCCATCAGGGTGCTGGACTGATCTAGTGTCATGTCTAGTTTAATGTGTGTCTGTTTTCCTTTCCCCCAGTGCTGTCAACATCAGTGGTGTCTTGTGAGGGACATGAAAATCTGTAGGGGAGCACAGATCAGGATTGTGGGCTGGAGGCTAGTGGTCACCCCGGAAGTTTATTTGGTAGCAGGCTCCATCTTGGGGGTTCCCTTCCTGTGTGTGAGTGCAGGCAGAATGCCTCTTCTGATAGGGTGCCAGCTATCAGCATCTTTAGTACGTTTAGTAAAATACAGTCATACCTCGGTTTGCAGACGCTTCAGGCTGCGTGTTTTTGGGTTACGGATGCACCAAAACCTGGATGTACCAGAATGGGTTACTTCCGGGTTGCGGTGCTCGCACATGCACAGAAGTACTAAATTGCGCTTGCGGATGCGCAGAAGCTCCGAATCGCAACCCGCGTGTGCACAGACGCGGCGTTGCGGGTGCTGTGGGTTGCAAACGTGCCTCCCGAACGGATCACGTTCGCAACCCGAGTGTCCACTGTAACTAAATTTTTAAAAAGTGTCTGCTTTAATTGGGAATGGCTTTTTTAAAAAAATAATAATTTAAAAGACTTTTAATCAATTAATCTAAAATTTTAATTGATTGACGAGTTCAGCCCTCGTTAATTATTTTTGGGTGTTTTAGCTGCTGTGCTGCAGTAGCTAAAAAGGCTGAGCTACGTGCCAATCAGGTGGTCCCCTGTTTGATTCTCATTGCAGACACAAACTCATCAGGTAGCTTTGGTCAAGCATCTCTCTCTCAGCCCCCTCCCCTCCTCTTCCAATTATGGATTGTTGGGAATAACTCTACAAAAATATCTTGTTGTAAGGATTGCATGTGAAGTGGTTTGGAAACTTGAAAGTGCTATGCAAACATTATGTATTATCATCACCGCGGTGCATCTTTTAAGTGGTGCTTTATCAATTATAAGCTTCTGGGAAAGTGGTGCATGGATTTCTTAAGCAAACAAACTTTTCCTCTCACCTTTCCCACAACCTGTTAGTTGTAGTAGTCTTGTGGCTGGGAGCGCCCGTGGTTTCTGATGCTCAGGGACTGGGAGCCAGGAAGGAACTAAATAAGGGGAGGAGGCTGCAGGCAGCCTGTAGGGGGCACATTGGGTTGCATGAAACAGAGGGAACATGCCTTCGTAAATGTATCCACTCTGACCGTCGCGTGGGACTCTGTACTGAGGGGTTTAGGCAGTTGGTACATAGTGGAGGACATGCTCTTTCACTTCTCTTCTTTCCTATCCTGTAGATGTTAGACTAATTATTTTAATGAGGCACTCTGCATGCCTCCTCTGGCAACTCTGCCTGGGCACACACAGCCACTGAGGCTCTTAAGCAGCTTATTAGCAGTGCTATGAAAGGCCCGGAGGAAGCTAAACTTCCAACAGAGTCTGACAAAGCTGCTATATGGGGGGGCCAGTGTCTGTCAAGCCGTCCCTCCAAGTTCCAGCTCACAGGCCAGCCCTGTCAGTATGCATCATGAATACCAGGTGCCCTGCCCAAAAGGGGTGCTGTGGGGGCTGGTAGGCTCCTGTACGCAAAGCAGACTCCTTGTGGCTCAGCTGCTTCTCCTCCTCCTTAGTGGCATTGCCAGATAGGGCAAAAGATGCTCATGTGCTTTTCTCCCCACCCCATCTCTTTAATTACCTCTGGTTTCTTCCTTCCACCAAACATCTAGAAGCAAAGGGGGGCTTTGTTGAGAGCCCTCCAGGGCATGGTTTTAGTAGCTGCCACGTAATCCCCAGAAATCTCAGGCAAACCCAACTTTTGCTGGGTTGCTCCACCAGCTGACTTTGCCTCGCAAATGCTAAGGGATTTGAAATTACCTCCACCCCCCTACACAAGGGTAATTGACGCACATACATATCACTGTGACATTTGCAGTGGATTCAGCTGCACATTCCTGAATTCTCACTGCCCACATTGGCTGGTGGAGCAGTCTATTTGTTATGTGGAACAAATTCGTGCAGCATTTTCCTACTTGGGTACTGTTTATGTGTAGGAACCATGTGTAAGCTCTGTTTAAAGAAATATCCCATTTGGAGCATGTTGCGTCCCTTCAGGTGTCTTGCTGTATGCGTCCCTGAGGTCTTGTCATTTTCTTACCTATTTCTACCTGTCTTTGAGCCATAGCTCACCTTTCTTCCCTCCCTCCTGGCAGCGCTATTGTAGTTAGTTCCTGTGCCCCGCCTGTTGTGAATTGGTGCTCCCTGGCCTCCTAAATTTAATCCGGCTGATATTTTAATAAATCATAGAGAACAGCACTGAAGGTCTTTGTATATATCACTCTTGTGGCCCCCTGGAGGCTTCCAGCTCGAATGATGGATACAGCGGAAATGCTGGAATTGTATCCGTGCATCAGATCTTCCTCTCCTCTTCTACTAGGAAGTTGGGGGTGGGGGGGGGTGCGAGGCACGATTAGAAGACAGGCCGGGCGTTGGTGAGAGATTCCTCTACTTGCTATTTGACAACACAGTCATTTCTGGGACAACAGGGCCTAATGAAACTAGATTACATGGTTTCACTTTGACAGATCGTTTTGAAAAATGTGGCATTTTCATTCTGTTTCTCTTATTTATCATTATTCGGGACTGGCTGCCGTGGGCGGGAGAGCACCCTCTCCATTGCCAGCTACGGAATCTCTCAGCTGCATGCAGGAAGTGTTGGTGATTTGGGGCGGGGTGGGTGGGGGTCGATTAGGGCTAGCCTCTGGGGTGTTTCCATTCACTCCAGGGCAAAAAGGTAAATGACTGCTGGCTTATGAGATGCCAGGCTGAAAATGCATGGTGTGGCTTGCCATCTTCTGGCACAGAGAAGGAAGGGCTGTATCTAGCTGTTGGCACACCTGAACCTCTTAAACCCCTTCAGCCACAGGTAAAAAACTAGTGGCCCAGGATTTGTTATTTGTAGCCCCCAACATTTCCAGAAGATGTACCATTTTTTCATCCCATCAGAGCTCTTCTTGTTATTTTCCTCCTTGTTTTTCAACGTGTCTCTTCTCCTGTTTCTGTGTAGTTTTAGAACAATCAGAAACACACTAAAATCAGAAAGGAATTACTTTCCTTTGCTTTCTTGAATAGTAGCTGTATTGGTCTGTTGTGTTGGAACTTGACGTATATATTTCAGCAGAGTGCAGAAATAGAAAGTATAGTAAGGCTGCTGGTTGAAAGAATAAAGAAGGTTTATCACTCCTGGCAAATTAAACCAGCCTGAGTACACACTTACATGTGGCTATCATGGATTCATGAGGTTTTCACAAGGAAGGTCCAACACTACCTGACATGGAGAAAAATCAGGACAGAAGTAAAGCTTGAGAGAAAAACAATCTACGAGACGGAATTGGCAAGGGAATCAAACGTTACGTCCGGTGTATCCCTCCCTAGCCGTGTTCAGGTAACTTATTGCAAGCAGTATTGCTTTACTCCTAACAAGTTGTACTGGAAAAACAAACAGCACCCCTGCATACTTATTTGAGACTGATACCAACAGACACATTTGGGGTTTACATTTGAGTTGACCTGCATAAGCCTAGGAATTCTATTTGGAGTTAGCCATAGTGAAAATTGAAGTAGGGCAGTCTTTATTCCAGATTAGCTGCATCATCCGTACATCATCAGTTCTGCCCACCACTGGCATTCTGTGATGCCCTATAGATTGCCCCTGATGGAATGTGACCCGCAGCTGAAAAAGGTATCCCACCCATGACTTGGCCATGGTTGGTTGACTTTGGGAATGGGCACTACCCAAAGAATGTAGGAAATGAGTGGGGAGAGCCAGATTGGAGCCCAGGGACTGAAGAGACTTCCATAAAGTCTCCTCTGTGTCTTTTTCAGTTGAGCCGCAGTCTTCCTAGGACTGAAACTGACCTGGAATGCTTGGAACAGGAAGCATGCTGGAGCCTGCTCCAAATCTGAAAGATTATTTAAAGGCATTGTTAGCTCACCAGCCAAATAGAGGGCTTTAAGGTGATTACCAGAGTCTGTATCAATTTGAAGCCTTCCTTGTTTGTGTGCTAATTGTGATGTGCCTCTTGAATTGTGTTCCTTGCACCAGAAGCATCTGTAGACAGGTGTATGTAGGATTCTACCATGCTGCAATATGAGGAGGCTCGGGCTTTCCTCCCTTAGTGCATGATGCTGTAAGAATGTAAATTGATAGCATTTCATTCAATTGAACATAGTGGCACTTGGCTATAGGCATGCAATTTCTTTGCAACTCTTATCCTGTACCTGTCTTCTTGATTCAAAGCATTGTTTGCTGCTTAAAAAAATAATAATCTCAAGGGGGCGTTTGCATTGGCATTTTATTTTTCTTACAAGATCCACTGCTACCTTGAATTACCTTTCACTGTTCACATCATATCACATGTCCTGTCTTAATTCCCATTGTACTTCCAATTCCACCTTCCCTGTACAGGGAGTGCGATGATCCCATGGTGGTGATGTGTATGTACCCTCATTTGCCTTTTCATTTTTAATGTGGTTTTCATCGAGTGCTGCAGTCTGAAAGCAGCTTTATACCAGAGCACCTGAACAGCTTATTTTCACTTAGCAACTTTGGCAAAAAGGTGCCTTTGTTACAAATGATAAAGGTTTTTGTTGGTGTTTTTTTTTTAAAAAAAAGAAGACAAGAAGGAGGGGAGGCAAAATATCATTTCTGAAATGGTGTGAATGGAGATTGTGGAACAATAGTAAAGAAAGACTGGTCTGAACAATTACTGAAACAACAATGGAGTGATACAGGAAGAAATGAGGTTGAATTCAGAAGGGATGTTGCAAACACACCCCTAGTGAGTGTGAATGCAGTTTAATAGAGTCACTATCATGCTCAACGAAGGTCAGACCTGTAAAAGGGAGGCATGTTCATTTTGGAGTCCCCCTTCTTCATGATTGGCACTTCAAGTCAGCAACAATTAATAACAATGACTACATCAAAATGATCACTTCAACAACTTTTGTCAGATATCGTAAGAACGTCAGCCCTCCTTATTGTTCTCTCAAACCCACAGCACTCCTTTTTTTAAACACTTCTTATTCTTCCTATTCTTCTTCTTGCTTCTAAGTAAATAAAAGTGTATTTAATAAACCAGCCAATTCAAATGCTTTAAAAAAAATGGTTTCACATTATGCCACTCACTTCATCACTGGTGCACTGAGCAATATATCAGCCCAATGCAGGCGTTTTTGAGGTCCACCTCTCGACTACAATTGCCAGAGGCATTATCATACAACCCACTGAGCAGAAAGTTGATGACTTCCAGGTTCCCCCTCTACAGCAGCTTGACTCACCCCATTGGTGATTTAGAGCCGGAAGTCTCAGTGCTGACACCGAGAGGGTTCCCCTGATAGCATAATCTCTGCCAGCAGATGAAGTGACAGAAGCGTCATTAACAGCAGCATATGCCTGAAAACACACACATTCGGCAAGGAGGACAGGAAGGGGGGAGAAGGCCTCAGATGCTGGAAGAGAAAAGGAGCAGAGAAAATAAAATAATTACTTTCCCCCTGCTGTTGAGATGCACCCCACCAATTTGCAATATTCAGATGGTGCATTAGGGGGACACCCACCCAGCCTCAGGCCTGGGAAGCCCCCTCCCTCAATGCACATAGCTGTCATTATCCACATTTAACCCAAAGTCTGTGAGAATCTACCGTATTTTTCTGTGTATAAGATGAGGTTTTGTATTATAAAAAAATGTTAACGACTCCCCCCATTTCCTTAATTTGGAGTCCCCAAAAATAGGGGTCGTCTTATACACGAAAAAATACAGTATTTGTCTAGCTGAATGTAAGTGTATTTGCTGGGAATCTGGGTGGGCCATGACATAGAAAAGTTCCTTACTGACCAGCCTTACTTTGTTTTTAGTAATACAGAGTGGAGCAGTATGCTTCCTTTCCACCTCTATGTGTAAGTTTGGTGGGGCAGAGGGCTAGCTGCTCTGTAGATGTTGTATCCCTCCCTTATTTTTCTCTCCTCTCCTCTTCAAGAGGCAGGTCCGATCAGAGTGAATTTGCAGTCCATATCTGGGAGAGCTGTGAGTACACCCACCTCCCCTCTTAAAGTATTATGACCCTAGGGGTAGCTCTTATCATAAGCTACTAGTTGGTCTGCCATTGTGTGTACCTTGTTTGCAAGAGAAGGGAAATGTGCCCTTATGCACACCAGCCTTCCTGCGGAATTCTGAAGTGGTTTATCACTTAGCAATCAGCCTGGGAGAAACAGGATCCCACCCCACCCCCTTTATTGTGTGTCCATCACGGGGCAGCTGGAACCTAGGACAATTCTTGAATAATTCTCTAACTAGCACCCATCAACATCAAAAAAACTAAGATCATGGCCACTAATCCCATCACCTCCTAGCAAATAGAAGAGGAAGAAATGGATGCAGTAAGAGATTTTACTTTCTTGGGTTCCATGATCACTGCAGATGGTGACAGCAGTCATGAATTTAAAAGACGCCTGCTCCTTGGGAGAAAAGCAATGACAAACCTAGACAGCATCCTAAAAAGCAGAGACATCACCTTGCCAACAAAGGTCCATATAGTTAAAGCTATGATTTTCCCAGTAGTGATGTATGGAAGTGAGAGCTGGACCATAAAGAAGGCTGATCACTGAAGAATTGATGCTTTTGAATTATGGTGCTGGAGGAGACTCTTGAGAGTCCCATGGACTGCAAGAAGATCAAACGTCTCCACTCTGAAGGAAATCAGCCCTGAGTGCTCACTGGAAGGACAGATCGTGAAGCTGAGGCTCCAATACTTTGGCCACCTCATGAGAAGAGAAGACTCCCTGGAAAAGACCCTGATGTTGGGAAAGATGGAGGGCACAAGGAGATGGGGACGACAGAGGACGAGATGGTTGGACAGTGTTCTCGAAGCTACCAGCATGAGTTTGACCAAACTGCGGGAGGCAGTGGAAGACAGAAGTGCCTGGCGTGCTCTGGTCCATGGGGTCACGAAGAGTCAGACATGACTAAACAACAACAACAACAAGCACTCATCATGTGGGTACCAAATTTCTTCCAGAAGATAAAGATAACCAGATAAAATTTGACTTGATTCAAATGTTTGGCAAGGAGTGTCATTTGAACGCCTTAGATAGGGGAAGTAGGAAAGTTAGCGTAGGAGCAGGGATTTGTAGGGTCTAATAACATTTCTTGTAGATGATATGCCTGGATTTCAATGTAAGTCTGGTACTCTGTGTTTGCAGAAGGCCAGTCAGACATAGTGATCACAATGATTGACGTGACTGTGCTGATTGAATACTGCCGGTCAATATTGTGATAGCCGTGCCTAAAAGAGAAGATTAAAAAGACTAATGGAGAGAGAACATCCCTTTATTGGCTCTTAGCTAAGGAGACCAGGATCCATGGTCACACTTGGTATATTCAGAATGTCTAGAGCTGCAGAAAACAACACGTGGAACAGTTCAATTGTTTGATTCATGGCCATAGTCTGGGTGTCTGAAACTTGGTGCATACTTGCAAGTAGGACCCATTGAGCTTAATAGTACTAACTGCTGGGTATTGCACTGGGTAACTGCACAATGTATTTTCATATAGCTGCAATTGCCTTAAAGTATCTCATTGCAGGTTTACGTGGATTTGGTCACTGAGAAAAACATGAAACAGAATGGGCAGCAGATACAGATTTTCTGATAATGAGTTGGCCACGCTCACACATGAGGCTCCGGGGCTCAATGAATTTTTGATCTCTTCTAGCATTTAACACTATGAACTGGGCCAACTGTCTTGTAAAATTCTGTATTGTATAGTTTCTGCCCTGGAATGGAAAGCATACAGATGGAAAGGAAAATGACTCAGGGGCACAACTGCATTATATGATATCTTGCACTGATGTAGCAGACTCACTGAAGTTCTTGACCCACAGAGAGAGTACTACTCCACCTCCTCCGAAAAACACGATCAGAGCTGCAATGACTTTTTAAAAAAAAATCAGGCTAAGCCTGTTGGCATGGAAAGAGTTAATGCAGAGCGATTTGTTGTTGTGTTTACCCTGTGGCATAAACATTCTGAAATGCATGCCGGCCTTCGTTTGCATATTGATATGTATCCTGAAGGGACTCAGTTTGGAAAGTTTTTTTGTGCTTTTTTAGAAATCCATCTTCCCATGCAAGGGAGGAAATTATTCATAATTAAAAAGCAATAATAACATAGAGTGAAGGAACCCAGCTGTATCATAGTCTCTCTCTCTCTCTCTCTCTCTCTCTCTCTCTGTGTGTGTGTGTGTGTGTGTGTAGGGGGTGAAGGAACACGGGAGAATCTATTTTTAATAGTTTCCACAGCAACAGAAGACTTTGCTTACAGTAAATTTCATCCTGCTTGAGGAGGCCATTCTGATACTGCATTTGAGAGCTGCTTGTATGTGAGTAAATGGGGTGATGGAGGGCTGTTAGTATCCCCTCCCTTGTCTTAGTGACCTGTTTTAGAGTTCAGGGGATATTGGCCACAAGCCAAGGGCCACTGAATGCTGAAGCAATTGGCGGTGCTTCTGAAACAGAGCTTCTGAAGTACCATCTGAAGCGAGGCAGCAGCTGCTGTGACATCTGCCTGTGCCAGCCTAGCTCTGCCTCGACCTCCTGACATCCCCTTCTATTCTTGATTTAGGAAGGAGCTTTGCAAACTGTGCCTTGACTGGACAGTTCAGCTTAACTTCTACCCAAAATTAGCCTTGGATTCACCTTGCCCAGAAACCAACCTCAGCTGGTAGCGTATGACCTTCTCGGCCTACCCTCCTCCTCCTCCTCCTCTTAACCCGGTTCATCCATGCCCTCTTTTGCCTCTTGTGTTGCATCTGCCAAGTGCATCAGATGCCAGTTTCTTTCTCTGGCTTGTTTCGCAGCTGGAGCAGCAGGTGGCTGTACCTTTGGGGAGGAAGTGAAGGAGGGGGTCTAATTCCAGAAGAGCACTTCACAGCTGGCTTGCTGGAACCTGGCATCACATGCTGAGCATACATGTGCCAGTCTGCCAGAACGGATGGCATGGGTCACACATCTTTTTCAGTGTATATCAGCATTGTCCCCGACACTCTCATTCCATGTCATTCCATGTGCAATCTAAAGCTCATTCCTTTTTTCGTCACTATCTGACATATGCATTGTATTAGAAGCACTCTGCCTGCTGTTTGTGGATTCTGAAAACTCACTGGGTCAGATGTGTTTCTGTACTTTTATTATTTACATTCATAAATGGATGAAGTTTCCCTCTTGCGTATGTTGTTTCCTCTGCTGCATGGCATGCATGCAAAATTTGTTTCCTGGAAGAAGGTTCTGGACGTAGGCATGATGGGACCATGATGGAAATACCTGAATCCAGATCCGACGCTGGAGTTGAATTTCCAGGTGGTTTCTCAAAACTCATTTGGAAAAAACCACATGGGTCATCAATCAACCTGTTACTCAGTTATTATGCTCAAAGGGCTTTGAATGTGACCCCCTCACACACCACAAAAAAGTGACCTTGCAAGATGCGGTGCTCATTTCTGAATGAGGAACAGGAATTTGGGTCAACCTGTGTGGATACATAAGGCTCACATAGCAATTCAACATTGTGCTGTACTGAACATTTTGTCATCGTAGCGAGAACAGTCCTCCCTCTGCTCCCCCTGCATGCTGTTTCAGGGGGTCTCCTGACCCCTCATCCCCCAGAGCAAAATTTTCAGGGCTTCCGCTGACAGGACGCCCGCCCTGTGTATTCATTTGTAGGCTGTCTATTCCCTTAAAGGAGTAGAGCAGATAACAAAAGCAGGATCATCACAGTCTAGGGTAGAGTGTGTGGCTCTTTGTTAGGCAGAATATGCAAAAGCAAATTCAAAACAGTGGGGTTCTCTTTATTATTGAAGAGCTTCCCTTTCCTCAGGATGGAAGGACTTGGCTGTCTCCTTCTTCTAGCTGACTTCATGAATTGATAGAGGAGAGGTTTTCCTCACCTGCTCTGGATAATTTTCGGTGGTGTGTAATGGCTTTGGGAAGCAGGTAATTGCAGTGATCACATTACACTTGTTGGTGTTGAAAGGAATCAAGATTGGGACTGGAGGGAAAGGGGGCTGGGGGAGGCCATTAGCTAATTAGCTGCCCTTCTGCTGAACCAAAAACATATTAACCTTTTGCACAATGGCAAGCTATTAAAAACTGAAGAGGCCGACTTTAATGATGAGAGAAACAGGGAAACAAAATGCAACCGAGACTTTTATTATTTTGCTGAATAGGGTTTTGCAGGTGGGGCAGGAGGGCACGGGCAAAAGGCAGGTTACAGCTGCAAAGGTGAATTTTTGGGGGAGGGGGGAAGCATGAATGGGAGGTTGTGAGGGACTGGCTTTGCTTTCTCATCTGGGGAAAAGAAAAGCCACCCAATTATAAAGTAGGTGCAGGAAACTTTGCATTGAAGCAGCAACCACAGGTGGGACTAAGAGAGGGTACCAAGGGCAAGGCTAAGAAGCACAGCAGAAGAAACTCTGAGCATGGGATTGCAGGGGCTGCTGCTTAACCTCCTGCTGATCTAGGCTTCACTCCTGCCTGCCTGCCTTCGCTCTGCATCATCTGAGCCTGGTGGCAGCTGCCTCTGTCCAGCAACGTCTATGCTCCTGTTGCCACAGTGACAGGCACGTGTAGCTGAGAATAGCAGAGTCCCTTCCTCCATGGCCTTGCCTGACTCTTCCCACGCAAATGTTGAGGGCTGAGTATTCTCTCTGGCTTTAAGGCTGGCTAAGCAGTGACATGGGGCAGCTGGGGATAGTCTGTGATAGACGGCTGGAGCCTCCTAGCTGATCATGGGCTATCACACCTGAGCACTGCATATATTTGAGCCGGGATGCTAGCATTAGTGATTGACAACCAGAAAGTTTTCAAAAACGGGGAAAAGGGGCAGCAGAGGGGTTTGGGAGAGGAAGAGGAGGGTCTTCCTCAGAGTTGTCCTGCAGTTGTCCTGGACTTTGCCACGGAGAGTTGTTGCAAAAAGAAAACAGGAAGTGGAATTCTTTCTATGAGTGTTGCCCATACGTAGTTCTGTTCAGTTTCCTAGTCCTGTAGCTAGAAGCTTTGCTTGGGACTCATTACTTCTCATTGGCACCACACAAGTGAGCTCCTGGTTCTAATTTCCCCTGTTTCCATTTAATTTCTTTGTTTTTATTAAATTTGTATACCGCCCTATACCCATAGATCTCTCCCCCCCCCCAATTTTTTAAATTCATTTTATCACACAAATAAAAAACACAGACAGAAAAGACAAACAATACGAACAAATTCTTGTCATATCCTTATTCTTCTAAACATTGTTAAGTTGGCTTCCCCAAGTCCCACCTATCTGATTTTCATTTTACTTCACCTTTAGCAGTTTACATATATCATAATTTCTAACCATCTTTTTTTTTAATCATACTTAAAATAACTTCACATTTTATCACTTTCAAATACCCTATCTTCTACTTCTAACCCTACAGCCTATATCCACTTCCAAAGCTATTCTAAGGTTTAAATATTAACATACTTCTTCCAGTCTTCTTCCACTGTCTCTTCTCTCTGCTCTCGGAGTCTCCCCGTCAGTTCGGCAAGTTCCATATAGTCCATCATCTTCATCTGCCATTCTTCGATAGTTGGTAAATCTTGTTTCTTCCAATTCTTCGCTAACAATATTCTCGCAGCTGTTGTGGCATACAGAAAAAAAGTAACATCCTTTTTGGGGATTTCACCCCCCACTATACCAAGTAAAAAGGCTTCTGTTTTTTTTAGTAAATGTGTTTTTCAACACTTTTTTCAATTCATTATAAATCCTTTCCCAGAAGTCTTTTACCTTGGGGCACGTCCACTCATAGATCTCAGGGCGGTTGACAATGGCACTTCTAAGGAGGTGGCAAATTTATTTCCACCTGCTATCAGAGGAAAAAGTGCCTGCTAGCAGAAGAGCAAAGAAACAAGGAGCAACAGTAGTAAGAGATCGCTGCTGTAGCTCTGTGGTAGAACATCTACTTTGCCTACAGAGTTTAATCCTCAGCATCAGGGCTGGAAAGGACTCTTGGAGAGCCGCAACCAGTCTGCGTAGGTGGATCCATGGTGTGACTTAGGTTGCCAAGTCCTTCCTGCCCTTTTCTCTCCAAACCTATTCTTTTCTTTGGTTATCATTATTTGGCCTGGGTCCTACACATAGACAGGAGCTGGCCACTTTGCTGAATTGTACCGTGCCAACTTATTCTGTGATCAGGTTAGTGCTCCCATTTGCTCTTCTGATGGGCTTGCCTGGCTGATCTGAAGAAGGTTGCTAGGATGTGCCATCCCATGCTGACACTTACGCTGCCTCTTTGAAGCGTGCTCCTAGGTTCCGTAGCCTCAGCACTGCAAGATTCCTACCTGGCCATGAAACCTACCAGGTGGTCTTGGGGAAGTTTCCATCTGCCAGCCGAAGCTGACTCCAGAGGTTTGTGGTAAGGGTACAATGAAGTAACTCCCTGAACTTTTTGGAGATTTGGACAGGTTGAAACATGGATGATGCTTCCTCCTACAGTTGCCGCACCCAAGAAACAGTGGACTCTACCAAATTAGGTGCAAGCGACTTAATAACCAATTAGGTTAATCGTAAAAGAGGATGCCATTAAAGCATAAAGGGTTCCAGTGCAGACACTGTTCAGAAACAAACACCAAACGGTGGTTAGCAGAACTTCCTTATATCTTTCATCAAAGACATTTCTTCTCCCCAGCCAGGAGTCCACTGCATGCAACATATTTCGCATTCTTACATGGCAACTGTCCCACTGTTGTTTAGAGAGAATTGTTGAAATGTGACTAGAATTTAGTTCGTTGTCTTCTGTTAATGATTCATTTCTTTGCGGTGTCCCATCATTCCCTCCTGGAAGTATCTTGGATCTCCCTGCTGAGTTTGTTTGTGTGTTCCTGGTGGTGTTTTATCTCTGTCTCAGCCTGGGTGCTGAAAAGCAGTTACCCCTTCCTACATAGCTACAAAGTTGTGCCATAATCCCCTACTGCTCCACAGCTCAAAACGCTCATGGTAATTTCCCTTGTAACTCCCCCCCACCCCTTTGCTGGATCAAGCATACTATTTTATTAGCATTGTGCTGAGAATCTTGCAGCTGCGGAGGCACAGCATGTGTGTTGCTGTGATTTTTGACTGAAAAACGGACATTTTAGAGTTTTGTTTTGTAGATCCAGTATTACTGCATTGTTCCAAGTTTATTGAAGAGGAAACATATGGATAAATGATAGCGCGGCCACCTCCTGTGAGTTGACATGGATATTGGCATTTGAAGAAGCAAGTGTTCTGGTACACACATATCACTAAGGTTTCCTGTCGTAAGAGGGTCTCTCGTATTCCTGCCTGTCTGACCAGAGTCCAGAAGATGGTGTTGCAACTCAACTCATAATCGGCTTACCATTAGATTCCCAAAATGTTCAGTGTTTTAATTGGAGAAATCATTTGTGCTTAAATGACATTTGATAATAAGAGAGACAGAGAGAGAGAGAATCTTTTTGGCTTGATCATGTTTGTGCCAGTTTTTCACAAGGCTCCAATTTCAGGGCGAAAGTGTTGAAGCCCCTGCAAAAAAGGCAAGCAACTCGTCATGGGAAACTCCGTCATCAGGGAAGACAGTGCTCAATATGATCCTTTCTGCTGTCGTTGGCAAGAGTGTGGCCAGTTGGTAGAGGAAATGAGGTATGAAGCAGACTACACTGTGGAAGACCCCTTTAAAAATAGCAAATTTGCTGAACAAATTTTTGCCCCTACTTGTTTATTTATCAGACTTGTTATTTCCCCAGTAACCTAGGTACTCTGCCCCTCTTCTCCCCAAAACACCCCCACCAAAAGGGAGGTGTCTGGAGAGGCCCCGTTTCATGGCAGGTGAAATGTTTTGCAAAATGAGGCCTTCTGTTGGAGTTCGGCAAGGGCCAGCCCAAGATATTTTGGCGCCTGAGGCAAAATCCCCGCCTCTCCCGGCCACTGGCCAGGGAAGTTAAGGGGCCAGTGAAGATTTACATTGCGTGGTCACAGACCAACAGTGCCTCCTATTCACTAAGAGGTGGCTTGGAGGGGGAACAGCACTGTCAAGGAGGTGGCAGATCCAGTCACCAGGGAATTCCCTGCAGCTGTTGTTGCCACTGTGGCAACGGGCGATGCATTCCTTGGAGGCTACCGTATTTTTCGCTCTATAAGACGCACCAGACCACAACACACACCTAGTTTTTGGAGGAGGAAAACAAGAAAAAAAATATTCTGAATCCCGGAAGCCAGAACAACAAGAGGGATCACTGCGCAGCAAAAGCAGCAATCCCTCTTGTTGTTCTGGCTTCTGGGATAGCTGCGCAGCCTGCATTCGCCCCATAAGATGCACACACATTTCCCCTTACTTTTTAGGAGGGAAAAAGTGAGTCTTATAGAGCAAAAAATATGGTATTTCTACTGCCCCTGTGGATGCTGCCACCAGAGACGGTTGTCTCACGTTGCCTTATGGGTGGGCAGACCCTGAGTGCAGCCATAGGGTTTTCTGAACAGCTTTTTGGAAAGCAGTCATGATTATCCAGCCTTAAGCATCCTGGTGGAAGGAATTTTGTTTTTTAAAAATGCAAAAAATTCATCCACCTAGTTCTTCTATTGGGTATATTGCTTGAGCTGCTCTATCCTGGAGTAATCCAGATGGTTTTTTTAAGGAACAGAGTGCTCTCTGAGGGGGCCCTCTAGTGGCGAAAGACAAAAACAAACCCCCATAAAAGGCAACCCTGTAGTCTCACTGTGATTGTCGCCATAGCATTTATAAAGGAGGAAGGTTTCTCAACTCCAGAACTCTGAAGGTCCAGGTTGAACCTGAAGATCCCATTTGCCTCATTATCTGCCCCCCAAAGGTCCTTTGCACCCTTGGCAAGCAGCTGTATTGGCAGCCTCCCCACCCCCCCAAAAGGTGTCTCTGAATACAAAGGGGTGTGAATGTCACCCACACAACTATCCTGTGGGCAATGGGACAGTAAAATAAATGTTATATGAGTGAAGGGCAAGAGCAGGCCTGGCCTTGTGGCTCAAGCAAGGATGTTCTAACCGACCAAAACTGCACCCTCAAGTTAGCTCAGGAGTATCCTGCTTTAATCGATTTCCAGGTTTCCAAAGAATGCTGTTAGTGCTGCATTTTGTAAATCAGCTCCGTTTCGGGTGCAGAGGCATATCTAGGGGTATGCAGGCCCGGGTGTGTGTGAAAACACCTATCAGACTATGGAGTGCATGGTGTAAATGCGTGTTGCGACATTCCACCACAGTCGCAGTGAGATCAAATACAGGAGAAGCTTCCTAGCTTTCTTGCACCATGGCACAAAGGTGTGCATTTTTTATTTTTGCCCTTCCTCCTTGCCTTGCCCTCACTCCAGACGCTTCGAATATTTGGGTCACATAAAACGTAGTAATTCCTAAAGCGGAAATTGCGGTGAAGTGATTTTTTGGGGGGTGGGGAGGCTGCCAATACAGCTGCTTGCCAAGGGTGCAAAGGACCTTTGGGGGCCAGATAATGAGGCAAATTTAGGTGACTCGCCCCAACCCAACTAAGAACAGGGCCCTCACAAAAGCCTTGCGCCACTCTCATTTTTCTACTTACACATGTGTTTCTTTTAGATCCATGGGCTTAGCAAGAAGTGAGTCTGTCCAGAATGTTGCCTGTGGAGTGCTGGGTGGTTTGTCACAATCACAAATTTCCCTTATAAAATACTTAGAAACAGAGGTATAATCTGTTTGCTGTTTCTCTTTACTTGAAAGGGGGGAAATAGCATTTTTCTTTGTGTGCAGTGCATGTGGAATTGCGACGTGGATTATCTATGCCCAAGTATAAAATGCAATGTGAAAAGCCACCCTGATTCAGGGACAGACTCCAGAGGAACACCAAAAGAGGGCAGTTGATGCTGAGTAAGGCTGCTCTTGCACACTTCCTTTTCTCTGTATGACTTGAGGTATGCACAGTCCCTGTTGACCTTCGTCATTTTTAGGCCTGTGTGCTTTTGGTGTCCCGTAAAACGCTTCCCGTGTTCCAGCAAAGATAAAAGCTATAGGAGTCAAGAGAAGGGGTTGCTGTTTTTTGACGGAGTGGGTGGGAAGTACAAGGAAGAAGTATTGTGAATTCCAACAGGAGAAGGCTAAAGAAAGACCCAGAGATAGTTTCAGATACATAGAGTATTTTACCACTGATGAAGCTTAGCTAGGGAGAGAGAGGAAGATAAGAAATAATTCTGAGCTATGGAAATGAATATGTACATTAGGACACCAGTCGTATAATTATTCTTTACATTGTGCTTGCGTTTATCTTAAGAGCCTCTACGTTGGATGTGTCCAGCAAACTTTTATTTGAATTAATAAATATTTGAAAGTTATTCTTGTGCCGTGAGATAAGCATTTGGTCCTGGGAAGACCTCCATCGATATATGCGTTACTCTTGCGCACCAAATAGTCCCACAGCTTTTCTTCTAAAATACAATCCTGGCAGGTGCTTCATTTTCAGAGAAATTGTGTATTCGGAAGCTAAAAGTCTATTTGAGTTCCTGGGGAATAAGCTTGGAATAAGCAGGGGAGTAAGCTTGGGCCCTATGAATTTGAAATTTAAATATTAAAGTGGCCCTGGGAATCCTTAGGAAAGGGGAATGAGATAAATCCAGCTAGGTCTTGCTGGTTACCCCTGACAGAAAGTTATTGCGGAGAAAGCATTACGGAGATCATTTTCTGGTTTGGCGCTCAATCCCAAATATGTGTGTGTTCATGTTATAATCAAGAGGCCTGCAGTCTGTTCCCCATACCTGGGGTTCAAGCAAGCTGGGGCCTGAGCAGGATCTACAGCACAGGGATACGGGTGGTGCTATTTTTCTAGAAAAAGTGGTGCCAGAACTCTGAATTCCTCCCTTGTTCTCTTATGATGGCAATGGGGCCCACCTGAAAGGTGCTGGAACTGAGTTCTGGAGAGCTGGGGGGAAAGCCCTGGGTTACTGGTGCTGTGGAGGTACTGAAATCAAGCCAGACCACTTGTTTAGAGGAACCAGAGCTGGGGTGGAAACTAGAGACAAGACAGAGAACTAGAGCTAGCACTGCTCAACGGAGAGTTGTAGAGAGCTGTTGTCACATCAGAGGCTTATGAGAGATGGAGCGGCCTATAGCTACAGTATACAGCCTGAGCCCTCCCTTCCCCAGCTACTTGCAGGGTTATCCAGTACACTGGGTTCCTCTCCATTGTTATCACAGTTCCTGAGCCTCAGAGGATGAAGGGGAAAGTCAGGGGACAATCAAAAGTATGAGGGAGTCCTGGAGGTGGGGCAGCAAGTTGTCCTTGGACCTGGGCAGCTCAGTGGGCTCTTCAGATTCAGCTGCGGTTGCTAGAGTTTCCCATAGCGTCATGTTCCTCCTCCTCGAATGTGGTCTTTCCAGAAGCCTGGCCAGGCTAAACCACGACACCACCTTAGGCTGAAACGTAACTTTGAGTGTATATCCCATATCAGATCTTGGTAATCAACATCTAGGTTAAGACATATGAAGTGTATCCTTTTGTTACTTTATTTCATCCTTTAAAAAAAAAGAGAGAAGAAAAGAAACAGGCAGTGAACGTATTTCCTAATAAGTGACCTTTAATTTATTATATTTTTCTGGTTTTGCATTTTTAATTCAAGCGCTGTACTCTGTAATCAGAAATTTGCTTTCTGTGCTGCTCCAGAACTTATAGAGGAATAAAATAAGAGGAACAACTAATTTGGTATAACCTGGTTTAGTTCAAAATAAAACAAAACATATAACTGTTTGTTCATTTCTCAGTGTAAATCTGTGAAGCTTTGGGTTTTCTAAAGCAGGCATAGGCAAACTCGGCCCTCCAGATGTTTTGGGACTACAACTCCCATCATCCCTAGCTAACAGGACCAGTGGTCAGGGATGATGGGAACTGTAGTCTCAAAACATCCGGAGGGCTGAGTTTGTCTATGCCTGTTCTAGAGCAAGGCTCTGATTCAGAGCAACATTCAACAAGTGTTCTCTGAAGTAGCCTGAGGCAAACTGATAAACTTTCCAAAGCAGGATCGGAACCAAATTTTGTTTTCAGCGCACATTCCTACTTTGGAATCCCTGCTGTTTCCAGTTTTGATGTGCATGTAGATAAGCGAGCCTCCTTGTAGCAGGTTTACTTGCCAGTCCTATGAAAGCTAAATAATTTGTTCAGTCTTCAGTTTGCCACAGGACTCTGTAGTGTTTCCTGCAACAGACTAACAGTTAGTGACTTCTTGATCATTCTTTGAGATGTGCACTTAGCTACAGCGTCAGGTAGCTTGTTCATATAATCATGGCTGGTATTTACTTCTGTTGCACGAGATCTGGAGCAGGGAGGTACAGTAATAAGAAAAAGCATATTTTTTTACCAACTACCCCTCAGCTGAGCAACTTTCCTATTCGGTTGCACAGTTTACCCAGCAGATGGCAGCAATAGTATACGTACAGAGCATACTGTTAGAAAAACTTAGGTTAGCCTCCAGCTGGCAGTACAGCAGCAGCAAAAACAAAATAAAAGAAATAGGTATGGTGGCCAAAGAGGGACCAGATATTTATTCACAATGCTGCACATTTTGATACATTCAAAATAAGATGGAAAACTGGATCTGATCACAGATTGGCTTGTGGAGTGGGGAGATAAATGATAGGCACTGGAAGTGAGGGAAGTTATGGACAGCTGCCTGGGGTTTGATATTTCTGGACCCAAGGATCCCAGGGAAGACAACTTCAATCCCAATAATGATATTTAAGGGTTTTAGGCTTTGCATAGCATTTCCACCTTTGCAGGAGAGGGCAGTCACAGGTTGATAGCATTGTATTCCTTTTTTCCTTCCTTTGCACTGGGTCTGGGCTGGGTAGAGGAAGAGCAGAGCAGAGCAGAGTAGGCGTTAGTTTTAGTTATGTGGTTGCAGCAGGGGTGGGAGAACCTGTGGCCCCTCCAAATGTTGCTGGGCTACGACTCTCACCATCCCTGACCATTGAACATGTTAGTGGGACTGATGGGAGTTGGAGTCTGACAACAAGAGAACAGGCCTTTTCTGTGCTGGCTCCCCCGTTGTGGAATGCTGTCCACAGAGAGGCTCATCTGGCACCATCGTTACATGTCTTTAGGCGCCAGGCCAAAACATTCCTCTTTACCCAGGCCTATGGCTATTAAAGGGACGCAGGTGGCGCTGTGGGTTAAACCACAGAGCCTAGGACTTGCCGATCAGAAGGTCGGTGGTTCGAATCCCCGTGACGGGGTGAGCTCCAGTTGCTCGGTCCCTGCTCCTGCCAACCTAGCAGTTCGAAAGCACGTCAGAGTGCAAGTAGATAAATAGGTACCACTCCAGTGGGAAGGTAAATGGCATTTCCATGCGCTGCTCTGGTTCGCCAGAAGTGGCTTAATCATGCTGGCCACATGACCCGGAAGCTGTACACCGGCTCCCTCGGCCAATAAAGCGAGATGAGCGCTGCAACCCCAGAGTCGGTCACGACTGGACCTAATGGTCAGGGGTCCCTTTACCTTTATGGCTGTTAAATAATCAATGGACTGTGAAAGTCTGGTGGGGAGGACTGTTACTCTGATGACTATTTTATCATTAGGCTGTCTGTCAGTATGTTTTTTATTATGTTTTTTATCATCATCATCATAAATAGTTTTTTATTTATACCCCGCCCTTCCCGGTTCAGAAAACCGGGCTCAACAAATTTAAAAAACTTAATTGATGCAACAAAAAGCAGCGTAAAATACTGTATAAAACGTGAATAACAATAAATTCAGAATTCATAAATCAATTTAGGGGGGAAATCCATCCAATAAACATTAGATGATCACCAGGGCTTGCTGGCTAGGTTAGTCCTATTTGGGCCAGCGAGGCGACCAGGGGAGAATTAGCTGTGGGATCGCAGAGCGGGTATAAAGGGGAGGGGGAGGGAAGGAAGGGGAATAAAAGATCAGGCTAATTTCAAATTGAAAGCCAGGTGGAATAGCTCTGTCTTACAAGCCCTGTGGAAGGAAGTTAAATCCTTCAGGGCCCTGGTCTCTTGGGACAGAGCATTCCACCAGGTCGGAGCCATCACTGAGAAGGCCCTGGCCCTGGTGGAAGATAATCTGACTTCTTTAGGGCCCGGGAAATATGATTATTCATGGACCTTAAGGTCCTCTGTGGGGCATACCAGGAGAGGCGGTCCCGTAAATATGAGGGCCCTAAGCCACATTGATGTTCTGCAATGTGTTCTTAATGTTGTATGCCACCCTGGGATCTTTTGATAAAGGGCGGTATATAAATTGAATTAACAGCAGCAGCAGCAGCAACAACATCTGGAAGGCCGTAGGCTTCACCATCCCTAAACTACGATGACCGAAATGACGACGTGAATCTGTTACTAGAGACCTTCAGATGTATTCTTCACCCAGTGGCCTTGCCCTTTGGGCATCCCATACAGGTGTCCTGCTGTGGCACATCTACGATGGGCACGTAGCTTAGTGGTAGAGCCCTTATTTGCACATAGCGAGGCATGAGCTTCAATACCAGCATCTCCATGCAGGACTAGACAAGACCCATCTTTGAAACCCTGAATCATAGAATTGTAAAGTTGGAAGGGGACACAAGGGTCATCTAGTCCAACCCCCTGCAATGCAGGGATCTTTCATCCAACATGGCGCTCAAACCCACAGCCCTGAGATTAAGGGGTCTTATGCTCTACCAGTTGAGCTATCAGGCAGAACCTCTGCATGTGTGAACCAAGTGGTGCCCACATTCTATATATGACCCGAAGACTCCAAAAGTAGGTTTTCCTTGAAACTGCCTGTGAATCTCCCTTCTTAACTTTCCCATTGCTGCTGCGGCTGACTGCAGACCATGCCAGGTCCACTAGAGGGCGCTGCAGCTTAGCAGAGGAGTAGAAGCTTTTGCAATCAATCAATGGTTTTGCTCAAAGCGCTGGCTTCCCCAGCAGGGAGTTGCGTGGCAGAGCTTCTCGTTTGCGTAAATTACACGCACCCTGTTTTTAAATGTTGCCACTGGCATGGCTAAGGGAGGTGTAGGCACCATTCTGGGCTTCACGGCGTTTTCTGAACCAAAGATCGATAGGAATTAAAACCTATTTCCAGTACTTTTTTTAAGCAAAAACAGCAGCAGTAACAACACACACACACACACACACACACACACACACACACACACAAAAATTCCAACAAGCAGTGCTTCCTCCTGCAGGGTTTGCAGCCTGAACGAACTCTGCAGTATTGAGCTAATGCCTGAGAACCAGCAAAGGAAATTGAGTGGAAACTGACAAGGGAACAGAGATGAAACTGACTTCTTTCTCTCCCATTGGCAGCTGAGAGAAGGAAAGAACGGGCTATTGCCTTGGTTATTTATCTGGGTAATAAGGGCATCCCCCCGGTAAGAGCAGATGGAGTGTATGAACTAGATACGGAGAGAAATGCAGCCGGATCTACAAGCCCAAGCTCTGATTCTGCAGATCTTCACGGGATGGACTTCATTCACCCGTGTAGTCCTGTTTCAAGACCCTGGTGTTGGGAAAGATGGAGGGCACAAGGAGAAGGGGACGACAGAGGACGAGATGGTTGGACAGTGTTATCAAAGCTACCAGCATGAGTCTGACCAAACTGGGGGAGGCAGTGGAAGACAGGAGTGCCTGGGTCCATGGGGTCATGAAGAGTCGGACACGACTAAATGACTAAACAACAACAGTCCTGTTGCAGAAAGCAAACGGGCCACCTCTGTACAGCAAGGAGTTCTAAAATAGCCAGTTGTTGTTTTTGGAGTCCCTTTGACTTCTCTGCTATATTAATTAAACACTGTGCAGAGATGGTCTGTGAACGTGTGGGGGGTGGGGGGAAATACCACTAACCCGAAAGCCTGAACAAGTACCATAGGCATCAGCTCTCTTTGCATGATTTGGAACCCTGCAAAAGACAGGGTTCCCAAATCACATGTACGACACTTGCATACAACTTACGCACACAGAAGACCTTCTGCTGAATGTGTGGTTGTTGGGAGGTGACAGCAGGCATGGTCCTGATTCTCCCCACCACCACCGCCCCTTCCCACACTGTTTACCAGTGCAAGGCTTTCATAGCATCTTAACGGAGATGTTGACTTTTTAATCCTTTGTGCTTTAGAAGAAACAAACACCTGGATTAGGACTTTGTGCTGAGTCTTCCTCCCTGCTCCTTTGGACCCAGCACTGTACTGAAGTATAAGCAAGGCAACGAAGGCTGGAGGAAGGGAAGCGAAGAACAGGATCTTGCAGAATCTCAGAAGCCGAGGGGCTGGGCAGGCAGAACCTGATGTGCTTACAGTGGTGCCTCGCAAGACGAAAAGAATCCGTTCCGCGAGTCTCTTCGTCTAGCGGTTTTTTCGTCTTGCGAAGCAAGCCCATTGACGGATTAGCGCTATTAGCGGTTTAGCGGCTTTTAGCGGCTTAGCGGATAAGCGGCTTAGCGGCTTAGAAAAGGGGGGGGGGAGGGAAAAAAACCTGCAGGAACTCGCAAGACATTTTCGTCTTGCCAAGCAAGCCCATAGGAAATTCGTTTTGCGAAGCACCTCCAAAACGGAAAACTCTTTCGTCTAGCGAGTTTTCCGTCTTGCGAGGCATTCGTCTTGTGGGGCACCACTGTATCTCCCCTGAGTTCTACTGTAAGTGTGCTTCTCCTAGGCACCTTTCAGCTTATATTCTGGGAGTTGGTCAGCAGCATAGGGTGTGTGAGTTAACTAAGTTGTTGTGTGCACATAACAAGGTCCTCTTGCACAACAAGACTTTCCCCCTCTCTATTTCTTCCATGCACCCCCTAAATCTGCTCAGGAGGGTTGGAGGAAACCCCAGAACAGGTTTGGTGGATGCATGAGAGGAAGAGAATGGGCAGAGAAGTCTTAGCTCTGTAAGTGGGCTTAGTTACACCCACCCACACCCACACACCCCAGTTAGCACTACAGTGGTACCTCAGTTTACAGACACTTCAGGTTACAGACTCCACTAACCCAGAAATAGTACCTCAGGTTAAGAACTTTGCTTCAGGATGAGAACAGAAATCGCGTGGTGCTGGCAGCGGGAGGCCCCATTAGCTAAAGTGGTATCTCAGGTTAGAACAGTTTCAGGTTAAGAACAGACCTCTAGAACGAATTAAGTTCTTAACCCGAGGTACCACTGTACATTGAATTTCACCCAGTGGAATATGGAGGGGAGGGACTGTAATGTAGACACTATTGGCATATCCTTTATTTAACGTGATTCCCCACAAGTTAGATAAAGGGGGAGGGGGGAGTCCGAGCTATATAGAACAATAAATGAATTTAGCAATATGTTGGAAATATTGACAGTACAACATTCGCACTGAACCCAATGAAATGTTGCTCTGGGTTTTCTCTGGTTATTCCTCCTCCTCCCCCAGTAGCATTTATAGCAGTTGGTTTTGAATGTCCCAAGCGACCTTTTTAAACACAAGGTCCAAGAGATAATTGGCCACTGATGACCACAGGGGCCCTGCTGGCACCAAGCTGCCTTCTCCACCCTGCTGTACTCTTTTATTTGATTTGCTCAGTAACACTGAAATCCCTTAAAATGATATTTCAGCCCTCCCCTGGTTCTCTCCCCCCCATCCCAGCCAAAGTGAATTGCTTGTTTTTCTCGGTGAGCAGGAAAGGGGTTAAAATGAAGCTGTAGCTGAAAGGAAAGTACTTGGGCGCTGGTGAAGGGTACAGGACTTGGAAAGGCAGTTTCAGGTGTAGGTAAAGGTAAAGGGACCCCTGACCATTAGGTCCATTCGTGGCCGACTCTGGGGTTGCGGCGCTCATCTCGCTTTATTGGCTGAGGGAGCCGGTGTACAGCTTCCGGGTCATGTGGCCAGCATGACTAAGCCGCTTCTGGTGAACCAGAGCAGCGCACGGAAACGCCGTTTACCTTCCCGCCGGAGCAGTACCTATTTATCTACTTGCACTTTGACGTGCTTTCAAACTGCTAGGTTGGCAGGAGCAGGGACCGAGCAACGGGAGCTCACCCCGTTGTGGGGATTCGAACCGCCGACCTTCTGATCGGCAAGTCCTAGGCTCTGTGGTTTAACCCACAGCGCCACCCATGTCCCTCGGGTGTAGTTGCGTAGCAGTAAAGCAGCTTACATTAGCACAAGGGTTCTTACAATGTGGTCAAAAGTCATTATAAACTTGTTTTAACTGAGACCAGTAGTATGGTCAACAAGTGCACACAGGCTTTCCTTCCCTCCCACGCAACAAACAACCCAAGGATGCCTCCAGGATGTCATTATTTTTGTGACAGCCACTGACTTGGATGGCTCAAAGGGGATTTGGGCTGTCAGTGGCTACTAGCCACAACTCTGCTGTGCCTCTACAGTTTAGGGTGCTTCTGAATACCAGTTGCTGGAAACCACTGGAGGGGAGACAGTGCTCAGGTCCCCACAGGCATCTCGTTGACCACTGTGAGAACAGGATTCTGGTCTACATGGTCCATCGGCCTGATCCAGCTGTGCTCTTTTTATGCTCTTGTGAGAGGGATTTAGGTGCACGTTGGAAATTTAGGTTTGCGCTGTTAAAGCGTACAGTATTAATGGGATCTGCCGCCCTAGAGCAACAAACCCCGTTTTTAAGAAACCCAGACTTGTTATGGTTAGGAAAGTGAAATGGAAATGCACTGGAAAGTGTGGACTGGATGAACAGAAGTGAGTGGCAAGCCATGCAAAGGCTCCACAAGTAAATGGGGATGCATTCGCAATAAAGGCAGGACATAGTCTAACCTCCGTGTAAGGATGGTGCAAGCAAATCAGGAAAAAGGCTCAAAAAACAGGGCCTTTAAAGTGGCCCAGGGATGTGCCTAGTTTGCCACTTGCGGAAGAAACAAACTAGTAGATATTCTTTTCCCAAAGCTGTAGATTTCTAGCAGGTTTGGAGCCACACTAACAGCAGTCTTTAGCTTCCAGGTTGGTAAAGGAGGCAGTGGAGGATGGATGGCTTCTGTTTCCTTTACCTCTGAATGTTTTTATCTGTGCATCCTCTGTTCATCTTAATTACCCCTCCCTTAAAAAAAAAAAAAATTGTGCCTTTGGCATGCATACATAGAGCATGGTATGCCATTTAGTTGCTGATAAAAATAGTTGCATTGTGTTGCATAGAACCAGTGAGTTGGCAAGATATACAAGGTGTTCCTGAGGAATAGCCACATGGAGCATGAAGAGGGGGCGAGGCATTCTTAGGCTGTGTAGAGACAACAGTTTAAAGTGGATTTGATTCCCACCTTTAATTCGGATTTTCCTGATCTGTGGATAATGCAGAAAGGGGACATAGCATAGTGGAACATAGCAAACTGCCTTTTACTGAGTCAGACCATTGGTCCACCTGGTTCAGTACTGTCTACTGGGTTTCCCAAACTTGGGTCTCCAGCTGTTTGTGGACTATAGTTCCCATCATCGCTGACCACTGGTCCTGCTAGCTTGGGATGATGGGAGTTGTAGTCCCAAAACAGCAGGAGACTCAAGTTTGGGAAACCCTGGTCTATACTGACTGGCAAGATTATGCCATGACTCTTGAGGATTGTATTCCTGAACCAACCAGGAGGTGCTGGGAACTGAACCTGGGACCTTCTGCATGCACAGCAGATGCCCTGCCATCAAACTATAGCCCAGGGGTGCCCACACTTTTTTCAAGGAGGGCCAGATTTGATGAAGTGAACATGCCTGAGGGCCGACCACAGTTGCTGAGCTTTTTTTAGGATTGAAGTTGCTGAGCTTTTTTAAGGAGTTTACCCCAGGACATAGGGGGCCAGATTAAATCAACTGGCAGACCAGATTACACCCCCCGAAATGGGCTTTGGACATGCCTGCTATAGCCCTTCCCCAATGCTGTTCTCGTATTATGACCCTCATGCAATAAGCAATGAGAAATGGGTTGAGGTGGGTCATGGGAAAGCTAAGTTGCTTTAACTACTATGAATGTGGAGTCCGGGTATGGGAGCTCTTCACATGGTGAGCAGTTCTTCATGTCCAGACTTCATACTACTTGGAAATCCAGTGGGGAGAAGCTTGGACCTTTGCTTCCTACTCTTTCTCTGCTTTTTCCAGAGACCTTGCTCCCAATGTTCTTCTGGCATTCGAGACAACTCCTCGTATTCTAACCAGGTCAGCCTTTTGTTTTTAAGAGCATGCAGTGTCCAGCCTTACAAAGGAGCCATTGTACACAGACGTATTCTTATGAAATGCTCTTATATGGTTATTGACCTACTTTTGGAGCTGTTTGATGGGGTTACTAATTGGCATTTTATTAAGTGATGCATGCAAAAGATACCTAATACGTTCAGAGCCTAATAATAAAAAACCAGCAACCTAGAGAATGGAAGGGATAGCGTGTTGGGAACTGTGTTTGGGAAGGTAGTGTGTCTGCGTGGGCGGAGAACAGTTAATATTGCCATTGTCTAATAGTAAAGAAAGGCTTCTTTTTTAAAAAAAAAAAATCCATTTTGAAGAGGAATTTGAAAGTAGGCTGTGCTGGCTTGTGGGAGAGAGATTATTGTATCTGCAAGGACCAACACAGAAAGCCACAAAAGCTAGAGAGGGATGTTTTCTTTTTTAAAAAAATAAATAAACCCCAAACCATTGGGAGCACAGTAAGCTTGCAATCCATTCTAACAAGAAGAGATATTCAAAGTAGAGGAGGTGCTTCTCATTGGTGCAAGATTTTGAGCATCTTGCAGCACTTAGTGCAAAATGGATAGGTAAAAAGACTGTCCTATATGCAACTTCCTTTGCTTGCAAGTCGCCAACAATGAATGAAGCATTTTTCCTGCTTGCAACTCTCAGAAAACCTGTGGGTGGGGTGGGCTAGGGTGGGGAAAATACTTTTATTTTTCCAGTGTTCAACAGTAGTGTTTGATCTTACTCTCATTATTTTTTGGGGGGGGGTGTTATGTTTGTGTGTGTGAATCCTGCACATGTGGTTAGGGGGCATGCAGTATTTTGGCTTATTTTTAGCATAGTTTCAGGGAGAACATTGTGAGGTGGAAATGGTGGCCGCTGATGGAAGGTTTACTTCACAACAGCAAAACACGTTTGAAAAGAACAAAAGGAAAGAACAAACACTGCTGCTGTTCAGCAAGCCCCTGCCCCTGAAATGAGCATAGACTCTTCCCCAAAATTTAAAGAGTGGCTGGGGAAACCTAGCCAGGTGGACGGGGTATGAATAATAAGTTGTTGTTGTTGTTGTTGTTGTTGTTGTTGTTGTTGTTGTTGTTGTTGTTGTTATCAGAGAGACTTTCCAAACAGATCCGTCTCACCCACCCATCCAAAATGTGAAGCAGAAGTTCTTTTCAAGAGAACATTAAGCTCAGTTCTCCTTATTTTTAAAGATAGACCAGCTGATACAGAGGGAGGGGCTGAACCTACCAAGTTCCATGGTACTGCCATGCAAAATGTTTTACTAAGTTACGCTGTTTCAGGGGATTGTGCCGTTTCGGAGGAATGACCTCTTTCTTTTTTGCATCGTCTTTTTGCTTTCAACCTTCTCTTACCATTCTTGAGTTAATAATAATCAGAAACCAGAAGCCTTCCTTTTGGGTATTGTAGGTAGAGAAATACATAAGCGAGTTAAAACATTGTTTTTGTATGCAATGACTGCAGCAAGAATACTGTTGGCCCAAAAATGGAAACAGGAAGAGATCCCAACAAAAGGAGAGTGGCAGATGAAGTTAATGGACTATGCTGAGTTGGCGAAACTAATTGGGAAAATTCAGAACCAGCAGCACCAGACCTTTTTGAAAGACTGGAATAAATTTACATTGTATTTGAGAGACAATTGTAAACAATTGACATCGTTAGTAGGGCTACAAGAAGTTTTGTAAGGTTAGAGATATCGGTTATTATCAATATGATGTTTAAATGGTGTATTTAAGATTTGGATTTAAGGGTAATAATAATAATAATAATAATAATAATAACAAAATGCAATATCAGAGTATAGTTGGGAGAACTATTAGTTGAGGAGGAGGGACATCTCAGGCCAAGGTGGCCAAGTGGTTTTTATATATTATATGTAAGATGGATGTTTTGTCAATTTTTAAAATAAAATTTAATAAAAATTATTAATGCTAATACTAATAATAATCAGAAACCACATGGTGCTATTTCTTCCTGTTGCAAATGACCTCACAGGTTGCATTGTACCACAATGAGGACTAGAAAGCAGCCCTCGAGCTTAGGCATGCCAGCTCCCTCATTGCAGAACCGAAAGGCTGCGTGCTCATGACCATTGACTCTGGCTCCAGTGCTGGCTTTTGACTCCACGTGCACACAATGTCCCCCATGACACAGAGCTATCCTGCAGTTTCTTGAGTCTGTTGTGTTTCCCCTCAAGCCAGCTTCTATCTGAATGGGAAAAAAACCTAAGCCACATTCACTTTGCAATTAAGCTGAGTTGTGCACATTTGAGGCCGCCATTGCATGTGCACAGATGACAGCTTCACGAATGGGAGTTCAAGGGGCCAGGTTGCAGGGGGCAGGGAAAACAAACACATAATGTGCATTGGGCGAAGACTTCCCTGCTCCGTCTCCAGTGTGCGTGGCAAGGTGCAAACGCGATTTGAAACGCAGCGAGGGGAAATGACCTCACTGTGTTTTAAGCCGCTAATGTGCACACAGCCTTGGCAAATTTAATCTGAGATGCACTTGCTGCCTGCAGAATAATTCATGCAACTGTACCCCACCCACTGCCACCCTGGGACTGGCTCCATTTCCGAAGCAAGCTCCCTTCAAATCCTTCCACAGCATTTGGCAGCATTAATCCTGTTGGCCTTGGCAATTTCTGCAGGTGCTGAGAAGGCTTTTGTCGGGGACTAGCTGGCTGGCTGGCTGATAGGAGAAGTAATTCTCTGTGGCAAGAGCCCTTGGAAACAATCTGGCAGATGGAGCCCCAATTCCCATGCTGGGGGTTGTGGGGGAGGGATGTTGTCAGGGGCAAAGTGCATGTAAAGTTGCTGGCGTAGCTGCCTTATGGGCAATGGGGCCGTGGAGCTCATGCAGAGAAGGTCTGGCCTTTGGGTTGCTTATGAAGCTCCTGTTCCGGATGGGGCTTCCTGGAAGCACCATGGATGGGGCCAGGCAGATGGAGCGAGCAAGCCCTTGCCTTGGTTTGCCTTCACAGTTCTGCCCCCCCCCCAGCTATAAAGCGACGAGCAGGACTGGAAGGGGCCAGCGGTCACCTCGCCTCAGGAAGCAGCAGCCGTTGCCTTAATTGTTAGTCGGGACTTGTCAGCGGCATCGCAGGAGCATGGGATAAAGTGTTCCAGTGAAAGAGATAATTGAAAATCAAAAAAGACTTTGTTAATTTGATTAGACAGAGCCGGAGTTGAATTGTTCTTCATCAAAAGAGATTTAATTTTGACACACAATTAAATCCTTCTGCTGTACTGGTGCCCTGCTCCCTTCCCAGCAACCGAGACTGACTCAGGGATGCGGGAGTGGGGAGCTTTAAGGGATGGCGAGGGGATTAAAGGGGCCAAGAGGAGAGAGAGGCAGGCGGGGAGGGTTCCCAGAACAGGCAGGGGAAGGAAAGAGGCATCAAATGCACCGTGGATGGACCAGGGTGGGTGGAATAGGAGATGTGATGAAGAGATCATTGCAGACCATGAAGCCCCTGCTCTCTCTCTCTTATGCTCTCTCTCACACAACTGCCACTCATCAGCTCAGGCAATGAGACTCACAGGATTGACATATTTTGAGAGCTCAAATCTCTTGATTAAGGAACCATTGGGGTTGGCGCGGCTGAGGCTCAGTAATGTGACAGTTGCGGGTGCGGTGTGCGAGGGGTTCAGTTCTGCTGGCATCCTTTTCCCAAGCTCTGGCAACTTAAGTACTTCTTAGCTTGGCGGGACTTGTGCGTTGGTACCCTGAAACTTTGGAGGGGGAACTCTGCTTAGCCATGAAGCTCACAGGGTATTGTGGCCCTTCAGCAGACGCACCATCTTTAAACTGTTGGAAGGCTGGTAGTCAAGGCAAGACGGGGCAGAGCCCTTCCAATATTTTTACTACTATGTTGCTCGGGTACCAGCAGTGTCTTTGCAAAGGAGGAGTGTGAGAAGAAAACCAGAACAAGTCCCAGCCCTCCCTGTTTCAGTGGCCACCCCACCAGGTGCTGTGTTTACCAGTTACTGCTGCCCTGAAACAGCTCACAAGATTGAGAAGAGAAATGAGAAGGGGTTGTGAAGCACTCCTATGCAATTCAAAGTGGTATGAAAATTGAGAGCTGGTTATAACCTTTGGATTTTTGTCTGCATGGTGTCTGCCGTGCAGGGGAGAAATAGGCCAGGAAGGATAGGCAATGAAGCAACTCTTCCCCCCTTCCCTCTATAGCAGTAGGAGTAAGTTATCCCTGGGCTTTTCTTGCTTTTCTTTTGCCTACAGCTTATGGAGACACTGCAGAGAGAGGCTAATAAAATGGGTGCTCTGAAACACCGAGGAGAGGAGCTGTGTGCCAGTTGATTTGCAGTGTGTGTGAGAGATAGATAGATAGATAGATAGATAGATAGATAGATAGACAGACAGACAGACAGACAGACAGACAGACATCTGAAGGCAGCCCTGTTTAGGGACGCTTTTAATGTTTAACAGACCATTGTATTTTAATACTTGGTTGGAAGCCACCCAGGGTGGCTGGGGAGACCCAGCCAGATGGGCGGGGTATAAATAAATTATTATTATTATTATTATTATTATGATAGATAGATAGAGAGAGAGAGAGAGAGAGAGAGAGAGAGAGAGAGAGAGAGAGATGATAGATAGATCATGATAGATAGATAGATGATAGATAGATAGATAGATAGATAGATAGATAGATAGATAGATAGATAGAGATAGATGATAGATAGATGATAGATAGATGATAGATAGATATAGATAGATAGATGATAGATGATAGATAGATAGATAGATGATAGATAGATAGATAGATAGATAGATAGATAGATAGATAGATAGATATGTAGGAGAGGCAATGGAGGGAGGCATTAGGTATTGTGGCAGCTGTTGCTGGTCAGGAGCACAGCATTCGCTTTTGCCTCTAGAGCATAAAAATGCTGCAGTTTCAGTGCACATTATATTGTCGCCTAACACCCAGCTTCTTTCTGAGGGCAAAGCTGTTGTCTTAGTACCCCAACTGCTTGTTGCTCATCTCCTTGCTCTGCTTGCCCTTCTCTCCTCCAGACATGCCTCAATCCCATAGAGAAATCCCGTCAGAATTCCACTCCATATGCTTGCAGGGCAAGTCTGGCTATTTCAGTGCTATTGGTTTGAGTGTTCTGAGCGGAATGTTGTGGGTGCACTGAATGGAATGTTGGCCTTGGATGCCCAGCAGCCCAGGAATACCCCCTGGGCTGTGGTGTCAGGATTAGAAGGGTCTGGTGAGCTGCTTTCTGATGATAGGGCATTGCAAGTGAGCTTCATGATCCGAGTTACCTGCCAGGGGGACCAGGAGGGGGCAAAGAGAGGTGAAAGTGAAGAGGACAATCATGGCACTTATTGAATCTAGATAACCTTAGCCATTTATTTATTTCAGTTATATAGTGCCCCTCCAAAATCTAAAACTCATTATTGGGAAGTTGACAGAGGAATAGGAAGGAAATGGAGTCAAGGGTGAAACAAGGGAAGAACCCATGTGTTGATTTCACTTGTGGGTTATTGTTGCCACGCATAACAGGTTGTATTTGCTGTGCATTTGAGGAGAACCAGGATTGGTTCTGTCAACATAACAGGGGATGGCACAAGATTTTACCAACCCTGTCATATCCCAGAAGGTTTCGTCACAGGGGCCCAGGAAATTCCTCACGTTCAGAATGTGGGTAGGGGGTCATGTATTCAGATGGTTGCACGAGTCTTGTTACTAAAATTAACCCAATTATTGTTTGCTGTAGGCCACAATAACCTATTCCACAGTGAATCGGTTAGTCTTTAAGGTGCTTTATTTCATTTTTGCTGCAGCGGCCACCCTTTCGGTATTTCGAAACTGTCATTTCCAAGTTCAGCGGCGAGCGAACAGGCTCCCGGGAATACGAGGTAGCGGAATGGAAGGTCCCAGTGGGGAAGGGCCATCATGAAGGGCAAAATGCTTGCTTGCCCCACCTGCTCCTCCTTTGTGGCGATTCGCTACTCTCCATCTCTTGATCAGCAGCACTGCAGTCTCGCTGGCTCATCTGGGGCGAGATAATTGAGCAAACAGGCAGGAGGCAGGGGACGCTGGGGCCAGTGTTAATTTAATTGAGTCGGTTTGTTCACAGCAGAATATTAACCTCTCGGGCAATAGCTTGAGAGAGAATTCTACTAAAGCGCTGGTTCAGTGCGGGGGCTGTAAGCCGACATACCCCTGATATCATTGGTGGAGGGGCTGTGGGAACAATCCCTGCGCACCCTTGCTCTGCGATCTGATGATGCAGACGTATTATTGCTGCAGCAGCCAGAGACGGATTCCGCTAGAGAGGGGATTGCAAATTAAACAACCCCAGTGGGACTGGCTCACGATACAAGGAATGTCTTGCTTAAACATAGGAGTGGTGACGGGGGGGGGGGTGAGTGGGGAGAAGAGAGGAGAGGGAAGCCAGTCTCTGCTTGGCCAGAGGGAGGCAACTGTGAGATACCAAAGTGTGGTGAGGAAGAGGGGATTCCCTTGCCCATCTTAGATTTATGGTGTCAATTAGGGGAGGGGAGGTTGCAGGAAAGGCCCCTGTTCCAAGAAGCTAAGAATGATTGGGGGGTGTATTATGCACAGGGTTTCTTGCAGAGATTTAGGAAGTGATCAGGATCTTTACTGAAGTATTCCATTTTCCCTCTGTTTTCTCAGACTACCATCAAATTAAAGCTCTCTCCAGACAAAGTGCAGGCACCCCTTTCTTTGCCCTGTTTGCCGTGACTTGGTATGCAATCCCTGCCAGCAGATACCTAAGTCTGCCAGTTGGTGTTCAAGAAGGCCCACTAAGCTGAATTCTGTCCCTAATCAACCCACTTTGCTCTTCTATCAGTGGCCAGAAGACTAGAAAGGAGTAGGGTTAGGGTTGATCAGTCTTAACATTTGCGTGGTCACTGACTGCCACACTCTGAAGGCAGAGAAGCAATTTCCCATGTTCCTCTCTTTCCTCCACCCTTCCCCAAATGATTGATTATGTTGTGGAGCCAATAGGGCAGCTCCTTATTTTCCATAAACTTTCCCCCATATTGATGTGCCTCTTTCTTTGGAATTTTAAAATACACTGCAGGGCCATTCTTCATTTCATCTGCCCGGGTCAAGATGTGAGTGTGATACCCACCCTTATAAAATTGATATATTTTTAATTTATATTTGTAACAAATGTATGTTTCTAGCTCTTGTGATTATGGAGTTTTGACTCTTCAGGATAAATGTGCTGGTCCCAGAGAGAGAGAGAGAAAGCGCGCGTCCCTTAGGCTTTGAGCATAGGTCCACAGAAGGAGAGACAACCAATTGAAATAGCAGGGGATAGGAGTGTTTAATTCTGGATACCTACACTGTATACCTGCAGGAGCATCTCCACCCATTCAGCCTGGACACCAAGGTCCTCCTTTGAGGGTCTTCTGGTGGTTCCCTAACTCCCGAGAAGTGTAAAGAATTACAGAACTTTTAGAAGACATCTGAAGGCAGCCCTGTATCAGGAGGTTTTTAATGCTTCATGTTTTTATTATGTTTTTAAATATGCTGTAAGCAGCCCAGAGTGGCTGGGGAAACCCAGCCAAATGGGCGTGGTATTATTATTATTATTCACCAGGCAGAGGGCCTTCTCAGTAGTGGTACCCTCCCTGTGGAACATCCTCCCATCAGATGTCAAATAGATAAATAACAACTTTCCGAAGACAAATGAAGAACAGCCCTGTATTGGGAAGTTTTTAATGTTTGGTTTTTGCTGTGCTTTTATTATGTTGGAAGTCTCCCAGAGTGGCTGGGGCAACCCAATCAGATGGACTGGGGTATAAATAATAAAGTTGTTGTTGTTACTACTACTATGTTCAGTGCCCTCTGCCCTTCCTTTCTTAGCTTGTACCTTTCATGTGAAACCCAAACTAGATTATATGTTTACCATGTCGGGATGGAAGGATTAACCCCTGCTGCTATTCTTCTTTTTTTATGCTTGGGAGAGACAATCACATAGCAAACATTTCTAATTTGGGTCTTAGATATGCCCAGTGCAAAGTGGGGGGTGAATGGGCGGAGCGGGGCAGGGAAGCAGACAAGTGGGATGCAAAATCTCTGGGGTAGGGCCCTTGGTAGCATTTTGTCCATCAGCTTGCAAAGCCCTGGAAGAGCCAGCACTGCTACAAATGTAGAAGCTGCAGAGCTCCCTTGCTTTCCACGGTGTTTACCTAGACCATGTTGGCTTGCTGCCTTATTTGTTCCCTTCTAATTGAGCAAATGTGCTGTACGCATGGAAGCTAGGCCAGCATCGACTTTATTAGAGGAGAGCATCAATAAAAGGGCTGCACGTTAGGAGGCTCTGCACAAGCTCTGTCAGATGAGAGGAGTTTTAAAGTTGCACTTTATTCATGATGTTTTGATTTCTCTTGCTCTGGGGACACTGACTTTGATAGATTGCGATGCAGCAGCAGAACAATATAATAATACACCGTAGCAACTGGCTTCCAAAGCAGAAGCTTGCCATGTGCCCTGCACCCGTTCGCCCCTGGTTTAGTTTATTATGAAAATTAGGCTTAATTATTGACTGGAAAAGATGCTTTCCTTCTTCTTCTTCTTCTCCCCCCTTTATCTGGTTAAATTCGCTGTAGTGCTGATTGCACGCTGCAGCGGTAATAACTAGATCTGCTTTTGCTCGAGAATCACTCTTCTGGTTATGCTGGTTGGCGAGCAGTGCTGTACTGGCTGGTAAGCTGGTGTTATATCAGAGGCTGCTTTGTTGAAAGCAGTGCCCTGGTACAATGCTACATAGCGAAGCAATTTCAGTAGCACTGTGTTATAGCTGTGACTGCAGTTTATCTTGATTCTCTCTGGTGTTTATGGTGCTTACAGTCCACCTGGTCATCTGCACCATCCAGAGTCGCTGTATTAGAATTGCTTCTTGCAGAAAAAATATATAGTTGGCCTCTTTTTTTATAACCCATATGCAGAAAAAACGCAGTGTTCTCCAGATTGGCACAAATGAGCTTCCTTTGGGATTAGGACCCTGACCTCAGCCACTCCAGGGAACCAAGTAACTCCTTGACCTTCTCTTTTTAGGGAGCTCCAGCAATGGCTGCCAAAATACAGAGCTCTTCAAGGGGGCATCAGAAGAACTAGAGTAGAAACAACACTTCCACAGAGATTGAAATGTTCCGTAGGTGACTCACCACTTGACAAGCAACACTTCAAGCCAATTACAGTAGATGAAAGGGGCAGAGCAATATACTGGGTTTGCCAGGGACCTACATGTAAAGTCTAGTTTTGTAGGCCTGAATCAGATTCCTTTTCTCTTACATTTTTTTGTTTTCATTACAGTGGTACTTCGGGTTAAGTACTTAATTCGTTCCGGAGGTCCGTTCTCAACCTGAAACTGTTCTTAACCTGAAGCACCACTTTAACTAATGGGGCTTCCTGCTGCCGCTGTGCCGCTGCTACACGATTTCTGTTCTCATCCTGAAGCAAAGTTCTTAACCCGAGGTACTATTTCTGAGTTAGCAGAGTCTGTAACCTGAAGCATATGTAACCTGAAGCATATGTAACCCGAGGTACCACTGTATTCCAAACCTGGCTCTACTCCCCCAATTCAATATTTACTCCTTAGCTGCCTCTTTTCCTGAAGATACCCTGCAAGGCAGCAGAAGTTTAGGAGAAGGAAAACTCTGATCCTAGATGGGCCCCATCTGCTCCTCATTTGTCCTCTACAGCAGGGGTCGGCAAGCTTTACCGGACAATGGGCTGGTCCACATTCCATCTGTCGGAGGATGGGCCGGAGCATGTGTGCATGTGCACTCTTCTGGGTCAGAGAAGTGCACATGCGCACACGCTATTTCCAGCGCTACTCCAACCTGGATGTGCACCGGAAATAGCATGTGTGTATGCACACGGGCGCGTCTCCATCCCGCACACATGCACACACACTTTTTCCAGCGCACATCCGGGTCGGAGGAGCATCAACCCAGAAGTCGGTCCCCACACCGCGTTGGTAAGAGTGGGCAGCAGGGGTTGACATGGGCTGATTAGACGAGCCCCGTGGGCCGCTACCAGCCCATGGGCCTTAGGTTGCTGATCCCTGCTCTACAGCATGTGGAGTAACCACCTTCTTGACTGTTGGACCCACTATTGGTCTTGTCTGCTCATTCTGCCGGAGCCTGTTTTCTCATGCAGGGAAGTCCCTAACTCACTGAGGGTTTGAGACCCATTAACTACCCTCACCTGGTATAGCTGGCCAGTCGAAGCCATTCCTGGGGTGTGACTGCTGTTGCATGCTGACAGCCTCTAGGAGTCACAGGTGAGAGCTGAGTGCAGGGTGGGGACCACAGGTGGACAAATCACCCCAGAAGGAGCATTTCATGTCCCCCACCAGAGGTATTACCCATTTTCTAATTGTATTTGAAGCAGCTATTGAAGTTAGGGTTCTTGGGTCTGTTTTTGAGAAGTAGCTTGGTTGGTTTACTGGCTCCCTAGCACATATTCTCAGTTTCTTCTGTCGTTTCCTCCTCCCGTGTCTAGCTTTGCTGTTGATCAGAAGTTTGTCCTTGCTCTGTTTGTTTGATTTATAGTGTACATAAAAGAGTCCTTTAAAAAATATATGTAATACAGTAATTGGGTCTGTGCTGCTTTCAGAGAAAGCAGACATCTGATCTGGAACATCCAAAGCACTGAGGGGCAGCAAGGCTGGGATGTGAGTCTCCGGATGAAGCCAGAGTCTCAGGAATAATGGAATTGCACCTCACACGCAAGCTGTTGACCACAGTTGTTTCACTCTTCAAGATGCAGTGCTCAGTGAGTGCCGTGTGAAATATATAATTAATTTCAGTGATGAAAAGTGAACAGGGCTTTCTTCCATGCCCCTTATTTTCATTTTGTGGGAGGCAGCATTTTACAAACACATCAGCGATTCATTGTGCGAAATGTATATGGCTAGCACACTTTTCGCTTGCAAAATTCACTTTTTTCAGAAGTAAATTTTGGGACTCTTCCTTTCATTCTTATGTCCCAGGAAGGGGCATTTGTTTTGTTTCTTAATCAAACGATGGACTTTGGTGTTGACCAGGCTGCTTCTTCTGGCATCCTGTATATGGAGGAAGTGGGGGTAGCCAGTGAGGTTGGACTACAGATCCCATCATCCCCTACTATTGGCCATGCTGGCCAGGATCATCTGGAGGACCACCATATCATCTGGGGGACACAGCATTATCCAGGCTACAGATAGACTTGGAGGTGCTTTTGTTCAGCAAAACCAATCTTAAAGTTTGGATGGGGCAGGGAGAGGCAAACTAGTGAAAATGTGAGATCTGAGGCTTGGCCTGTTTGCTGAAGGGAACAAATGAATAAGGGGGACAGCATCTGAGGATGGGGGGGGAGGATGGACGAGAGGGATGCAACCATTGAGGAACAATTGCTTTTGTGGTTCCAGGAACACTGGAGTGAAGGACAGAGTGGCTATACTGGGAATGGAGAGGAAGATGGAAAAAAATAATATCTCTCCATTCTATGATTATGGAACAACTTGTTTCTTCGGTCAATGTTGTAAGTTTAGGACATTTTATTTGAATTATTCAAAATACACCACCCCACCACACACACACACACAATATATATATATATATATATATATATATATATATATATATATATATATATTAAGATCAGGCACAAAGCAAACTAGTAGACTGCCTTGAACCATTTAATAGGACTATAGTAGCTGTTTTAAATGTTTGCTTGAGTGAAAAACAAACAAACATTGGAACACATTCTGCACCTGCAGAAGCATATGAGTGCACTTCAGAAATAACCCTGCAAAGGAGCACGTTACAACAGCCAATCCTGAAGGTCATAAAACCATGGCTGATGGTTCACTGACTTTCCAAAATATCTCTGTTCTTCTTATGCAGTGGGGATCATGCCTGCAGCATAGAGGAAATGAAGGATCTGTGCACAGGATGCCAACTCAGTAGAAGATTAGGCTGTTGGTCTTAAGGGAAGAGATATGGATATCACTGGAGCTTGACTTGAACATGCCTACCAATTGATAGGAGACTCAGTCAAGAATACCAGTGTGGTTCTCAGTGACTGTGGCCACACATGCAAGTGCTACTGTTGCCTTATTGCAGGGGTGGGGAACCTGTGGCCCTTTAGAAATTGTTGGAATCCAGTTCCCATCAGCCCCAGCCAGCATGGCCTATGGTCAGGGGTGATGAAACCTTTAGCCCAACAACATCTGCAGGGTTGCTTGGGAATCTCCCAATGGTGCACATGAACTCTCAGAAAAGAGCCATTGGCCATGAGCGAAAGAGTATTGCTTTCTTACAGGTGGTCAGTGTGTTGTAAGGGTTGTGGGTGGTTGTGCTGTGTGTAGCTTGAGTCCAGGTATAGCAAAAAAAAAGTCTATTAGAAATAATTGTGCTTGCAAAAAATGTTGAGACAAAGGGGCAATAGCCAAGCAACAACAAGCTGATCTGCTTTCCTGGCTTGTGCTTTGCTGGCCCAGTAGAGAGTGCACACGCCAGAGAGAGCAGGATACATTATTTACAGAGAGGCACAGGGGGTCTCCAAGGAGGGGGGAATAGGAAAGCAAGTTGCTTATTAAACTGGTAAACTCATTAACCACTGAAAAATACACTTTTATGGACACCTTAATGAACAAATGAAGAAGCTGGGGGATCTGTGGAGTTGGTCGGGGAGAGAATATGAAACTAGCTTAAGTCTAAACACCATGAGGCTCCAGGATTCCCTGCCCATCTTGATGGAGAAATCCGAAAGAGCTTCACAAAGACGTTGCAAGCAGAGCTGTGAGATATCCCATGCACCTGAGAGGGCTTAGCAAAGCAATCTTTATAAACCTGGGGAGGGATTTGGTCCTGAATCATTCTTCTAAAAACTCCGCAAGGGGTGTGTAGAATGCACAATGCTTGGGAGCCAAGTGAGGGAGTAGAGCTGAACAATGAAGGCAAAGGACATTATGAATAATAACAGTAATAATAATTTTTGTATTACAGTTGTGCCTGAAGAGCTCCCAGCTCTTTTAAACCATAACCTACACTGCAGTTTACACCGTGTGTTTGGGCCAGAGCATTGTTGAAAATATCATCTGCAGCATCCTGAATGCCCCGGGCGGGCAGCAGTGAATTTAAAAAGTGAATATAAAATATTAAACTGTGTGCATAAAATGGAAATAGCTTTGTAATGGATAAACCAGATAAATTTATTCCAGTGAATAAATACAAATTGGGTTCATCCTACATGCTGCACTGAAACGAGGCAGAAGGAGAGGGAGGAACTCTGAAGGTTTTGTAATTCTGCAACTGACGTTACTTGAGCAGAATGTTATGATTTCCTCAGAATTCTTGCAAAATTATTCCAGTGGAGCCACCTTTAGCCAAAATGGCTCCTCACCTTAGGAATTCCTTCCTTTAGCAAAACTCCTTCAAACTCCAGAACAAGGTAAGTCAAAGTCTACAGTCAAAATTTTGCATCGGAACCAGATTTTAGTGTATTGGTGCAAAAATTGGCTGTTTCTATAGCAAGAAAAATTTTGCCTGTTAAAAATAGATTACATCTTGATGTGCTGTCATTGTATAAACCTGTGTTTATACAAATGGCATAATTGCTAGATTATTTTGGTTGATCTTAAAACCAGACAATGGAGCTTTAATACTCCCATGTGTGTAGTTCCCTGTGTTTGTACACAACTACACTAGAGCAGGCATAGGCAGACTTGACCCTTCAGATGTTTTGGGACTACAGTTCCCATCATACCTGACCACTGGTCCTGTTAGCTAGGGATGATGGGAGTTGTAGTCCCAAAACATCTGGAGGGCCGAGTTTGCCTATGCCTGCCGTAGAGCAACACAGGAGCCTCCCTAGACTTTTTGTCTCATTAAATAATCACCTGCCAAATCTACTAACTTCTCTTAGCATGTGATAAGCAATTTAAGTACCCAGACACTCATCATTGGGAAGAACCAACCTCATAAGGAGCATTAGCAGATCCATTCTCACCTGCTTCCCTTATTAAGACGTCAGTTGCATCTTTGCTGCTTCGGTGCTCCCTGCATTGTTGCCCATCATAAAGCAGTCTTTAATCAATCATCCCCAATTCCATGCAACTTCTGCGGCTACTACTATGCAGACTTGGAAAACTGCCATAGCCATAGCTGCAAGACATGAAAATTTGTTAGGCATCTAAAGCAAAGGATCTCACACTGTGGGTGGGGCGGAGGCCCAGTTCGTGCGAAGAAAAGGTGATTGAAATAACTGAAACAAGCTGGTCCGAAGTTCTTCAGACAGACAGCAACAATAAAGCTATTACAGTACTTAGATATCAGAAACATTGCTTGCTCCCTTCATCTCAGGAGGTTTAGGCATTTAGCACCATCTGTCTGATCTTTGGCTCAGCGATTGAATCTAGCCATGTGGTTGGGGCTCAGCCTACCTCCTCGTTCCTAATGATATAAGCTCGCCATCTTATTAAAGTGTTTATAGACAAATGAGAGAGAATACTCCCGAGGCCTCTTGCCTGGAGGGTTATATGCTTCCTTCTGGTTAGGTAAAAAGCCCTGTAGGTCTTGTAGGGCATTTTACCTGTTTGTTTTTTAAAGCATTACTACCCACCCCATGACGTCCAAGGACAGCCTAGTACCTGAAATGCTAAATTAATAAATATCATCACACTTTCAACATATTTTTGAATCGTAGAATTTTACAGTGGGAAGGGAACTCCAAATGTCATCTAGTCCAACCCCCAGCAATGCAGGAATCTCAGCTCAAGCATCCAGGACAGATGACCATATGTACTAGTGAACATGTGGAAGAGGCAGGAATGAAAATACAGAGGTCAAGAGTGAAGGCAGTGGCTGAAGTCCCTGCTCCACATATTAAGGGTTTTCCTGGTATGAAAAAGGCCACTGTGATAAGTCTGTGGTTTAATCTTAATCTCGCCCACTGTTCCTAGCCCTGCCATCTGAGAACATTTATGTTTAAAATACCAAGGATTGAACCTAGGATGCATGCAAAGCGTTTGTTTCGCCACTGAACTGTGGCCATTCTCTTCTGTGATACATTAACAAATATGGGGTGATCCATGCATTTTCCATTATGGGTTATGAACTCCCAATTTTGTTCCACAGACCTGGTCATCAGAATCCTCCATAAGATCAGGGACAATAGTAACCTGCTCCGATTTCGGCTCTCGGAGTGGGGATTGTTCTGCTTCCAAGGTTCTCAGATGACCTTCAGAAGCATAGCATAATTGTGGGGGGTGATATCCTTACCCCTCCGCAGTGCCTAGGACAAGAAGGAAGTTGGGGCTTGACAGACTCATCAGAGCAGTGGCTGGGATGCTTGCCATGGTGAGCAATGCAATTTGAACTGTGGACCTTTGCCCTCACTCCCTAGAATAGGGAAGCCACATATTTCCCAGTGGCCAGTCTAATTGCTCCCTTAATGGCCTGATGCCTGTTAGCATTAAAGAGGGTGCTGCTACCACTAATCACTCAAAGCAAACTTATTTTGGTACGCGTTGCCCCGGTTCATTGAAAAAGGCATTTTTGTTTCCCCTTATACTGATAAAACTTGCTTTGGGGTGAATGTATGTTTTCTTAATTTATAAATCTGTGGATTGCAGGTTCTCTTTATAAAAATCAGTAACCATATTTTGATGCTTCTGCTGTAGAAGGTTTTTTTTTTTTTTAAAGAAAAGAATCCCTGACATGGTTTTGCTTCTTTCTAAACTGCTGACGCAAATAACCCTATAAATTAGCAGATGGTGGCACAGGGAAATCTCTTGGCTTCTCTCTTTTTTCCATTTTTTAAACAGTTTGATTTTTATAATAGGGGTTTTGGGTGGGAGCCAGAAATCCCTCAACTGGCAAAATGGAGTTAGTGCAAGGGGGAAGGGGGGGAGGAGGAGGGGAGAGGGGGCTAGATCCACGTTAGCTGGTGCATTGAAGATTTGTGCAGTACTTAGAATAATAAAATCACATTTGAAGGAGATCCTGTAGGACCTAAGGCTACAGAAATTTGAAAGGGAGGCATATGAAAGCCTTAAGCAAGGCACACTCCTACAGTCCATCAGGTGATGTGCGGGAGCTTATCTTCAACCCTGTCCCCACACCTTGCCTACGAACCCTTATAGCTGTGATTCCTGCATTGCAGAGGGTTGGAACAGATCAGTGTTTCCTAAACTTTGGTTTCTAGCTGTGGGTTGTTGTTTTTAACTACAATTCCCATCATCCCTAGCTAGCAGGACCAGTGGTCAGGGATGATGGGAACTGTAGTCCGAAAACAGTTTGGAAAACACTGGACTAGATGGCTGCCCAGCCTCTCTGCTTTGAACACTTTCAGAAAGGAAGAGCTTCCCCCTCCCTTGATAACAGGTTCCATTGTACAATTAAGAAATTTCTCCCTAGTACTAAAAACAACAACAATGAACAACAAAGCCAAAATGTTGCTGTTGGCATCCATCTGTCTCAAGAGGCAGCGGAGTGTGCCTCCAAGGGTGAAATCAAACCGCATTGATTTTACTGTGTTGGCAGAACTGAAGTGACCTCTCCAGGGCGCAAGCTTGGGCAGTGTATGTGGAGGTCCTGGGCTTCCCAGATGACAAGACTCCCCTCTCAGCCTCTCTGATGTAGTCCAAAGGAAAGCAGAGCAATACATTTGGCACCAGCTTGGCTGTAGGAGTTGCTGGAAGGAGACATGCAAGACACCATTCTACTGTTTTAGGGACTCCACTCGGGATCTGTGTAGAGTTTACTCCTTTCATCTCCCAAAGATGTCCTGCAAGGCAACGGAAGTTTAGGATCAAGAGTTTTCCTTCTCCTAGATGGGCTACCATTTGCCCTCTCATTTCCCTCTACAGCATGTGCAGAAACCACCTTCTTGACCATAGGACCCGATATGTCAGCCTGGATAGCTCAGCTGGTTAGACCATGGTGCTAATCATGTCAAAGTTGCAGGTTTGATCCCTGAATGGGGCAACTGAATATTCCTTCATTGCAGGGGTTTGGACTAGATGATCCTCGGGATCCCTTCCCATTCTATGATTCTATAGTATGTGGTCTTGCCACACAAGAGATCAATCTTTGTCTGCTACTATGTCACAGTCATTCTGTTATTTGAAGAGCTATCAAGTCTGGCCACCCAGTCTTCTCTTCTCCAGGTTAGATACACTGCATGTCTTCCATACCTTTCTCCCTAAGGCTTTCTTTCCAGGACCCGGACTATTTTTGTTGCCCTCATCTCATCCCATTTCGATTTGTCCGTATCTTCTTAATGTGTGGTAACCAGAACTAGACACAGTACTCCAGAAACTGATTACCTTTGTAACTCAGTTCACAGACAGTGGTAAGCTTGGATTAGATATGCATTAGGAGAAGCAGATTTTAAAAACAAAAATTAAAAAGATCCCTTGATTTAAAGGCATAGTCTACAGTTTGGCAATATAACTTTCAATTCTATTTAGTTTGAAGGACTCTGAGCTGGAGGCTTAAAGGCAGTGTTTATTGGCAAAGCCTAGAGTTGCTGTGCCTTTCTGGCCCTAGAGACTTGCTCAAAACTCTTTCACAGAGCAGTCTGCCTTGCACTCCATACCCTCTGCTTTGCAAAGGTTCTGTTGGCCCAGTGGTACTGGATATTGCAAAAATGCCCTGCAGTCTGGCTATATGTGTCTGTGTGTATAACTTTTTTTTTTACTTATTGCACCAACAAGGACAGATTGTTTATAATCTGTCAAAAAGCGCTCCAGTTCCAGTCTGAATACTGTTTGTCTTAAGTGATCATTCAGGTTTTTTCCACACTAAAATTACCTGCCATGTAATCTTTTAATATTTCTTTAGCTTTAAACAGCAGTGCTTGACTGATGTGCAATTCAAAACCTTCCCTGCATTTTCAACTATAATTGATGCAATAAAACAGACTGCCTCGCGTGACTCTTTTTTAATTTGGGTGCATTTGTTGTTTTAGTTCTGTAGAACCAATCTGAATCCAGAGAATTTTTTCCCCCCTTTCAGTCTTAGGGACTCTCATTTCTCTCTGGTTTTCCTTATCTGTCACCCTATCTCATTGTGGATAAACATGGCTAATGAGAAGGATGGGACCCAAAATCCTACCCTGACAGCACCTTATATTTTCAATGGGGTTGTGATATCAAGCCTCTGTAAAGGGTATCGGCCTAAGCTCACCTAATGTAGGAAGGGTAGGGGCACAGTAGTAATCTAATGATTCCTAATTCAACTCCTATGGGATTCTTCATGGCCAAACATACCAATATTATTAACCCACAGCAGCTTCTGATAGTCATCAGACAGATTTGTGCAAGTGGCTCAGGAACAAAGATTTCCTAGAGAGCATGTTCTTTCATAAGTTAACCAATGTTTGCTGGTTTGCTCAGAGGGAAGTTGACTGGCCAACTGCAAAACAAAGTCAGTGTAATGGCTTTGTGCTTTGCTGCCGCTTCACTCTTGAGTGTTTATATAAGATACAAGTGTTCATATAATTCATAAATGTTGATAAGCAATTGCATTATCCTGCCAACGTGGGTGCTGGTTTACAATTCTGTAGTATTGCGTTGCAACTCTTTGCTGGTGTCTTCACAATAACCCACAGAAATAGATTAGAGGTTAGGCTGGGTGATGTGAGATTTGGCCAAGGTTCCGTGGCCATTAGGTTTAATGGCCACTAATTATGGTTTACCTGGAATTAGCATTGCAGGTATATGGGCACTGAAAGGCCTGTCAATTTGGTGTACCTTATAATAGCAGTAGGCCACACGGGGATAGCTTACCTCTGCCAGTCTAAAAGACAGACGGGGACTAGGAGGATCACTGTGAATAGCACAGCCCCAAACTATTATTCTGCCAAAGAAAAGACCTACAATAAAGGCTAGTTGGTGTCTTTCAGGCTGTCCACACCCCAGATTTAACACTCAAGGTGGGAAAATTCCCATGGTAGAAGCTTCCATATAGGCATGCTCTTAGAAGAGATTATTTAGCTGGGGGCTTTGCAGGACAACTATGTCCTATGTGATATTTGTATGCTTTACGTCCTCCATCTAGTAATTTCACCGATGGCCCTGTTTTGTCATGGGAGGCCTCTGTAGCTCCCAGTACTGTACCTGCCGCCCCAGAACCATGGTTTCCAAGGAAATAATCCCAATTCCCAGTGGCTGGATTAAATTAATGCTTGCTCAACAAAGTAAATCCCTAGCTCTGATCATGCCAATGAAGCTGTGGGAGCCCAGGCAAACAGTCTAGTTGGTTTCACTCTTTAAGGGCAGAAATGTGGTCAAAAGCAGTAGGAAACAAGGGTGTATCAAGCCTGGAAGGAAAGATTTACAGGAAAGGGGAACAAAGACCTCACAGGGAAATCTCTGAGTGCACAGAGACAGCGGGGACAAGCAAAACCAAAGCTTTGAGGCTTTCCATTTGGAATCAGCACATGACTTCCAGAAGCTGTTGCAGTGGAAGGTAGTGCACCTCTGGGGCAATAACCTAGATGCATTTTTATTCTGCAGCGTATTTGTTCCACATCCTATATCCACTTCAACCTAAGTAAAATAATTGCATTTGCTTTAATAAGTCTTAAAATTCTGCCAGTTAAGGTGGTTGGAGCGACTAATCCAGGGTGGCCCAACTTTCCATATCAATTGGGCCACGGGAGGACTTGGACACGGAACCACTCACTGCCACATTGCACGGGGCAGGGTTGGGAAGCAAGCCCCAAATTTGATGCCCCCCCCATCCTCTTGTTGCCTTCCCAAAGCAGGCTAAGCGAGATACTGAGCTTTGGGAAGGAGTTATAAGGCTCTGGTAGAGTCCTAGAGCCATCCCACCTCCTTCCCAAAGCTGGGGAAGCGCTAGCTAGGCTTTGGGAGGTTGGTGGGATGACTCTAGGATCCTTTCAGAGCCCCCCACCTCCTTCCCAAAGCCTTGCCTACCCATTTTTGGAAAGACAGCGTGAGGGCTGGGGGAGGGGCGTCAGATGTTGTCAAATGCTGTTGAGGGCCGCACACTGGAATTGGTTTACCTGCTCTATCCCTGCCTGCACACCCTGCAGGGTCTGGGTTTGGGGCAAACAATAAAGTCAAAAGTCTGGTGCCAGAAGAGGAGAACTCAAGCTTGCCTGTGCCAGTACAGTGGTACCTCTAGTTACAAACTTAATTCATTCCAGAGGTCCGTTCTTAACCTGAAACTGTTCTTAACTAGAGGTGTGCTTTCGCTAATGGGGCCTCTTGCTGCTACTGCACTGCTGGCACATGATTTCTGTTTTCATCCTGGGGTAAAGTTCTCAACTCGAGGTAACTCTTCCAGATTAGCGGAGTTTGTAACCTGAAGCATTTGTAACCTGAAGCATTTGTAACACGAGATACCACTGTATTAGGAACAGCGGGGCTCTGCTGGAGCTGTGGGGTGTTGAAGGGTTTTTTTCTTCTTTACATAGAGGAATTTTGAGAGAGAGTTGTTAACAGTTCCTTTTGTCATTCCCTCCCCCCTTCCTTCAGCCCCTGGTAGTCTCTCAGCCCCAGCAATGCACATTTTGTCCCTGGTATACAATCCTAGCTTTATGCTTTGGTTTATCGCCATTTGCCAGAAAGCTGTAAAAATTTCCCCTTATTCCATTGGGGAAAGTTTTTGTATATCCCCCGAGTGCTGAGAATCCAAATACAAATGTATTCCTCTCGAAGTGCAGTCGTCAGAGAAAACCAAAGACCGTTTGTCAGGCCAACTTCAGAGGAGCTGCATGCATTCTGACAAACTGCAGAGGCTTATGTTTTATTCACCAGGCCTGAAAAATACCTTCCCGAATAAGGGGGCCCATAAATAAACCAGCATGATGAATATTACACAGAATAAGAAGTGATACAGTGGGAGCCCTTCTTCAGCACTGCACAATGGTCCTAGAGAAGGATGTGGCTTTTCTTGCATCTAATTCTGCTTGATAAGGGAATAGGGGGAAATTTCCTAGAGAAATTCTTTTCTTCTAGGGAAATGGATGAGGCTGGGTATCACCATCTGTTGTGCTTTTGTTTGCCTATCATGTGCAAAAGATGATGTCATGTAATTTAAGATAAAAGTGACACACCCTAGTGTGGATTACTCACGTTGTGTACCTTCCATTGATTCCCCGTTTCCAGAGATGTAGAAGTAAGGGTGATGACATTGCTCACCATTTTTGCTATAAATTTGTGATTATATTTGAGGTGTCTCATGCATGCACATGGAGCTAGAAGAGAGCAGGAACTCCAAAGTGTAGGTAAGGGGACCAGTCTGGCAAATTGGGTGCTGAAAGCAGAATCCCAAAGGCTGAAATTGCCTGAATCGCTGTGCCTGCTTTGAAATAAAAATGATGCTACCTTGCGGTGGGGCAGCTGGCCATAGCAGAAGCTCCTACTTGTTTTCTTAAGTAAGAAACCATGTCACCAGAATGGTGTGAACCTTGTTTCTGACTCCATCACTCCCTTTTTTGAAGCATCCCACCTGACCCATGTCTGTACTCTGCTCCAAAGTATAGCTTGGAGTTCATTGGTCTCTAATGCCTCTGTTAGTTAATAATTGAGGGGCTGTCTCTGCCTTGCAGTATATTTTCCAGTTGCCCTGCAGTAAATAATATGTCTAACTTTTTTAAAAAAATAATATTTATTGCTTTTAAATCTTACAAAAAAAAGAAGAAAAGAAGAAGAAAAGAAAAAAGAGGGGGGGAAAGGCAAAAGAAATAAAATACAATACAATACAATATACAATGCACAACACAACATTAACACATTAAACTAAACATAAAAAAATTAAAAAACATACATCATACCGTTTCAATGCCCTATCTTTCATTCCCTCGTTTCATCGACCTCCTCTCACCTCCCTTTTTGTATTCCACTTCTATTAATTATTTCAGCAATTCCTTTCCCTCTTTCTCTATTTTCTGTCATATAATTAACTTAACTTATTTTAACCTTATCTTCCATTAATACCATAATACTTATTTATACTTAACTCCTTATAACATTTCTACTAAAGCCATATAATTTCATTCCAACATTTTTCTAACACTCATTAATTTTACAATATTTCTATAAATAAACTTTAAACTTTTTCCAATCTTCTTCCACCGTCTCTTCTCCCTGTTCTCGGATTCTGCCAGTCCTTTCCGTCTATTCCATATGGTCCATCAACCTGGTGATCTTCTGTCCGAGGCTCTTAACTCTTTTCCAAGTCCCTTCTGCAGATCTTCTTCATATTTATATATGCACTTTACTTTGTCTTCTGTTGATCTTGTTCTTAATTTCCTTCCTTTGATGCTGAGGAGTAGATCTCGGGGAGGCTCCAACCTAGCAATATTTTTATTCTTTCTCGACAGGTGAGCCAAATCTCCATAGTTAGCACTAAAGTCCAAAAGATGTTTCAGGACGTGTTTCAAAATCCCTCCAAAACTGAAAGTCCCCACAACTCCAATCTCCTTCTGGCCCAAGTCCAAATCCCAAAGGTCAGTACATCCCTGCATGAGGGAATCTATCCAACTTTCCTTCTCAAATCCAAGCAGGGTTCCAATCCTCAAAATTTGACTTTCTCTAAATTCAGTCATAGAAGGCAACAACTTATAGTCATCAAATTGCCTCTGTAAGACTGGGAATCTCTCCACTTGTATTACTTTAGGTTCAACAACAACTTTTTCCCTTGCCTTCTCAACAATTTGCCATGTCAAAGTAGATTCCTGAAACAATTCCTGAATAGTTTCTGTATAGATGTTCACTTTTTGTCCCAAATCAGTCACTTTTTGTCCCAAATTGTCAATTTTGATAGTCATTACATCCGTCTTCTTATGAAGCTGTTCCAATGAGGCACTTATCTTGCATAATGCAATCACCAAGGCTTCTTCTGTCAACATTCTTACCAATCCAAGGTCAATCCCTGGTTCTCACAGTTTTTTTTTATCTCTGCAGCTGGTAGTCCCCCCAGCTCCACTCCTGTAACAGTTTCAAAGGCTCCCTCTAGAGGGAAACAATTTCTATTTTTATCAGTCCTTTTAAACACAGTTCAAGCAATAAAATTAGTTTCAGTTTTCGGTTACTTTTACTCCTTTTTAAACGCAGAAGGAAACAATGGAAACAATATATTTCTCTTATTTAGCTATCTGTCCACATACGTTTTATTCACAGTCAATGAACTTTCCCAAAACATCAGTCTTACTAGCAGCCCTTTTCCAGGTTCGAAGCGGTGGTAATTTATCTTTCTTCACTCTCTCTCCTGCAGGCTTACACGATCCAAAATTTCCCCCCTCTTCTCCTGCTTCCAAGGGGGGGTTTAATGATTTTAACCGATGGAGGTTTAATCCTTTACCGAAGACTTTCCATGACTTTAGCTTGCAGCCTCTTTGCTTCAGTCTATTTACAAAAGGGGAAGGCGGACTTCCTGTTTTAAACCTCCCCGTTTCGGTGCCAAATTAAGACATTTAAAAATCCAATTTTCCGTTCTACTCACGGGTAGTTGTTTTAAGATCAAATTGTCCACAGGAAAAAGTCAGCACTCTCCGACAATAGCTATGCGGCTTCACTCCGTGAAAGAAGCAGTCAATTCGAAGCACCGTGCCACTCACCCCACGTCGCTCCGGATCCCTGAAACCGGGTTTCCCCGCGAGTAGGGGAGGCACAAAAGGTGCCAGCCGAATCCCACGTTCACAGGCTTCTCCCGCCTGTGATTTTTGGTGGGTCCCCGCCTTCGCCATGGCAGCCAGACCCTAATTTCCACGAAGCAAATTCCTCCCGATCAGAGGAATTCAGCCATTGCTGGAGGCGCCAACCCAGAAGTCTAATATGTCTAACTTTTGCCCATTGTTTGTTCTTGAGCTCACATCTGCATTCACTGCTGTGGAATGGACACAGTTTTCTGAGCAAGCAAATGTTTGGGCAGATGTGTAACAGGGAGAACTGTAGAAGCATAGTCTGATAATGAAAAGAAATGTTCCGCCTTTTATCGTAAGCTACTAAACAAGCATTCACAGCTTGACTCGGCGGCCTGGGAAGATATAGCCTCCAATCTCATTTGCTACTGCCACTATTTCTTACAGAATGTGTAGCAGAAACCAGGCTGGCAAATTCTGGCATCTTTATGATTCAGTCTCTGCACAAAATGATTCAGCCTACCTCCTTGCAGGTCCTTGCCTGGAATATCCAAGGCAGGAAATACTTTGGTTGAAAAGTATATGGTTTGCTATATTCGTAGCTATGGCTGCTTCAGATGCTGGACACACACGCACGAAAGGAAGCAAACAGCCTAACCCTTTGTATTCTTTGTTCAGTTGTATTAAATCACACTCTTGTTTTGACAAATCATTAATTAGAAATCCCCCTTTCTACATTTTCGCCAAATGCAAAACAAAGTTCTTGAAAACATTCAAAATGACCTGCAAACATTCCCATTTCACCCCCTCCCAACATTACATTTTTAATAGCTTGAGATGAAATGAACTTTCCCACCACCTAAGTATTAAAGCTCAGAACTTAACAGCAGCAACAGTTGCAGGTCCAGGTCCATTTTATTTTTTATTGCACCCTTTGCAATAAATAAATGTGGCTGGACTCATAATGGACTCTGGAAAGTGAGTTTTCATGCATGGGCTTATAAAAACTCTCTTGAATGGACTCCCTAGATTTGGAGCAGTGAGACTCTCACTTGCCTGGTTTTCAAACATGGTAAGACTGCAACAAGGCAAATGTGCTGGCTCCAGCAAGGAACTCACATCTGCTTTGCTCCCCCCCCCCCAGACTTTTTAGGTCACCATAGGACGGCAGCTATGCAGATGACACAAGTTTCATGGCAGAAAGTGAGGAGGAATTAAAGAACCTCTTAATGAGAGTGAAAGAGGAGAGCGCAAAATATGGTCTGCAGCTCAACATCATAAAAATTAAGATCATGGCCACTAGTCCCATCATCTCCTGGCAAATAGGAAGGAAAGAAATGGAGGCAGTGAGAGATTTTACTTTCTTGGGCTCCATGATCACTGCAGATGGTGACAGCAGTCATGAAATTAAAAGACGCCTGCTTTTTAGGATGACGAACCAAGACAGCATCTTTAAAAACAGAGACATCACCTTGCCAACAAAGGTCCATATAGTTAAAGCTATGGTTTTCCCAGTAGTGATGTATGGAAGTGAGAGCTGGACCATAAAGAAAGCTGATTGCCAAAGAATTGATGCTTTTGAATTATGGTGCTGGAGGAGACTCTTGAGAGTCCCATGGACTGCAAGAAGATCAAACCTATCCATTCTGAAGGAAATCAGCCCTAAGTGCTCACTGGAAGGACAGATCCTGAAGCTGAGGCTCCAATCCTTTGGCCACCTCACGAGAAAAGAAGACTCCCTAGAAAAGACCCCAATGTTGGGAAAGATGGAGGGCACAAGGAGAAGGGGACGACAGAGGATGAGATGGTTGGACAGTATTCTCGAAGCTACTAACATGAGTTTGACCAAACTGTGGGAGGCAGTGGAAGACAGGAGTGCCTAGCGTGCTCTGGTCCATGGGGTCATGAAGAGTCAGACACGACTAAACGACTAAACAACAACAAGGACAGCAGCTAAATCAAGCTGGTCCTAAAAGGAAAGACCATAACCATGATCCCTGGTTTGGACAGCATTGTAAGCCAAACCTTGGCGTAACTGGCACACTGCACTGACCTGAAAAGCCCAGGGAGGAGCAAAGCAGCTATGGCTTCCTCCTCAGGAGCCACCACATTGGTGTGTTCATAGTAAAGCCATGGTTTGGCTTAGCATCATGTGCCAACACGGCCATTGTGTTGGGCCACCAGTGTGTAATACTTAGAGGTGTGGTGATCCTATATGTTAGACTAAATGTTCTCGATAAATGTATGCAAGTGCTAGACTTCATGGACTTCCTTCTCGGGCTCAAAAAGGAAAGTGCTGAGCACAAGCTCTCACCTAACGGCATCACATGAGTCTGCTGCCAACTGTGCTCTCTTCATTGCAAGATCTCCACTCATTCCAGCCCTAGCCCATTAACAGCAGCTTCCCGGGTTGTGGAAGCCTGAGTAGGACTGTACCACCCACTCACCCACATTATTAAAACTCATCTCATGCTTCCTGAAATCCCCAAGTGTTTTATTAGAGGTTGGACTAAGTGGGACTTGTGAATTGTTTGGCTTGCTCAGATATAATGTTCTTACTTATTTTATACCTAATTAGATAACAAAGGACACAGCTATAACAATAATAATATCTAGAATTTATATTCAGTGGTTTTGTTGTTGTGGTTCAAAGCATTTCACAGTAAGCCTTAAAATAATCCTGCAAATTAGGCCAATATTATTATTATCCCCATATTGCAATGTATGCATGTGGGGCAGGGGAAGGAGCTGAGGCAGCTTTCCAGCAGCCACCTGGTATGAGTTAACAGCTTGGATAAGATTCGAACCAGTTCCTTCATGTATCACACTTTCAGCCACTGCTCCCCACTGTTTGTGCTGGTCTTTGCAGTTTAGCTTGGGGCAGGGGAATTGGCCTGTGTTCAGACACCAGCTTCCACCATTTACTGTGGGAGGTTGTGAGGGAAGAACAGGGAAGAGAAATAACCAAGCAGCATGGCCTGTTGGTTGCTACCATTGCTGCTGCTGCTGCTGCTGCTGCTGCTGCTGTTGTTGTTGTTGTTGTAACAGTGGCATCCGTCTTGATCCTTCTAGATTGGGCTTAGCAAGGCACAGGTGAGCACAGTGGCTGTGTGAATTGTGCAGAGCAACCACTCCAACAAAACAGCGTGATGATCAAAAAGGTTATGATCAGAGTTTTGTTTTCCCCCGGCTGGAACTCAGCTCCAGCACCTCTCAGGGGGGTACCTGTCCCATTGCAACAAGGGAAGCGTTCATGGTGAGTTCTGGCACCTCTTTTTCTAGAAAAATAGCACTGGTTGTGATCTTGGTAATTTGGAACTGTCCTTGGAATTTGAAAGAAGGCCTCAAGTAGGACAGGAGAGTCATGATAGGTCAGAACTGAAGTAGAGATGTGCAGGTTTGGGAGGTTATCAACACATGGGGAATATTCTGTATGTATATTTGGCCTTCGTGTGGATTTCAAACAGCCTTTGCCTGTGGCTGCATCTATAAAACCAAAATCTTAAGGGCCGGATTCAACTAACCCAGTTTGCTAATGTAAATCTGTGCTGTAGCACCTTCTAGCACAACAGAGCTCCCCTTCTCTCCTCCAGTGAGCCAGTGTGGTGTAGTGGTCAAGAGCGGTAGTCTCGTAATCTGGGGAACCGGGTTCGCGTCTCCGCTCCTCCACATGCAGCTGCTGGGTGACATTGGGCCAGTCACACTTCTTTGAAGTCTCTCAGCCCCACTCACCTCACAGAGTGTTTGTTGTGGGGGAGGAAGGGAAAGGAGAATGCTAGCCGCTTTGAGACTCCTGAAGGGGAGTGAAAGGCGGGATATCAAATCCAAACTCTTCTTCTTCTTCTTCTTCCTCCAACTCTCGCCCCTATCCCTGTGCCCACCTGAGCCTCCCTCAGATCTCGCTCTCAGTGGTTGGGAGAACCCCCAGATGGGATTCTGTGCATGATGGGAGGAGAGAGGAAATGGCTCCAGCACACTTGTGCTGATGGAATGAACTTCTTTGAACTTTACCTAAATATTTCCTTGAAACAGGGTGAGGGAGAAAAAACTAACCCCTTGCAAAAGTGAAGTTAGACCTCCAGGCACAAACAACACAACAGGCCGCTTCCTCCAGTGCAAGTTTCTCAAAGGCTGAGGGAAGGAAAATGTTGGGCCAGGTTTGCACTCCATCTGCCCAGGGCTCAGTATCTTCTGGATGAGCTCTCCACAAAGCTTACCCAGTGGGGTGGATGGGTGAGTGAGAGGAAAAAAACATTTCCCCCGTTTCAGTTCCACCATAAAGAAGTGAAAGTAGAGCAAGCTCATCTCAGTCCAGCCCAGTCCTCCTTGCAGCAGAGGAGACTAGGAGCCATGAAATATGAACACTTAGCATTTTATGACACCTTTTTAATTGCCGCATGACAGCCATAATCCACTGCTAAAAAATGCCAAACAGAAGTACAGGGAGTTGGCCATTTGTTATTCATTATGCCACGTTCCCCTCTTCAGAGGCTTGGACCTTCTGTAGCATGTGGAGGTGGAAGGAAATATCTCTGTTAGTGGCAGCATGTGTGTGTGTGTGCGCGCGCGCATCAATGCACATATACATGCATACACACACACACACACACACACACACACACAATATTCACTCTCTGGGTGTGTCTATTCCCCCCTTCGATCCCTAAAAAAAATCATTTTTAAGCACTCATGTATTCAATACCCATGTTTTCAAATACACAAATGATAAGAAATATGTACGGATACCCATATGCTGTATTGCCATTTACCATATTCCATAATTCTAGGGCTGTCCATATGTAACGTGACTATAAGCTTTTAAGCAAGTCAAGAAAATTACTTTGCTTCCTCAAAATAATACAATCAATCTGTAGAACCTATTTCCTTGGACTAATATGTGAAATTGCAAGGGTGTAAAGAAGAGAAAAACTTACATTCATACAGTGCAACATCCCTGCAGCAGCCTGCATCAAAAGCAGGATCCCATTTGCTTATATCAACTGCTGTCTGTTGAGTTAACATCCGTGCTGCAGCCACTCATTTGCGGTCCCTGTCTGCTACAAAGCTCTCTCAACTTGGGGTGTGGCAGAACAGCTGCAAAGCTCTAGCAAGACACTTAGCTGCAGCATGCAAAGTTTGTGGTCTTATGCTATTCTTTAAACACACTGAGGATGTCCACTGTAAAAGGATATTCTGGGTCAAGTACTAGTTGTGTGTGTGCGCGCGCACACACACACACACTCACACCCCTTGCCCTATACTGTTGCCAAGAGCATATTAAAAAAACATAATTGATTTTCTTTCTTGCCAGTTCTTAACCTGGACGTTGCAGTGGTGGCAGAAAAGACCTGATTAGAATCTTTCTGAAGAGGCCAGTGAGTTATAGTAATGGACACTCTTTGAGCTGTCTGTATGGCTCATAAATCTATCCCGCTCTGAAAGTGCAGATGGTCCATAATCGTCCATCATCCCAGAGTTCAGCACTGGACAGCTCCTGGGTGGGTTTCTCCGGAGAGGCTGCCTTTTCTGCAAACTAAACGGAACTGCACCGCAGCAGTGCAGGGCTCTCTCTGTAATGGAGAGCGGGCGAGCAAGCAGGCCAGCCTTCAGCCATGATTTAGAAGGGAATGTACAATAAATGTATTGGAGGCTGGAAGCAACCAGGGCTGTGTGGGAGAAAGGCAAGGGATCTAAAGACTGCAACTGTGCTTACAGCAAATGAGCGAAGTCACCTGTTCAGGTCAAGGATGGCGTCACAGACTCTGTAGTGGAAAAGGAGACACCTGTTAGCTCTCCCTGTATAGGAAGCAGATAGGAATTGGAGAGGGGAAACTGGTGATGATGGCCAGGCTTAAGTTATCCTTCTCTTGTTCTCCTCTGTAATAAGTTGCTGAAACAAAAACTTGTTTTAACAATTGCACTGTCTTACATGGTCTTGAGAGGCAGGGAACAGCATTCGCACTTCATCCTTCCCCTGAGGAGCTTAAGGCAGTGTACAGTAGTTTTCCCCCATGCTATACTCACAACAACCCTGTGAGGTAGGGCTGTTTGTGACCAAGCCTCTTGCCTACTCAAGATGCTTCTTGCAGGAAATAGCTATCAGAGTGGCAAGGACAAGAGCCCTTCACTTTGCACAGATACCAGACCCTGCCCGGTTCTGCGGTTCTAATCTGACTGCAATGCTATCCCTGCTAGGGAACTTCCCGGCCTCTTGCTAACATACAAAAACCAGGACCAAATAGCCTGACTGCTACTGAAGCGTGTGTGTGATGGAGGTTAAAATTGCTCCCACCATTCATTTGCCAGATGTCAACTTGCATCAGGGCTGCCACTGGAGGCAGCATTGCATGGTCGGCAGGGAGACCAACACTGAACACGCTGCCCAGTTCACTCGGAGTCCTTATTTCCTAACTTCTTAGCAGCATCCTTTTCTATAGCTGCTCTGGCAAGAGCTTAGAAGACTTTTGCAAAGCACTTAGCAGTCATGGGCCAGCTCTGTATGGTCCTGGGTCCAGTATGGATTGTCTCTGCACTTGTGGGTCTGGGGAGGAGCCTGCTGCTCCTGAATTGGCCTTATGAGAACTGCAGGTAGATCCCATCTAATGGTCACATAAGTTTTCCTCCATTCTCCCTCCACAGCTCCTTGGACAGTTCACTCATTTCAATTTCAGAAATACTCTTTTGCATTCAAACAATCAGGTTCCCTATTAAGGCAGATTACAGCGGAAGAAGAGTTTTAGCCTAGCAAAGAGTGATAAAAATAAAACTAAGCTTTCTGTCCCATTGTTCCTCCAAGCTCAGAATAGATTATATGGTTCTCCCCACCATCACCACCATTTATCTTCACAGGAACGCTGTGTGGTAGGTTACTTTGAGAGAGATTTATGCCACCAAGTGAACTAGTGAGCTTCGTAGTTGAGTGGGGATTTGAACCCAGGTTTCCCCAATCCATACTTGACACTCCAGCCAATCTACCACACTGGTTTGTGCTGAACAGACCAGAGGGAAATGTGACCCAGACTACATTTTTATATAGACACCTGGGGTGGTGCTTCATTTCTAGGAGAATTGTACCAGGCTGCCTATATTAGCTTTTCAAGGGTTTCTTAATGATTGTGACCAGTCAGGATTTGGAAGCTTCCTCTAGAGACATCCATGGATTGTATTAGCGCTTCTTGCCAATGCTTTTGTGGTGCTGTCTCATGCCTACAATAAGCAAGATTTCCTCTGACTCACATTTGGATGTTGCTCCACAGCTGAGGTCGTGTTTGTCTAGGAAGGACCGAAATGTGCTTTTTACTACATTTTGTGGACTGAGCTTAAGCCCCATCACCTCTTTGGGTCATTTCCATCTTTTCACATCTCTCTTCTAGAGCATAAGACTCTTAATCTCAGGGTCTTAGGTCCAAGCCCCACGTTGGGTGAAAGATTCCTGCATTGCAGGAGGTTGGACCAGATGATCCTCGTGGTCCCTTCCAACTCTACGATTCTTCCACCCTTTTGTTCTCCGGCACTTGTGTCATAGGTCTAGCTCAGGATGGGCAATGGAGGATGCATTGCTGCCATGTTTGCCTCTCCTTGAACCTCACTTAAGCCCTTTCCCCTTTGTCTGCTTTTTCTTGCCAGTTCTTGCAGGTCAAATTGAGGACTCCCTTGCTTCTCATCCTTGCAACTTGTGCTGCTTGCCACAGTGGCACCTTTGCATAAATTTTCTTCCTTACAATTATAGCCTGCCTTTCTAGCAACAAGGATCTCAAGGTGCCATACACAAACACACACACACACACACACACACACGCACGCACACACGCGCGCGCACACACACACACACACACACACACACACACACTACCCTTTATCCACACAACAACCCTTTGAGGTTAGACTGAGAGACTGTGACTGACCCAAGGTGAGCTTCATGGCTGGGTGGTGATTGAACCCTGGTCCAACATTCTAGCCACTATACCACATTGGCTATCCTTTAAATGCTTTAGGCTGCTGATCCTTTAAGCATTGTTGTGCTCATTGAAGTTTGGGGTGTGACCTGCCCTACCCCACCTGATATGGGCAACAGGAGCTGGTAGAATCATAGAATTGTGTAGTTGGAAGGGACCATGCAACTCCCTGCAATTCAGGAATTTTTTGCCCAGTGTGGGGCTCGAACCCACAGCCCTGAGATTAACAGCCTCATGCTCTACCAACTGAGCTAACTCCTGTTAGCATGCTAGTGTGGGTTTAATTGGCTTCAAGCTGTGGCAACTAGCTATGTAAGATGCTATGCACCCCTCAGGGACTTTAGAACCCAGACAGCCCCTGCTGTTCCCCAAAACTGGAGCAAGCCAGGTTTTACTTGCTGGCTTCCTGGATGTGAACTCCCTGCTCCCAGTTTTTTCCCCTTCCAAAGCACTAGTAGGCTTCTCGTAAAGCTTTAATTAGGTTGCCTCATTACCCACAGAGAGGAACCTTCCCCCAGTTGACCACTTCACATGTCCCCAGCTGTATGAGGTAGCAGGAAAATGACAGAGTTGTGCAGCAAAATGAGCATAACTGTAATGTTTGCACAATAAAGGAATGGGCCTACCCAAGGTGAGAAAACCACAAGAAAGTTTGGAGGAGTGGGGTGATGTGTTTTTGGGAAACAACCAGGGATAACCATTCTCCCTTTCCCAACAGTCCCCTCCCCCTTATGAGCTGGTATGTGAGAAGCTGGTATGCATGTGTTGTTGTTGTTGTTAGGGAGTCCCAGTACCTTGAAGCTGGTATGCATGTGTTGTTGTTGTTGTTGTTGTTGTTGTTGTTGTTGTTGTTGTTGTTGTATACCACCCTTCATCCATAGATCTCAGGGCAGTTCCCAGTGTAAAAATACAAGAGCTTGCAGGATAGCTCAGTTGGTAGAACATGAGACTCTTAATCTCAGAGTTGTGGGTTCAAGGCCCCACCTTTGGCCTGCATTGCAGTAGGTTGGACTAGATGACCCTCATGGTCACTTCCAGCTTGGGTCTGGTCTAGGGAACCACCTGTCTTAATCTGGACGGAGCTTTGGTTTGTTGGCTCTCATCCAGTCCAGTATCAAGGCACATCCACTACGCCTGCAGATGTGAATAAGTAGAGCTGTGTGTCATCTTCATATTGCTACTGTGTTAGCTACTGGGCCAGTGGAGAGGATTTTGTGTGAGAGTTTTGCTCACCCCCACCAGTATTTCTGACAGACCTTCCTCAGCGTCTTTACACTCACCGTTGTCTTGCCCTGTGAGCTCCCATTTTGAACACAAGGCAATCCACACATTTGAGAGTTGTGAGTGAAAGATGGCTACTTCTTGAGAATACAGATATTCTGGATCTGGAAGGTTATGATAATAACTTTGGTTGGCATGCATATTTATGGTATGACAAGGTAAAGGTACATAGAAACTTTAAAAACCATATTGTCAGGAAAGCACTGTATAATGTATGGAATCGATATAAAGATTTGTTAGAGAGTAAAACCCCCAGGTGGTTGTCACCAATGGAAGCCAAGGCGGTAAAAAGACTGAACATGGATTCAGATTGGCCAAAATATTGTGAAATTATAGAATATGATGGTGAAAAGTTAAAACTACAGAGTTTTGAGAAATTGAAACCTAAAGTCCGAGACTGGTTACATTATTACCAGATTAATGAGACCTTTAAGCAGGACAGGAAACTAGGATTCCAGAAGGAGAGGTCAAAGTTAGAAACAGAATTGCTAGAACCCAATACTAAGAATTTGTCTAGAATGTATAATTTGCTGCTAAAATGGAACACACAGGATGAAACGGTTAAATCAGCCATGATTAAGTGGGCACAAGATATTGGTCATGATATTATGTTTGCTGACTGGGAGCAGTTATGGACCACAGGTATTAAATTTACGGCATGTAGTGCCTTAAAAGAGAATATAATGAAAATGATCTATAGGTGGTACATGACCCCAGTCAAGCTTGCAAAGATATATCATTTGCCCAATAACAATTGTTGGAAGTGTAATGAATGCGAAGGAACTTTTTATCATCTTTGGTGGACCTGCCCGAAGATTAAGGCCTACTGGGAAATGATCTATAATGAAATTAAGAAAATCCTTAAGTGGACATTTGTAAAGAAACCGGAGGCTTTTCTCTTGGGCATGGTAGGCCAAATGGTTCCAAAGAAAGATAGAACATTTTTTATGTATGCAACAACAGCAGCAAGAATTCTTTTGGCAAAGTATTGGAAGACTAAAGAATTACCTACTCTGGAAGAATGGCAGACCAAGGTGACTGAATTTATGGGACTGGCAGAGATGACCGGCAGAATCCGTGACCAGAGGAGAGAGACAGTGGAAGAAGACTGGAAAAAATTCAAAATCTATCTTAAAAATTGTTGTAAAATTTCGGAATGTTAAGATGTCAAGGGATTGGATATAAAGAATTACAGCTGTAAAAATTGAAACTTAAAAAACTTTAAAGAGAATTAAATATAAAAAGGGATGAAGGATTGCTAAAAAATTTTAAAACAAGGATGCAGTGAAGGGGAGGTTTGGGGAAGTCGTGTTATGTTTGTCTGTTTTTTGTTTATGTTGTAAAATTAATAAAAATTATTTTTTTTTTAAAAAAAAAAAGAGAGTTGTGAGTGAAAGAGAGACAAATAGATGTATGATGTTTTTGCTGGAATGGGCAGGTAGGGGAAGGGAAGTTATCAGACTGGGAGGAAATGAAGTTAATCCAGCCACTGGGAACTGGGATGATTTCCATGGCAACATGACGGTTTTGGGGTATACGGGGACCCTGAGGTGCAGGAAAGGGCATCACGCAAGGGTCTCCCTCTTTGAAGAGTGACCTGGATTTTGAGTGCATAGCTTTGATGTGCTTGTAATGCCAGCAGGCTGGAATTGGTTAGGATTACCATTGAGCAGAGAACTGGCGTGAGCAGAGCGAGGTGAGAACAGGGAGGGGGGCAGGTGGAGTCTTGACTGGAAGTTGAGGACACTGAAATCTATCAGTTGAGGGGAGACACTGATGTTTGAAGAGCTCCCATGCAAACTGAATGGGCTTCTGGGAGCAATTCTGCATGAGAAGAATGTTCCCAGGCATCTTTCTTGTGCCAATATGCTGCTTAACTTTGAAGTGCGCAATACGAGTGCAGTCATTATCATCCTGCAGGGTCACAGAATTACAGCATAATAATCCTATGCATGTTTTCTCAGAGGTAAATCCCATTAAATTAAAAAAGGGCTTAAGAATCATATAAGCATGTACCCGGAAGCAATGGGATTTACTTATGAGTAGATGGGATTTACTTATGTGCACAGGATTCGCAGACCTTTTTCCAGTTCTTCTTATAGTGTATTCCTGTTGCTTTGAGTTCCCCTGGTCCTTGGTTTATTTGCTTTTTGAAGAAGATCACAGGCTTTGCACCTTTATCCATTTGACATAGTCTTTGGAACCCTGGGCTGTTTTACTCTGACGTTTCTAGGTGCCAAGTGCACAAATAGTCCAGCTTGTTCTGTGTTGCTAAGAGATGTGGTGCATTTCCACATGGGCAGAGCACCCTAAAGTTGAGTTCACTTCAAGTTCTCCACCCTTTCATAACACAGCACTGGATGTCCAGTTGTAATGAACTCAAGAAGAACTTCCTTGAAGGTAGGTGGGTTAAAAACAATAAAATAAGGGGGAAAGGTGGGGCAAATTGCACAGCAGAACAGAATAAAAAATACATGCTTCTAGACTATATTTAACCCGTTGTCTCTGGTATAAGAGTCATTTTTCATAACCTATGGCATCTCCCTCACACTTGGCCCAAAATGGATGATATTGTTTTCCACTGTAACCTTTTTCTTTACAAGCTCAAACCTTCTAGCACATGCACACCCCCCCCTAAAACAGCCTGGGCTTCCCTAGGATGTTATCTTGTTTCCTTAGAGGATCTTTCACTCTCAACCTATTGAACTAGTCTTCTGCCAGCCTAAATAAAAAATCGTGTTTGTCCTCCTCTGCTATGCTATAGATGAGGCAGAGACAGAATCTGGTTTTATGGATCAGTAGGAAGAACCTGAATTCCTGATCCCATATTGTTTGGGGGAAAACCGGAGGCATAGGAAGTTATACTAGCCCCTTCTTCCCAACTTTTTTTTGCTGGAGGCCTTTCTCCCAGATGCAGGAGATGCAGGCAGGTGCAGAAGGATGATCTGGTAACCAGGTATGTTGGAGCACAATGAAGCTCAAGCAACCTGAGTGTGAGTGCACTTCCCTGTATCCACCATACCTCTGATAGCCCTGCAGTTTGGCCGGTGTTGGAGCTTCAATGTGGCTTCTGTAATAACTTTCCTCCATGCAAATTTTGTGTATGGCTGTCCACAGCGTCCCGTCTTCCTGTGGCATCGCTGGCTTGGAAGGCGTTCCTCACAGACCTGCGGGTAGCATGCAGAGCAAGTAATGGGTAATAGATAATAATTAATAGAGCACTAAGGTGGTGAGGTAGAGAAATAGAAAGATAATTTTCTTTATCCTTGGGGAGGCTATAGTTTGCACACTGCCCTTTTTAAAACTCTGTTTACAGCAGCCATTTGGGTTACACATCACTTTGTATAAAGCTCCCTTGGGGATATGTAATAATGGCTCTTTGATTAGTGGCTTTTTGGCTGCAGAGGGAGTAGCGAGGAGCTGCATCAGGGCTTTACTAGGCAACTTGAAGTGGGAGTAGGAGGCTGCTTTCAACCATCCGTCTAGGCTCAACCTGCTTCATCCACCACTACTACCTGGCTGAGCAGCTTAGAGACTGATGCCACGGTCTCTATGTGCAGCCAACTGACTCAACCAGCAAAGAAACTGCTTCTTAATATGGGACCTACAATGCTTAATGTTTGTCGCCTGGGTTTTTATTTTAGCATGCTTGTTCAAATGCAGCACTGAGGGGTCTGGACATGGCTTCATTCTGCAACACCTCAGACTGTCCTACAGTTTGTAGGATAGCAAGGGAGGTGCTTGAATGGGCTGCAGGGGGGGGGGCAGTGAAGGTGGGGAGCAACTACATGTTGAGCCCAGTAATAGTGCTCATAGAAATTTGGAGCTAGACAGAGGTAGCAGGTATCTGACACCCTGTTACACGGTTGCTGTAAGGGTGAGCTCAATTCCTAGTGTTGGTGTTAATTGCTTCCACATTCAATAACCCCCCCCTTTTTTTTTTTTTGCAATACAGTGGTATCTCCGGTTACGAACTTAATTCGTTCCGGAGGTCCGTTCTTAACCCGAAACCATTCTTAACCTAAGGCGCGCTTTCGCTAATGGGGCCTCCTGCTGCTGCGTGACTTCCTCTCGCATCCCTGGGCAAAGTTCGCTACCGGGAGCACCTACTTCTGGGTTAGTGGAGCTCATTACTTGAAGTGTTCGTAAGGAGGACGGTACGTAACCAGAGGTTCCACTGTATCCACAAAAGCATCTTCTGGAAGGATAAACACCCACCAATTATTGTGTTTATGTGAATCTAATGCGCCATCGAATCTAATCCACACCTCAATTTTCAAAACCTTGAAACCAAAGAAGTATTTTCTGGTGAATGTAAAAGCACCTTCAGGTCTAATGCACACCCTAATTTATGCGATGTAATTTCGCCCAAAAAGATGTGCATTACATTAGAGTAAATATGGTATTATGCAATGGTCGGAGGACCTCACCACATTTGCTACAGTTGATTTTTTTGTTTTTTTGTTATATAAATGCCAAGTCCATGTTTGGACACCTAGAGGGCTTATTTTGAACCTGTGTGTTTGATTTCTGTCAGGGAACTGCCATCAGAACAGGGGCGGGAAACAGAGGGGCAGTTGTGTTACAGGGAGCCTCTGAAAATCTTGCGAAGCAGTTCCTCTTCCGGGGAGGAGGAAAACCCAACTCCAGTGGGGAAGAGGTGAAAGGACCAGAGGATGCTGGTAGGAGCCTCAACACCGCTCCTGGCAAAGCTGGCCAGAAGGGAAGCACGCCCATTCCGTCGCCCACCCTGCGCATAAGTCTAAAGCGCAAAGAGGGAAGGAAAAGGCTGGGCATAAAGAGACTTTTCTGCTGGGGGAGGTCCAGGAAACAAGCACTCCCGGATTCTGCTAGCGATTGAGGCAAACATGAATTTTGGGGTTCTGCACTGTAAATAGTTTTGCACCTAAATAAAACCTGTAAAAGACAGGTCAGAGTCCTGCCAGGTTACTCGTGAGCAACCACCTTTGCCATCTTACAATTTCATTTCATCATCACAGCTCAGTCAGTAGAGCATGAGACTTTTAATCTCATCATCATGGGCTTGAGCCCCATGTTGGGCAGAAGATTCCTGCATTGCAAGGAATGGGGCTAGATGACTCCGGGGGTCCCTTCCAACTCCACAATTCTATGATTTCACTTCATTGTTTCACCTGTATGCCAAAACCATGACATTTCCATAGCCAAAACCATGTGCAAGGCAACTTACAACATGAAAAAAAATAGAAAAGTGTTCATGAAGAACAAACAAAACACCAAAAAGTACACAACCAAATCAAACAACAACAACAACAACAATAATAAATATTTATACCCCACCCTCCCCAGCCTCAGGACGGCTAACAACCAATAATAAAAACAAGTAGATTTATATACAACTTAAAAAAGAAAATTAAAATACAACATTAAAACATTAAAATGCAGCCTCATCTCAGGAGGAGAAAGGAAAAAGAAAGAGGGGGAGGGAATCAAACTGATTCCAAGCCAAAGGCCAGGCAGAACAACTCTGTCTTACAGGCCCTGCGGAAAGAAATCTTCTGCGGAAAGAAATCTTCTTCTGCAGGGCCCTGGTCTCATGAGACAGAGCGTTTCACCAGGTCGGAGCCAGTGTTGAAAAGGCCCTGGCTCTGGTTGAGGCTAATCTAACCTCCTTAGGGCCCGGGACCACTAGGGTGTTGCTATTTATGGACCTTGAGGCTCTCCGTGGGGCATACCGGGAGAGGCGGTCCCGTAGGTATGAGGGTCCTATAAATCACAATAAGATCTAAAATAAAGGTGGCAAAAAGTCTGCAAGGCAGGGAGCACGTTTTCCAGGACTCAGCAAAATTTAGTGGGAAGTACTGGTGGCAATTGTATTATCAACATGAGCTAACAGGATGTATTGGTAGTGTGTGTGTGTGTGTGTGTGTGTGTGTGTGTTCTGTCCTTTTTTTAAAAAAAACACTTTTTTATTTCTTAGTTATTTTTGGCACTTAAAAATAAATATTTATATATATAAAAAGAAACTTCTTTTGCATGCCAGCAAAGGGCATGATTAAGGGCTTGACTAGTTTGATTTCATTCATTCTTCTTAGAACAGGAGCACATAATAAAACGTGAACCCTATACAGTACCTTTGCATATGTATATGTGCACTCTCTCTCTCTCTCTCTCTCTCTCTCTCTCTCACACACACACACACACACACACACTAGCTAACAAACCCAAGCTGAAATTGATTATAAGATACTCATTTAACTCCCAACAGGTGGTGGGATACTGGGCTAGACAGATGACTTCGTATCTGGGATTTTCTCATTCTAAGAGAAATGGAGTCGTGAAAGCCAACACAAACCAAGCCCCCTTGCTTAGCCCCACTGATAAGAGTATTTCCCCAGTTGGTCTATTCAGAAGAGCACTGCCACTCCTCTATTCCTGGTCTATCTGATATTTTTCTGCTAGTAGCAGGGGATATTTTTTTTTTTGCTACACCCCCAGTAGGCCCTTTGCGCCTGCGCTTCCCAAAGGATCATAAATTCCAAGCAGTGCAATCCTGCTATGTCAGCAAGTCTGAAAAATAAATTGATATTAAATGCAACAAAAGTCTCCTCTAATTCACTGTGGTGCCTTCCCCAATCCCTCCACAAAGTAGTAACTGAAAAGGGAAAGAACGGAAAGTGTTTTAGCTTATGCCTGGAATAACTCCAGCCCTCCAAGTAAGGGAGGCTTGTTAATTAGGGATTACTTACAAATAACTGTGATTGCTGAGTCGCCTCTCTTTCTCCTGTGCAGGTACATCAGCCAAAGCAGCACACCAAAGTTGTGCATAATGTAAACGTGTTCACATACAAATGATCTCCATCCTAGGACCACGTGTACACAAACTTCTATAGGGTGCTTCAGATGGGGGCTTAATTTGCAAACAGGTTTTTGGAATATCACATGTGGGTTGTTGGCATCAGAGTTCCCCCCCTGGAAGGGGTAAATACAGATTAAATGGCGGGGGAAGAGTAGGATAGGGGCTGACATTTTTTTTCTGATGACATTGCGTCAATGCTGCAAAAAATATTTATTGCAGAAGGAGCATTGATCCCATAATAAGCACCCATCTGGAAGCACCTATGGTTTCTCTCTCCATCTTTTGCACACAGACTCACACCGAAACTTGTTCTCATCCGCATAGAAAAGACAGTGGTCGTCATCCCATCATTTAACTAAAAAGAGAGTGAATATGGGCACCAGCTACTGTAGTATGAGCAACTTGTTGGTCTTCCCATACAGAAAAGTGTTCTATAGGATGTAGCATAATACTTCAAGCTGTGCCACAAACAGTTGCCACTTTTCATACCTTACTCTAACTTTTGAAATACTTCAGATCCTCTAAAAATAAGCCTGCCATGTTTAGGCAGTCGTCCAAACTTCAAAACTTTTGTTTATGCAGCCATGGCCCTTGTGGCCATCAGCTCCTACCCTCCCACTTGTTCTCTCTTTGTCCCACTATGTGTTGACTTTGGTGCTAAGATCCTGGTGTGCCTTAAGCCAGAGTTCCCCATTACGTCTGAACCAGAGAACTGTATCTTAGTTCACATCTGCACCATACATTTAAAGTACATGGGAACTGCTGCTCACCCCCTCACGGAGCTACAATTCCCAGCATACTTAACAAACTACAGTTCCCAATATGCTTTGAGTAAAAACTGTGTGCTTTAAATGTTTGGTGTGGATGTGCTATGTCCCTAGAGTTCATTAAGAAACCTGGAAAATACGCCATGTTTTAGCATGGTGTTTGCTGGGTATAGGAATGTTTGTCCTCAGTGTTGTTCCTCAGCTTCATAGTTACTATGCTTGAGATGGAATTAGAGCCTGTGAGCAATTGCAGAATTGATGAAGTGCTTCTTTGGAGAGTGTGAGTTTACTGAATCTTTGTTGTGACCATTAGAACCTAGGTTAGCATCAGTGGTGGTTTGTTTATACGAGTTACAATACCTTGGGTTCTTGCCTTCCATCCACCCCCCCTTTAATGTCTATAGCTTGTCGTGCCTCGTTGAAATCCTCTTTCTTCTGCCTGCTTGAGGCATATTGTAGTCCTGAGAGCACAGGTTGGTTGGTTGATGAAGAGGTGACGTTAAGTAGTTGAATGGCCCTGACTTTTGCCTGATGGTAGACTAAATTCCCCTTTGTTCCCTTTCACCCCTGTGCTTCTTCGGTGTCCGAAGCGTGTTTATTTATTTAAATAGTTCTTGCCCTGCTATTCAACCACAAAAAGTGACTTGCAGATCAATGAAAACAAGACAGTCACTGCCCTCAGGTGTACAAGCTAAAAAAAGACATTGCAGAAGAGAAAGGGAGGGAGGGGGAGAATAGATTGTGGGGAAGGAAGTGGAAATATACAACCATGAGCATCAGATCTTAGTAACATGTTCTTCCAATGACCAGCTGGGATGGAAAGGCTTAAAAGAGGGGGGAATCAAAAATTGCTGGCATCTCAGTTGCTTGGATGGGGTGGCCTGGCATCCCTCTTCTTCCCCCATCAGGTGTAATCTCGTGGAATGACTGTTCCAGGTGTAGGGAAGTTGAGGAGGAGGAGGAGGTCGTGGCACGATCTTCCTATATGCTGGGAATACATGAACTGCTGTGGCTTTATGTTTGCAGCCTGGTTTATATTAATGTCCCCACCCCTTAAAAATATGGTTAAAGGATTTTTTTGTGGCCAAGAACTGACCCTGACTGTTAGCATAGAGCAATTAACTGGGCAGTCTGTCCCCTAGATTATTGGGTGAACAGCCATCTTCCTTCTGTCACACAACTTGCAGCATGCATTTGTACCTTAACGCCACATCGACTTGATGGATTTAAATAAATAATTTGCTCGGAAAGATTGGGGCTTGAACTGGCAGTGAGGCTGCAAACCAGATCCCCAGCTCTAGACTGCTCTTGTCTGAGTGCTACCAGAGTTCTGTGATTTTCTTCTCTTAAAAGCAACTTTGGGGTAGGGACAATTTGATTTGGAGCTGCCGTACATCAGAGACCTAACCCTTTTCACACTGCCTCACAAGCTCTGATTCAAATTGCCTCCCTCAAAGCAGCTTTTAGCTGCAGAGGGAGGAAACATGCAGACACACACTTGTGTGATCCTTGACAGGAGGCTAGTTAGACCTGCATAGATACAGACATATTATGCCACATGTCAGTGGAGAGGAAAACATCAACATATATGGGCCAGGGATTGATACCTTCATACCCAGAAATGGCATCTTTCAGTGCTCTAGATCCGATAATTTCCTCAGGTACAGTTTCTTCCACCTGAGTGCTACAGCAGTCCATCTTTCCAAATGTTGCAATGAGGAAAATGTCAGGACTGCTCCTTGGAGAGGAACAAAAGTAGGTAGCAGGTGCACTGTGTGACAGGATGACTGGGGCGCTCAACGCTCATAGCCAAGCAGGGACAGCCCCTGGATGAGAAGGTGGCATTCCAAACAAAAGTGGGCATGTCCAGAGCTGGCAGCAGGCAGGGTCACCCCAACTCCCGCTCATATACATGTACCATAGAAACATACAATACACATTGCACATGTGTACACATGTACACATACAAAACAGCATGCACACACAGAGCACTCACACATGCTCCAATGCAGACATACATGCACACATATGGCACACACACATCACACACCTACACCACAGGTACACGCAGAGCGTCAGCTAATGCGCTGATGGGCTGGAGACTTCCTCTTGGCCATCTCTTTGGCTCCCAATCTTTTCCTTCCCAGATATATTTCCTGCCCACACCAGTTCTCCATGCATTGAAAGGAGATTCCGACTAAACATTCGGAAAAACTTTCTGACAGTAAGAGCTGTTCAGCAGTGGAGCAGACTCCCACAAGAGATGGTGGGCTCTCCTTCCTTGGAGGTTTTTAAGCAGAGGTTGTGTGGCCATCTGTCATGGATGCTTTAGCTGAGATTCCTTCATTGCAGGGGCTGGGACTAGATGACCCTTGGGATTCCCTTCCAGGATTCTATTATTCCTTTTGACAACCCTGCCCACATCCCCCTGAATTCTTACTTCTGCAAAAATTATCAAATTGGAATAATTGGAAGGAGTTCTGTAAAACTGCCTTAAATGCATTATGTTGTCTGATTATGTAGAATCTGACTGCTCCATTTGCAGAATGGTGAGGTTCATCTAGACGTCTCAGGGGTTCTGGCTAAGGGCCAGCTCATTAGTTGCAGCAGCCCCATGGAACAAAGACACCCTCCATGTGATGATGATTCCACACATAGGGGCCACTGGCCATTTGCCACATAGGACATGCATTTATGGCAATGGCTTGTGCAGGTTGTATGTGATGGGGCTGGTCCGACTGATGAGCAGATACCACCACATCGAGGCATTTCTTCTACATGGCACCCCCTCACCCCCCCCCAAAGTGAGTGGATGCAACCAGGCAGCAAGGAAGGTTTATTTCATAGAGCGGGGAGCAATATGCATACACCCTCCTCTTTGTTTCCTCTGCTATAGCACTTAAGCTTTTGAGAGAGACGATCTTTGCAAAAGGTACTCAAATAGCTGTATAGTTTAATATCCTAGCCATCAGAGCTGACATTTATGTTGTTAATTTTAAAGCACTTTATTCCTCCCCTATTAAGTTAGCCTCGTTTTCAGAAAACCAAATAACTCTCTCTTTCTCGAGCTGCAGCCTAGTGTTTTTATTGCCATTGGATTTCTCCTCCCGCATGCACACACACTTACACACACACACTTGTATGTCCTCCCCAGCCCCCTTTTAATGGCGTCCAGGGGGAGAAGAATGCTGGGGAGAGAAGAGCAGATCCCACTGGACTTTCTCAGCAGAAAGTCACAGGACTTTGCCACAGTGAAGAGAATAGTACCTGCCCATCTGGGGAAAGGATGAAGAAGCTTGGGTTTGTTTCTCAAGCTTGGGCCCCAAGCTCTTGTTGCACTACAACTCCCATCATCCCTGACCGCTGATACTGCTAGCTAGGGGTTTAGGGGGTTGTAGTCCCACAACAACTGGGGACCCAAGCTTGAGAAACATTGCCCCTAACTGCAGCCAATCAGTCAGCTGAACTGCCCTACTGCAACCATGTTGCCTTTTGAATCACTTTATTTCAAATGGCTGGGCTCTGACCACCACCTATTTGCTCACCTAATGTATTGGGTTGGGGTTCTAGAGGGGAGAGTTGCCGGTGGGTCTGTGGACCCCTCAGAACGCCTGGGCCATAGGCCACTGCCTCACCTGCCAGCCCCCCCCCCTAGCACTGAGCTTGATTCAGATGGACAGTCCATGCATGACACATTGGTAGCACCTGAATGACATGGAAAGCATGAGGGCTAAACCACTACCCTCTGACCATCCAAAGAAAATTTAGTCACTGGGACAAAACCTCCACCTTGTAGGCCACTGTAGGAGACAGTGTGGGCCAGGGCAAAAAGTTCACAACATGGTGCTGAGCATTGAATTCAAGCTCCTTGTTCATTTCAGCTTTTATGTTGTTGTAGTTTTAAAAGCAGTGCTGTTGCTGTCATAACTATGCAGGTAGCTTTGAAAGATTGTAGGCAGTACCTGATGAACTTGGATGCCAGTGAGGAAGTTGAGCGAGGCTTCCAGTCATTACAAGTTTTACTGCAGTCCATAATTCCCTTTCTCTCTTCCATCATGGCTGCCAGGAGCCGCATAAAAATTTGCTTCCTTTACATAGGTTTTACAGGTTATTTTTTTTCTTTGTGCAGAATGTGTGTCATTTTGCTATTTTTTTTCTTTTTTGTTTTGCATGGCCCTGGTGTTCAGTGTTCCAAGTGATCCAACTTTTTAATGTTATTTTTTTATTCTCTGACCTACCGTAGAGGCTCTCGGATGCAATCTCTTGACATATAATAGTGGCAAACTTTCAAAAAATGGCAAGAAATTTGCTTCTCGTACTCAGTCATCGGCCTGCTCCAAGTTTAATGCATTGGCTTTTCATGCTGGAGTCCTTCTGTAGACCCAGTTTGTTCCTTGTCAAGCTACCCCTTGGCAAAGACCCATTCTTCCTGTCAGTCTTGGTACCTGGAGTTGGATGCCCTCATTGAATTTCTTGTTCTATTGCAGATGTATGCTGCGTAGCCAGCCTCCAGGTAGGCTCACATGCCTATTTCTCCCTTCTGTAAGGTGTCTTCCATGATTGTCTCGCAGTTGGGGAATTGACATGCATCTGAATCTTGTGTGTGCTCAAACATCTCCAAACATCTTCAGGCAGCAAGGTTTCCAGAAGTGGGTTAGTCTGTGATCTAAATAAGGGTTACATCATGCATAAGACCCAAGTGCAGACAAGTGTTTGCCAAGATGTAGCTGACAAAAATTCAGTTTACAGTAAAAAAAAAAAAAAAGTCATGTATTTGGTTGTGCAAATACACCGTTATTCATTTTATGCAGACAAAAAGAATTCCTGCCAAATGTCTGGCTTATGTTCAGCCTTTCTCACCACATCTCCCAGAATACATCAAGGATTGCCAAACTTTTTTTTTCTGTGCTACTTTTCCAAGTTCCAGGCTTCTTGCAATTTTCTCACCCTGGGGAACTAAAAGTTATCCCTCTTCACTATGCAACACGCCTTGTCCAGCCATAGCTAGAATTCGCCACATTCCCAGAGTCCTTTCCTGTGGGCATCTAAAATTCACCTAAACAACTTGTATTCAGACATCTACTTGCAATAAGCACATACAGATGTACCACTCCAATTTCTCTCTCTAGTACATACCTTTCTAGCTGTAACTTCCTCCTATTTACCTGTATAAACCCATTGGCCTATTGGACACACTTCCATGCAGAGCAGGCATATCCACCATATTCCTCAAACATTTGCCTTTTATAAATCCCATATCTAGGTGTTTTCAGCAACACCTGGGTCACTATCTGCCCAATACCTAGCAACACTATGTCTCCTAGCCTTCCATTTGCAATGACTGTTGTCAAACTGTGATAGAGCCAGACTGTCATTTCTACAAAACCTTCCCATACTCCTCCTCCTCCTCCTCCTCCTCCTCCTCCTCCTCCTCCTCTGCTGACTTTGTGCTTTCCTGGACAGGGACAAAACACCCGATTGGGCCATCCTTATACCAGTGGTGCTTCCCGCTTTGGAGTGCACATACCTCCTCCCACGCTGCAACCTGTGAGCCCGGATTCTCATTGCCGTCTGGGGAGCACACCTGTTTGCAGCAAACACATGCAGTGATTTTTATGGCCCTGCTCTGAGCAGCTCTCAGCTGGGGCCAGGCCTGGGTTATTAGTTATTTTTAGCAATCAATGTTATTGACGCCATGCTCGCTGGAGGAAGCCACTGGAGGGCTGTTCTTCTAACTCATTACATTTAGAGCTGAACTATCCCCTTTTTATATAAATCCTGACACATCAAGATAAAATATGCTACTTTGCGGTAGTGCTATGGCTCTAGATGGGCGAGCTGTGCCCCACTGCCAGGGAATACTAAGGGTGTGTGTGTGTGTGTGTGTGTGTGTGTGTGTGTGTGAATTGGGGCTTGCAGGATTGGCAAATGCACCGCAGCTCTAACTCTCTTCCTGTAATTTGCCTGCAGGTCATTTTTTTTTTCCACATTGTGCTTTTCATCCAGATATTCTGACACCAGAGGTGATGGGTCCTTTACTCTCACTGGTTGAAGAGTTAAAGAGTTTCTACTTCTCACTTTGGAGAAGGAGGGGCAGCATCTAATGAACACCCAAGATTCCAACAAGGAAACCAGGGCTGAAATGAAAGGCAGGGCAGATATTGCTGCCACCGCAGCCCCCATGCTCAATAGAAACCTAATCCTGGAGAGAAGTCGTCAATGTTAACCAACTTACCTCTCTGATCTGTGCAGCTCCAAGGGCAGATTGCAATTATTGCTATGGAGGGAGAAGCTCATGTCACCACCCCAGGGAAATGTGACATTCCTTGCTGCTTCAACACCATTTTGCTCCCATGGTAGCCTATCCTGAAACTGACAGTGCAGTACTGTCACAGCACAACGTGTGCAAGAGAGAAGTAGTTGTGAGTTAAGCCTGTGTGTCCTAAAAAAGAGGCCCGCCCCTGTGGATAAGAGTGGCAGCTGACATCAAATTATTATTTTATTTTATTTTTGCTTTGCCAAGAGGGACTGCTTAGGGAATCCAGCAGTCCTCAAACGCACAACAGTGATGGGAGATCAGGTGATGGCTGTGGAATGAATGATAAAGCAGTAATTTGAGACAACTTCAAAAATCACTTAGTCCATCTTCTTGCCCTGAGGCAGGTTTAATAAAATTTCAGACCATCCCTGAGCAATTATTAATCACACATACCCTGTCCCCCGAAAAACTTCCATTATTAAAAATACCACAACCTCTCTTGGGAATTTTCTTCCTCTGCTCAGCTATTCTTACAGGTTTGAATAATTGTTTCTAATAGTTAATTTTAACTTGCTTTTCTGTTACTTAGGGCAACGGATAGTCCTTTTGTTCAGGGACGACTATCAATTATGTTCCTGCTTCCAACAAGCCTCTGAAATTTGTTGTTTTATCTGTACCCATGAACAGTTCCTACTCTAGAAAACCATATGCAGATAGGTTGATGTATGTATTTACTTTCATTTCAGACATTTCTATCCCTCCTCTCCTTGTGCTTGAAGCAGTTTGAAACTACAGTCATACCTCGGGTTGAAGTAGCTTTGGGATAAGTATTTCTGGGTTGTGCACTGCGGTGACTTCCTTCCGGGTTTCGCCGCTCGCACATGCGCAGATGGTCAAAATGACGTCACGCGCATGCGCAGAAGCGGCAAATCACGACCCACGCAGACGTGCGGACACAGGTTGCATTCACTTCTGGATGCGAATGGGGCTCCGGAACGGATCCCTTTCGCATCCAGAGGTACCACTGTAAACATATCCTTTTTCTCTTAAGTCTTTGAAATTCTTTACCATCTGTCTTTCTCACCCCTGAAGCTCTTGGCAAATTAATGTTCCCAGCTCTGGCAAATTCCAAATGGAAGGTGTCTTTCAGCTCTGCAGCCAGATCACAGAGGATCTGTATGGCTAATCGCTGTGCACGTGCCAGGATACTAAGGAATAGTCCAGATTTGGAAAGATAATTAAAGTTTCTAGTTACATTTTTATGAGCCTGCACCAACACTCCCGACCGCACATGTTTGAATACTATATTTAAAATTCCTTGGCACTGGCTTCACTTTCCAGACACCTGGGATTTACCCAGTCCTTTTTTTGAAAACAGAGTGATAGAAAGACTGACCAGCTATTTTGAACCAGAATGCTTAGTTGATTTGCATTGCACACAGCTAGAGGAAACACTTTCCAGTGTTCTCTCTTCTGCGCTTGGGATTGAATGGTAGCAACCTTTTCATAATGCCCCCCCCCAACCTGTTCCTCTGCCTTAAAAAAGGACGTGTTTGTGTATGTGCTTCTCAGGATCCTCCAATCTGATAATCTGCACTGAGGCTGGATCCTCTGCTCCTAGCATTTTGAGAGATTAGCCTGTCGAGGCGAATGAAGTGAGCAACAGAGTTCAATCGTCAGGTGCTGCACACATTCACACATATGGATCAAACACACATGCTGTACACAGTCCTGGTGAGAGGACGGAATCATTCCAACTGGATTATTCACCCTTTTACCCATAATCCTCCTAGCCTGGGAAGTCAGGTGACTTCACAAGGCCCATCTGGTTCCACTTGGTGATCTAAAGCTCCCAAAACTGCTGTTTTTCCTTCATCTGGGAAAAGGCCATCTCTGCGTATCACCAAGCTATCATCCTTCAGCCTGTCTGCATTTCTTTTTCTACTTTCTTTCCACAGGTGTTTTCCTGGACTCTCCTGGGTGGGCAACCTGAAGCAATCCAGATAAGGTCATACCTCGGGTTACAGATTCTTCAGGTTACATTTTTTCAGGTTACGGACCCGCTGAAACCCGGAAGTACTGGAACAGGTTACTTCCAGGTTTCGGTGGTTGCGCATGCGCAGAGGCTCTGAATCGCAACCCATGCGTGCGCAGACGCGCCGCTGTGGGTTGTGAACGCTGCATCCTGCACAGAACACGTTCGCAACTCGAGCATCCACTGTATACTACACCAAACTAATGGCTCAGGCCATTTCAGCAAGGCTAGGGAAAGAGGAATGCCGGGATAGCAGATTTACAGGGCTGAGCGCAATGCATAATGATTGCTACAGCCATGGTAACTGCAGCACAGTGGGGCTGCCTATATCTCCAAGGAAGGCAGTGCTGGAATTTTCTTATCTCCGCTGTTATTACATTACAAACTGGAGGGTCAGTATTTTTAAGCTGCAGGAGATGACGTATGCTTTGCATTCTTGAAGGAATTCTACACCTCTGGTGGTGATTCCCAGTGCAGCTGTCATGAGTCATCAACTTTCGCTTTCTGCACATTGCAGTATACTTTGTTTTTCCTACCAGAACCTTTGCTTTTAGAAATGTAAGAGGATATAGATAGGTGTGTGCATGTGCCCAATATGGACCAAAGCTATGCTACTGTTTGTGGGCAGGGGTGGGGGTGAGTTGGGGAGAAGAAAACTCTAGTATGCTGGTATTAAGGTAGCTGGCAGTAGCACTGCAGAAACAGGACAAGAGTAGATCACCAAATAAAAAGAGTCGGAACAACAGTGAAGTGCTGTTTCTGAAAAAAGAATAAACACAATTTAGTGGCAGGGGCTGCTATTTAAATGCACTTATACTGTACATCCACAGTAGGGTTCCCCACCATCACCACCAAGGCGCTAAATAGAAGGAAACAGAACATATCCAGTAAAACAAACCTGATGCCAATTTGAAGCTGTATTGGGCTGAAATAGCTATGTCAATTTGCTCTTGTACTTCTTTACTCTGAGATGAAATTAAGGCGCGGAGAGCAAAAATAAAAAATAAAAAGCAGCCCCTTCATTTCCCCCCACCCACTCCCTCTTTATAGCAATGCATCACTGAATCCCTTAAGGATGAAAGATTTCTGCATGGAAGTTTTCTGTGCCTTTTATACATCCTCTGTGTCTTGGATCCTGCAGCACTTTCAGAATCCTCGCTCTCAGCCAAATCCCTGCACACTCTGGGCTGTTGGGTTGGTTGTGTTGTGTGGTTTTTTTTAAGCTATTCCAATCAATTTTACAACAGATTTGTATTTCTGATAAAAGCCCTTTCCCATCCCCAACTACTCCCACTCTGCCATGCCGTATGCCAGTAAGAGGTTGAGAATCCCCTGTTGATCTGTGCTCAGGGAACAAATAAAACCAGGAAGACAACAGTTGCAGATTGGTGTCTGGATTGGCAGGGTTTGTTTGCTTGCTTGTTTGTCTTGTTTGCTTTGCACAATCTGTTATAGATACTTTTCTCGCAAGGGGGGGCACAGCCTGAATCAAATTTTTTGGTCAGAAATTGTTTGTGCTTCGTTCCCTGGTATTCTCACAGAAGGCATCATTAGAGGTGCAAGCTTTTGCATAATGCTGGACATGAATGGTGCGTTTTCTCTCTCCCTAGTCACCGCTAGCAGAGACTTCTTTTTCTGTCTCTTAAATATGACATGTTTGCAGCAATACAGTCATTCACCCAAATATTTTGCTAATTTCTTTTGCAAAACAGAAAGCAGAAAGAAACAAACAGAAGAAAAGTCTGCTTTACGATTGCATGTGAATACCCCCCCCCCTTCTACCCATTCTGCACATTTCATCAAATGTCTTGGGATTGGCATGTGTGCTTCAGTTTGGTCCTAAGGTAGCAGGTAAATTAAGCCTACAGGGAATTTCTATGATAACACTTTTTTTTTTTTCTTTTAAAGTTTTGTGTGTGAAGAGCCTTTTTTTTTTTTTTTATAAAATAATAGAATCAGAAATGAAAATATATTTCATTTTCCTAGAGGTTTGAAAAACTTCCCTTTCTATAAGATGCTTATGCTTCCTGCTAGTATGTCAGACTATTGTAATAAGCCATGCAATTCTTCATCTATTCATAAGTTAATCCCATTGAATTCTGTGAAGTTTCCTCTCGGGTAATTGGGTAAGAAGTGTAGCCTTAGAGCAGGCATGGCCAAACTTGGCCCTCCAGCTGTTTTGGGACTACAACTCCCATCATCCCTAGCTAACAGGACCCGTGGTCAGGGATGATGGGAATTGTAGTCCCAAAACCACTGGAGGGCCAAGTTTGGCCATGCCTGCCTTAGAGTGTATAAGGGAAATGAGTAAGAAAGTTCAAGCTCCTTGTTTTAGCCCAGAAAACGAAGGTCTATGTACATAGGGTGTCCTTATTTTCATTGGAGAAATGTTGGAGGGTATGGCGCATGCATATATGTTTGATTATGTTGACCTCTTAGCAACCTGTCCATATAGAGCAGGGGTAGCCAACATGGAAACCTCCAGATGTTCTTGGACTACAACTCCCATCATCCCTGACCATTATCCACATTGGCTGGGGCTGATGAGAGTTGTAGTCTACAACACGTAGAGTGCATAGCATTGACTGCCCCTGATACAGGCACATGGTAAGTGGTGGTGATGCCAAAGATGAAGATCAAATTACTGAGTTCTGTTGGCTGCATGTAAATGAGATGGGCAACAAACCTGGGAGTATGGGGCCTAGAGTTTCTGCTCACAACAAGTTTCTTCTTGTAATAACTCCGTAAATCTCAGGTTCCTCCATGGGCTTTCCCAGCCATCACTTTTCTGCCAGAAATACTGTGATGTCAGTAGTCAGGGAGAGCAGGTGCTCGTGCATTTTTGTCACCCATATCTAGGTGTGATAAAAAATAACAGGCTACTAACATCTTGAGAATGGTGGCTTCCATTTCTAAAAGGAAATTCAATTGGAGAGAAGCAGAGAACTCAAGTGCCCCCCTGGCTGAAGGAAACCGTATTTAGCCCTACTATAGCTTCTCAGATTTAACCAGGTTTCATTTCGTTCTCAAGCCTGTTTTTACAGCTATAATAAGGTCTAGAAACTTGATTAAAACTAAAAACTGAGATGCACAGGATGCTGAAGCTTGCACCAGGTACCTAATTTTGCTTTGTTTCCCTTGTGCAGAATCGTATAAGTGCACAGTTATAACAGGCAGGGGTTATGGATTTGAGATTAAAAGATGTCATTTCTAACTATGGTGTAGATTTATATTTCTTTGCTCATGTGTGTAAATATTATTAATCTACGTGATTTCATAGAATTTCAGAATCAAATTTTTCTGGTTTAGAGTTTTGTATGCTTTCTTACTCTGCTCCCCACTAAAAACATACATGTAAGATTAAAAAATAAAAATAAAATCATTATTTGCATCTAGATACTTTTGAGGGTGTATTGCTTGCTGCCTCAAAATGTTGTAAAGGAAGTTCTACAAACTAGATTGTTTTTGGTCAGTCACTGTGGAATGGCTCTTCCCTCACCTGTGGAGAAAATTACTGGAAATACTGTTGTTGTTTTGCTGGACTCCTCAGGGATCGCACTGTGGGGGAAAAAATCCCTTGCTGGCTGCCTTGCATCGTGCATTTTTATAATCTGCCTGTTTCTGAAATACGCATTCCTTAATATCATTTTTTCCCTAATCACTTTTGCCTTCTCAGCGCTTTCTGGAACTGTTTTACCAGTGCCAGACTCACAAGTCTATTAGCTGCAAAATGTTACGACTCGAGTCTTCTATGATACAGCTTTGCAGTATTCCAAAACACATATTAGAGAAATACCTTTATTAGGACAACCAGAATTTTCACCCTGTGCAGTTTCCTTATATTGCTGAGTGCAGACCCAGAGCCAGTCTCTGAGGGAAACAGAACAATGAAGCTGATGAGAAATCTGGCACACGGGTCACATCAAGCCCAGAAAACAACCACACATACATACAGCCCTGCATGCTTTCCTTTTGCTGTGTACCGTAGCATATTTGTATGCATAGTAAGGTATCTCGGGCAAATGCACAAGGTCTGTATTCCCACCCACCCCCAATCAAAAGGAGTTATTGTGCAGCCATTGGTCTGATGGTAGGCACACTGCAAGGAGTGTGTTGGGGAATAGAGATCTCTATTCACTTTTAGGGGAAGAGGCACAGCTCCTGTTCCTTCACGGATACAATTGCAAATGGCACTAAAATCACAGCCCCCCACTTGTCAACACCTCTCGTAGATAGAGTGATGATGAAGAGGCCCTGCCCTCAGAGTAGACAGCCACACCGACCTTATTGAGGATCCTAATCAATTTACCCCCATCCCCATCCACTGCCACACCCCGTGTGATTAATTGAGTTGTTATTACCCATTGATTTTCTCACCCCACCCCTTTTCCCTGAGGTGGAGCAGCAGCAAGAAGATCTATGGAGCATCAGGGGCTGCTGCTTGCAGAATAACTTACTCCTCGTTGCCAGGGTGCAGAAGTCCTGCACTTTTTGCCAGTCCTGGGCATCTTGCGTGCAAAAGCAGAAGTCGCATTCAATGGCTCAGAGGACAGTTTCAACAAGATCCTGGCGATTCCATGGTTTAGCTGTACTAGCATGTGCTCATCTCATAGACCACCAGGGAGCCCAGCACAGCTGTAACATTGCCCGTAGCAGGCAAGCACCGTAGCCTTGGAATGTGACCCGTTTAATCTCTGCTGATAACTTTTTGGTGCTGTTTTCTTTTAGCTTTCCTGGATGGCTTTATGTCGCTCTTCTGAAGTGCATTGTTTTAATGTTTTCGTTTTGCGGTAGTTTCGCTATCATTTTAATTCTTCGTTAAGGCGCCCTGGAGAACTTGCTGAAGGGCAGGGGATGAATCCCTTAAATAATGATCACCAAAGAATTTCTCCCAACCCACCCAAGTTATCACACCCTTTATGTTGGAGTTACAGATAGGTAGCCGTGTTGGTCTGCCATAGTCAAAACAAAAAAAATTCCTTCCAGTAGCACCTTAAAGACCAACTAAGTCAGTTCTTGGTATGAGCTTTCGTGTGCATGCACACTTCTTCAGATACACTGAAACAGAAGTTTCCAGACCCTTCTATATAGTGAGAAGGTGGGGAGGGGTATTACTCAGAAGGGTGGTGGGAATGGGTGATTGGCAGATAGCTGTGATGAGCCTGTTGACGACTCTTAACGACTGCAATAGGTCTTACAGGAGGAAGCAAGGGGTGAAAAGGTGAAAAATGGCTTTGTCACGTATAATGAGATAAGAATCCAAGGTCTTTGTTCAGGCCAGGTTTCTCCATGGTTTTAAGTTTGGTGATAAGTTATAATTCAGCAGCTTCTCTTTCCAGTCTATTTCTGAAATTTCTTTGTAGTAAAACAGCTACTTTGAGATCTTGTATAGAATGTCCTGGGAGATTGAAGTGTTCTCCTACTGGTTTCTCTGACTTGTGATTCCTGATGTCCGATTTAAATCGCATAAATCGGACATCAGGAATCACAAGACAGAGAAACCAGTAGGAGAACACTTCAATCTCCCAGGACATTCTATACAAGATCTCAAAGTAGCTGTTTTACTACAAAGGAATTTCAGAAATAGACTGGAAAGAGAAGCTGCTGAATTACAACTTATCACCAAACTTAAAACCATGGAGAAACCTGGCCTGAACAAAGACCTTGGATTCTTATCTCATTATACGTGACAAAGCCATTTTTCACCTTTTCACCCCTTGCTTCCTCCTGTAAGACCTATTGCAGTCGTTAAGAGTCGTCAACAGGCTCATCACAGCTATCTGCCAATCACCCATTCCTACCACCCTTCTGAGTAATACCCCTCCCCACCTTCTCACTATATAGAAGGGTCTGGAAACTTCTGTTTCAGTGTATCTGAAGAAGTGTGCATGCACACGAAAGCTCATACCAAGAACTGACTTAGTTGGTCTTTAAGGTGCTACTGGAAGGAATTCCTTTCTGTTGGAGTCCTTGCAATCTCAAGCGCGCGCGCACACACACACGATAGTTTTCAGGCTACCCCACCTCATTTTTCATCCTGTCTTGAACTTATTCCCAATAGTGCCCCTGTCTCAAGTGGGGATACTCTAAGCATGCAAAAAGAGGGCAGATCCATACCATACATTTAAAGCTTATCGAATACACATTTAAATCACATGACTTCCCCCAATGAATCATGGGTCCTGTAGTGTGTAGCTCTATGAGAGGGGAACACAAGAGGTGCTTTAAAAGTGCTTTAGAGGTAGTGTGTGGGTCTCAGTATAGTGAATCGAATCCTCCGAGGTTAAACAAGTTCTTTTCAACAGCCCCAATCCTTTTCCAGTGTTCCCTAGCAGAAGAAATGGAAAGTGTGAGGTGAGATGAGGTGAACGACTAGGTGGGGCTCCTTTTCTTTCCATTTCAAGTGCTGAGCCGATAGATGAACCCCTCGAAGGGCCTATATGGACTTTCTCTTCTCATTAAGCCTCCAGTCAGAAAAAAGCTTTGGCGTCAGTGTCAGAATCTGGGCAGTACATCAGGTTTCCCTCCCCAGCTCTGGGCTCACCGGATTTTTACTCCTACTCTGTCAAATGAATATCACCTGGTTTCTGTCTTGCCTTGACAGCTGAATAGATTCTGAATGTGTGGGCAGAGTGCAGTGCAGGATTGGGTGCCAGGTTTATATCCAGCAGAGAAAAACTCATCTGAGGAATGAACCTCTAACTACGTACCCACACACAGGTGTCTTCTCCACCACATGTTTGTGTGTGTGCTCACACTCGCACACACATAGAATTGATGTGCCAGTTTCAAGCCGCATCCGGTCAAAGGATCAAAGTTTTGACCAGTTTTCTGGGTTGCAGCCTGTGTATCTTGCAGTTTTAGTGTGCGTTTCCTTTCTTTTCTAGAACGATCCTATTCTATGTGCAAACTAACTTCCTCTCTGGTGCTCTACCCCTCTTTACCTGACTTAGGAATGATTGTGTTTCCTCTTTGGCAGGGTACAAAACCATGTAACGCCAGTGACTTCCATAGTACTTTGAGGAAGATTCTCATGAAAATGTTCTTGCCAGTCAACGCCAAGTGTTTTCCCCTTGGTTTAGTTTATTAAAGAGAGGTCTGTGTTTTCAACAGTACTTTCAAGACCTAACATTTGTTACCCTTAGAAAAGCTTTCACTGTCCTTCATTTCCAAACAATGTCTTCCGGGAGGGAAAGTATACAGTGGTACCTCTAGTTAAGAACTTAATTCGTTCTGGAGGTCCGTTATTAACCTGAAATTGTTCTTAACCTGAAGCACCACTTTAGCTAATGGGGCCTCCCATTGCCGCCACGCCGCCGGAGCATGATTTCTATTCTCATCCTGAAGCAAAGTTCTTAGCCCAAGGTACTATTTCTGGGTTAGCGGAGTCTGTAACCTGAAGTGGCTGTAACCTGGAGTGTATGTAACTCGAGGTACCACTGTAAAGGGATTTTCTATGCACAGCTGACAGGTGCTTGCGTCCTTGGGAAGGTGGAAGATGCCATGCGTTACCTTTTGCATTGTCCCTTGCATAGAGATCTCAGAACTCATTTTTTGGCAGACTTTATGAGACTTAAGAGCTGGTGGGACCCTGACTGATATCATTTGCAAGGTGGCCACCTGTGCAGTAGCAGCTCAAAAAAATCATGGTAACTTCCTAAAGATTTCCATCATGGACTGCAGATAGGACCATCTAAAATAGTATCTTGCTCTATATCATATAATCATGGAGTTGGAAGGGACCCTGAGGATCATCTAGTCCAATGCCCTGCCATGCAGGAATATGCAGTTGTCCCATATGGGGATCAAACCTGCAACCTTGGCATTGTCAGCACTACGCTCTAACCAACGGAGCCATCCAGGCTGTTGTTGTTAATCTTTGTTTGTATTGATTATTATTAGTGTTGTATATTATCAGTGCTATGTTTTGTCCTGGCTTCTCTGGTGTCTGTCCTAGCAGGAGACCCTATCTGCTGCTAATTTGTGGCTGTAAGTATCTGTACTGCTGCTATGTTTTTAAATAGCCATTGCGCCACACACAAATAAAATTGATCTATTCTATAATGCCAGTAAGGAGTGGTAGGTCGAGGGTGAGCCTCTGAAAGTGAGTTAAAGGACATATGGTATTGTGAGATTCATGGATGTCTTGTCCCATGAGCATGATTGCAGTGGATTAGGGATCAGTGAAATCCAGGGTCCTGTTCTGTAGCCTTTTCACACTTTGGTAAGGACTTATAAGTTTTGTATTTTATGTTTTACTCTGTTTGCTAATGTTGGTTCTTTCTTACCTCACCCTTAAATGCCATGCTGGGTGGTGGTTGTTTTACTTCTTAAGCAATATGAACCCTAAGGACCATTCTGTTTTAAAGGCTTGTTGAACCTGCATGAACTGGCAAACCACTAGGTGCCATGATTCTATTAATAATTCTAAATATTTCTGACAAATCTGAAAAAATCCAGCGTTTTCTCAGGCACTGGTATGAGGAATCTGAAACAGAGCTGATGTTTGCATGCACACTTGAACGAGTGCCTAGAATTAAGGACTTGGTGACCATCTCAAGCCTGCTTTCTCCTTGGATTAATTTTATGGCGTACAGGGCTGGAACACTAGAAACTTGTGATGCATTCTTCTTTCCTTGAAAATGTGCCCCCGCAATCTGAAATTGTTTCCTGTGACTTAAGCTAAAAATATTGCTTTCTGCTAATGAAGCCTACAGTGCTCAGAGGGAACAATTGGGTTTGTAGCGCTTCAGAACTGTGGTTTCATATAATATGCAATTTTGTTCAATGAGGAAATCCCCAAGAAAGCCACAGAGAAAAGGCTAGCTCCTCTCAGAGGAGCTAACCCATAAAATACGAGGGGGTCATTTCTGGTAACACATATGCCAGTATCACAGTGGACTTTCAGTGGCTTGGTTCTGAAAGAAGTATTCTTAGAAATAATAATATATAGAATTGTAGAATTGTAGAGTTGGAAGGGACCACGAGAGTCATCTTGTCCAACATCCTGCAATACAGGAATCCTTTACTCACAACCCTGAGATCCAGAGCCTTACGTAACAAAAGATGGAGTTTGGAGTGCTGTGCTCAGTGTCTTAGCCAGCCAGCCTTGCCGTCTTTCAGAATTCTACATTCCATTTTACCCCCACCCACTCACCACAATCTGCCAGTAGTCTGAAACCACTGAGCATGTTTAGAATTCATTGGACTGTTTTTGCATTGTCCCTGCCCCCACAAAACACAGTGGTACCTCGGGTTACAGACGCTTCAGGTTACAGACTCCACTAAGCCAGAAATTGTACCTCGGATTAAGAACTTTGCTTCAGGATGACAACAGAAATCGCACGGCGGCAGTGGGAGGCCCCATTAGCTAAAGTGGTACCTCAGGTTAAGAACGGACCTCCAAAACGAATTAAGTTCTTTACCTGAGGTACCACTGTATAGTTTTTGTGATTTTTCAAGAGCCTGCTAGTAATTTCCTCTTGTGTGTGGTCTGTGGTGCCGTTTGGACTACATAAGAGTCCATACTCACCTCTGAACTTTAATAACAGGTGGAATAGCAATATATACTTAAGGTCCGATCTGTGCCCTCTCGCTTTGCTCACGGTGAGTCATGCTCAGTGCTCTTGCAAACACCACAAGAACTCTCCCTGCAAGCTACTGATTGCGGGAGGAATTTCAGCAGTGGAGGAACTTGCTCATCCCCATAGCGTTTATGTGGCTCTTTCAAAGCATTCGGAATACTTGTACATTATCTCAGTAATGCTTATGACTCCAAAAAAATAGGTGAACATTACCACCCCTGTCAGAGAGTGAGGCAAGACAAGGGAAAAGCTTCCACCTTCAGCCACTGCAAGACACCACCAAGCATCTTCATCCATTGTGGAGACCAACATGCATTAGAAAAGAAAGTGAGCTTGCAAAACTCATGCAAATATATCAGGTGCCTGTAAGGGTTTTTTGCTTTTTTTAAAGGATTAACCCTGCAGGACAACATTTACCTTTTATAGGTATCCACTTCTATATCTATATCTCTGTCTATATCTATATATATATATATATAAAACACTGTCTACCAGCATATGTCTCATTAGATCAAAATGAGGTCCTTGCCAACAGAATTCTTCAAGGATTTGATCTATAATTAATGTAATATGCAAACTTTGAAAATTATAATACAAATTGAAGCACATATCCATCCTTAGTGCGATTCTTTGTTACACAAAACCATTTCTGTCTGGCTAACCTTTTTGCTACATCATCCATTCATTTGTCCGCCCTCCCCCTTTTTCAAATTCTAAAAATGGCATGCAGGCAGTATGAAATTTATTAGGCTCTTTAACAAGAAACTAATAAATTGCCCATGGCCAGAACTTGCCAGACTTTTATCTCTCCAAGCTAGCTAGTGGATCGGAGGGTGTTGGCTGTTTCCCGGCATCTGCTTAGCTTTGCTATATAAGGCATCCTGCCACTCTTGATAGTTCAAATGTTAAGGGATTTTTCCTCCTCTGAAGACCTGTTCTCCTGACCTTCTCCATGGCAGCTGTAGCCCGTGGCATCTACAGTTTCCATCTACCTCCATGATGACTTCCAGGCACATCAGCCTGCAGTGATGTGTTGCATGCTGCTACCTCGCACTCAGCTGGGCTTAGCAAACACAGAGGTGTACCAAAAGCTGGTGTGTGAGCTTAGCACGTGGATGAATCATGCACACGACCACCTGATGTGTCCGGAAGATAGCAAAGGCTGAAAACTGCAGCTGTCAAGAACTGGGCGGTGGGCCCTGAGGCTTGTGACCACAGCAAGGATGCAGAACTTGTGACCACCAGATGCCATCAGCCCCAGCAAGCCTGGCCAGCGAGCAAGAGAGATAGAAGCTGTAGTCCAACAACATCTGGAGTGCCGCAGGTTCCCCATCCCTTCTCCAGCAGCCTGTGCACTGAATCATAGAATCATAGAATTGTAGAGTTGGAACAATACAGAAATCTCAACTGAAGCATCCATGGCTGATGGGCTTCCAGCCTCTGCTTAAAAACCTCCAGTGAAGAAAAGTCCATCACCTTCCAAGGGAGTCTATTACTTTGCCGAACAGCTCTTACTGTCAGAAACCTTTTCCTGATGTTTAATCGGAATCTCCTTTCTTTCCACTTGAATCCATTGGTTCAAGTCCTACTCTCTGGAGCAGGAGAAAACAAGCTTGCTCCATCCTCCATGTGACAGCCCTGGAGAGGTTTGAAGATGGCTATCGTATCTCCCCTCTGTCTCCTCTTTTCCAGGCTAAACATACCCAGCTCTCTCAACTGCTCCCCATAAGAGTTGTTTTCCAGACCCTTGATCCTCTGCACGTTCCAGCTTGTCAATATCCTCCTTAAATTGTGGTGCCCAGAACTGGACACAGTACTCTAGGTGTGGTCTGACCAAGGCAGAATAGAGTGGGACTATTACTTCCCTTGATCTGGAAATGGTACTTCTGTTGATGCAGTGAGCCATGCCTGTTGCACAAACACTCTTGTTAATTAGGTGAGCTAGTTAAGAGCGGGGCCACTCAACAATGCCACCATCCTCTCAAACACATCGTCCTGCTGTGCCCAGAGGACTGGTGTAGCGCACTGATCACCCTTGATTCTCATGAGCTAAGCACCTCTCCTTCCGACCATGCAGTGGGCATATTTGAGGGCCTCGCTTTTTATTGGGCACTTCAGATACTTCTCTGAGGCACGGATGGTGCATTGGGGTGAGCTTGGGGTGTGCGCGCAAAGGAAGGATGGGAGCTCTGACAGACACCTTGATTGATTGAAGCGGTTACTTAGAGGCTCTCTCTTGTGTATGATGGATATTTCTCTTTCTTAGAAGAGGGGAGAAAGATGACACATGATTCCCCCAGCTCTTTCCTCTAGCGGCACTTGTGCGATTTACATTAAGGCCTATAACCGGGGTTGGAGTAAATGGAGCAGGTTTGCAATTAGTTTTCAAAGTACTTATCTCATTAAAGTAAATGAATTATTGATTTAGTGACACTCATGCTTTTAGTGAGCGGCACAGAGCCATCACTGCTCTGTTCTCCAGCTCGGCGAGCCAACGGCCAGCCCCAGCAAACTTGCTTTGTGTGTGGTTTTTCCCCTTTCCCCCTTTTTTCTTTCCACCCCCTTCCTCCCCACCCTCAATTTCTAATATTTCCTGGTTCTTATTTAGCTTTGTAATTGAAGTGGATCCATGTCAGAAGGGAGCGGTGTGAGGATTGGAAGCCTCCGAGATTAGCTTTAAAGGGAATCATTGGAGAAGCGGCCGAAGGAAGGAAGCCCCATTATCTGAGTAGGGCACTTTGTTCTATTTGGGAGCAAGTCCCAGTTGCCCAGTGTGTCAGAGAGCAGCCTCTGCCAGGGACAACTGCAGCAATTCTGCCTGGCTCTCTCTGCCAGCCTTTTCCTGGAGTGCCTGCAACAGCGACAGTAGTCTGCCCATTTGGGGAGAAGAACCCAAGGGCAGAGGAAAGGTCCGTGCCTGTCGATTCTGCAAGGGCATTTGCTGGGTGGCACGGTACTGGCACAGGCATGGGGTCATGACCCCAGAGAGATGGTTTAGCATGTCATTTTCTTGGCTTTCCCTTCTTGCCTGCACCCATTCCAGGACTTTGCGGGTGAGGAATCCAAGCCTGAGAATTGAAATTTGCATAGAGGAGCCTAGACGAAAGGTTACAGAACTACCAGGGCTAAGCCAAGTGCTTCTAGTTCAGGACGTTGCTGTGGCATCAAGAGGCAGCTTTCTCTTGCCCAGATATTAGATGCTGCATTAATAGCAAGGGAATGCTCCAAATATCTCCATCCATCCTGTGTCCTTTCCACTGCCCCCACAACTCTGGCCACCCTGCCTGTAATGTCTGGAGTGAGGAACAGTGTTTTTACGAAGCCACCATCATTCTGGGGTGCGCTAGAATGTGATGCCAACACATGAAGGAGAAAATCCATTTATTTGGGCCTGGCTGGTTTGACTGCTTTGCCATGCTAGCTCCCCATCTGTACCCTTGAAAGCGAAGTATTGGCAGGTGGTTTTATGTTCATATTAGCCTTGCAAGCTTATTCACTGGGGTTTTTTCTGAAATAACTGGTGTCCAACGTATGTGCACGTTCCTACACAGTGCTGCTGGATCAGACCAAAGGTTCATCTTGCCCAGCATTCTAGCAGCATCTAGCCAGATGCCCCTGGAAAACCCACAAGCAGCCATTGGAGCCAGGTGGCAGAACCTTGCATGAGTTCACTGATGTGAAGAAGAACTTTCCTCTATCTGCCTTTAGTCTGCTGCCAGTAAACTGCAGTGGGTGACTCCAGATTATAATGTTATGAAAGACAAAGATATCCTCTACTTTCCCCTTTTTTTGGAGAGGAGGCCGCTTCTGCTTTCTGTGAAACTGGTGACCTTTCAGAAATGTGTACCTCAAATCTCCAAAACTCAAGGCAGCTTCCTACAGAAAATAAGCAAGAAGAAGTTAATACGCACCATACAATCAACAATAGAAGCAATGCAAGAACGCAGTGCCCCCACCACCCTGCCAGTGTCCGCAAGCCTTTCAGAAGGGAAGGGTTTTGCATCCTCTCTGAACAAATAAACGACGAACCTCAGTAGAGAGGCTGGAAAAAAGGCCTTACATCTTCCCCACAGATTCCACACCTCATGTGGTCTGGACGCAGAGGCCACACAGAGGTTGCCCTGCAGAACACAAAACAGTCTCTGAGGTCTGCTGGTTGCAAGCCAGAAAGGGCTCTAAAGGGTTACAGCCAGCAAATGAATGGGATACCTGTGCAAGAAAAAAAACAATTGCAGTGTATGATGACAATCCCGCTTCCTCGCCCTCCATCGCAAGGTGGCTGCTGGCCAAAGTACCCTACCAGGACAAGCTGGGCTAGTGTACTAATTATTACTACATTTATGACCACATGGTCCCTGGGCAGGATATATATGTGGGAGGGGCATTCTAAAATTCACATAATTCATACCGAAACATTGAACACCATTCCGTGGAAGGAGTTGACCCCTTTCAGTTCAGACTACTTATCGTGTTTTTCGCTCTATAAGATGCACCAGACCACAAGACGCACCTAGTTTTTGGAGGAGGAAAACAAGAAAAAAAAAATATTCTGAATCTCAAAAGCCAGAACAGCAAGAGGGATCGCTGCGCAGTGAAAGCAGCAATCCCTCTTGCTGTTCTGGCTTCTGTGATAGCTGTGCAGCCTGCATTCGCCCCATAAGACACACACACATTTCCCCTTACTTTTTAAGAGGGAAAAGGTGAGTCTTATAGAACAAAAAATACGCCAATTGTGCCTTCAAGGCCTGGAGAAAGAGGTGCCTTTTGACCTGCCAATGGAAAGCAAATAATGTAGGTCCAAGAAGCACCTCAGAGTGGAGGCCATTCCTTCTTCCTCACCACGGAGAAGACCCCTTAATGTGCCCCACCACCCCATCACTAGGGTAAGGTAGTGCAAGTAGGGCCTCTCCTGCTGGCTTTAATCCACTGGATTTTCTCCTCCCTACGTGTCATGCACAACTAGCGTGAAGAGCAATGTTTGCCTATGTTGCCTGTGCAGAGCCCTCACCCCAGCGGTTCTCTGATTAGCTGCTGGAAACATGGCCCCCTTTCCCTGTGCAAAAGCTCTTCTCATTTAATTAAAAGTGTTGACATTGGGACCAGCCAACCCACCCACCTGAGAATGCGCCGATAAATTAAACATTACGCTTTTAATGGCCCATAAAGAAACTCTCCACTGTTGCTTGTGCATGGAGAGGGACAGAAAATAGGGAAGAGGTAGGGGGCAGGTTATATAGCCAGATAATCTGAGCTAATGAATTTAATTAAACAGCAACATTAATTTTGGAGTCGCAAAGGAGGAGGAGACAGGATGTGGGACATAACAGGAGTACTTGAAAAGCCTAATAGAGAGGGAGGGGAATGGGGAAGTGGACATAGTTTACTTGGAGGGTCTTTGGTTCACTCAAAGCTGCTGCCCATGCGGTGATGATGGTACATATTTATATAGAGATATATATGTGCTGTGTTTTTAAAATATTTGTTGTTTTGTGGAATGTTCTAAGTGTCTGAGTGCACAGCTGGAGTGGACAGGCAAAGTAGAAATTACTGAAATAAATAAAGCTCTAATGTTGCCCCCTGCTAGGCACAGTAGCAGCCAGTGTGGAACCATTGAGTTGCTTCAATATACCTGGACAGGATGGGGCGGGGAGGAGTGGCAGGGAGGTCAGGGCTCCATTGGCGCACTGGCGGAACAAATCCAGCCTAGGAAAATGCCTTTGCAGGTAAGGATGGTCCAGTGTATAGGAATTTTTAAATCTGGAGCAGGGGTGGCTAACCTGTTCCCCACTTCTAGATCTAGATCAGCAACCCTTTTCAGCTTGGGGCCGGTCCACCGTCCCTCAGACCATGTGGTGGGCCAGGCTATATTGGGGGGGGGGGAATGAACGAATTCCTATGCCCCACAGATAACCCAGAGATGCATTTTAAATAAAAGCACACATTCTACTCATGTAAAAACACGCTGATTCCCGGACCGTCCGCGGGTCAGATTGGGAAGGCAATTGGGCCGCATCCGGCCCACAGGCCTTAGGATGCCTACCCCTGATCTAGAGGCTTGAATTTGGTACTAAACCCTGCCATGGATTGTCCCCTGTGACCATGGTCAAATCCTCTACATGGGTTTTGCCACTTGGGAAAGTTATAAAGTGTACCTATGTCTTCCTTGGAAATATTTTGATTTAAAAGAGACAAGCAGACTGATAACCTGGTGTTGCTTGGGAATTCAAAGGAACAACAACAACAAAAAGAATCAGTGCAGTTTTGAAATCAGTGGTTAAAATCGGCACCGTTTAGAAAGGTTCATCTGGATTCGAAACGGCACCCAAACATAGACAAAAACCTCCTTGATCTCAGGAACCATCATGCAAACTTTGCAAAATTTTAAGAAGTGCCCAAATGCATAGTTAACAACTTTCCGCAATATATAGCAAACAAGAATGAAATATTAGAAATAACAAAGAATCTGGAAGAGAGAGGGTATACTAAAGGATAAGGAGAAATCACTTTGTAGTAATAATAATAATATTAAAAAAAACTTGTGCTAAATAAGACTGGTCTTCAGGTGCTTCTCTCACCTCCTATCTTGCATGAAGTTTGTTGTGTGTATCCTATCTACAACTTTGCATGCTCAAGAAGCACCAATAACCAGCAGTCTTCTCACCATGATCCTCTTTATCTGGGTGGCCTTTTCCATCTCCAAACTGCCCTTTCTCCCAACCCGAGTAAAAGCACTGGCTAATTTCAAAGGAAAGAATTAGCTAGGAATCACAAGGGAGGGAGTGCTCAGGACCTTGGGTGGAGACCCCGTCAGTAGCTGACACCGTTCATCACTGACTGCTGTCCTGTGGCAGGAGTAAGATATTTAATTTCTTGCTCTGATTATAAGCAGCAATGTGTGTGACACTGAACTGTATTGCATTAGCTGCCTGCAATTGTCCAGCAAATTTCCTTTTTCTTTGTTGATTCCGCTGTCATGGATGTTGCAGATACTGTAGTTGTTGTTGATTTTGGGTTGTTGTTTTCTACTCTCTTAATCCCTGCCTTACTTGATTGTGCAAGAGTGAACTGGAACTCTGTGCTGCACAAAATTCTGCCTGCTCACATGATGATGTAGTACTTAGTCGCACTCTACCCCTCACACGAGCTAACCTGGCTGCTAAGATTTTTGAAGGATGGCTGGCCACTGAGTGTGCAAAGGTACCTGCCTTGGTAGACGTGAGGATTTGATAATAAATTGTTATTGGCACTGCCATCTCACCCCCTTCTATTATTTATTTCCCTAGGGTCTTGTCAATATGTCTGGGTCCCTAAACACTCCACTGCCAGGATTCGCTTATGGGAGTGCAGGGAGATGACTGATCTCAGCACACACACCCATGGGATAGATCTGAGACCTGCATCTCAGCCACAGGGGGCCCAGGGTCTTCATTTAGCAAGTGGGTTTTTTGGGGTTTTTTGCAGAATGAGGGCAGCACAGAGTTTCTTTGTAGTGGCCATGTTACTGCCAGGCTGAGTTGCAGAGGAGAGCTTTCTGGGCGATTTCCAGGGAAGCCACAGTGATGGGGGCGGATATTATCACGGCATTAATGGAAGCGAGCCCCGGCCTAATGAGCTGTGATTCTCCCTGAATTGGGTTCACAGAGGCAGGAATTTCCATAATTGATCTCCATACCGTATGTCACACAGTCAGAGCACCCAGGAATCCTTAAAAGGTGGCGTTGGCTATGAGTGCAAGGAGCGGGCAAGAGTCAGAACTTATCCTCAGCAACAATTTACAAAGAGGACCTTCTCCCAAAGCAACTGTGGTTCTGAGGAAGCAAAACTCCAGAGCTCAGTAGCAGATGCAAAGGATTTGTTGCTCCAGTAAAGCCTGTTCATATGTTTGTGCTTCAGCTGGGAGCACATCTCTTCCAAAAACTAATCCATTCGCTTAATTTGTACTTGTATCTCCCTTTGGTACAGAGGTGTTCACAGAGTTGCACGGATTGCAAGAAGCAGAAAACTAGAGGGCAGGACTGGCCCACCCATGAGGCATATTGAGGCAATTGCCTCAGACAGCAGGAAACACAGGGGCAGCAGATCCCGATGTAGCTCTTCATTCCCCCCTTGTTCCTAATGTAGATCTTCACTCACCCTTTCTTCCCTAGAAGGCAGGGGAACGCCATTTTGTGGTTCACCTCAGGTACCGAAATGTCTTGGGCCGGCCCTGCCTGAGATGCACAGAGCACTTTGTTAGCATTCCTCAGTCAAGATGCTTAACTTCTATGCCTTCCTGTAGATCTGAAGTTCCCTTATTGCCCCCGGCCTTGCATCCCACCCAAATAACTGTAATGACTGATTTCAACTAGAAAATAGCCTTTTGACAAGAATCATCATTTACGTATGGCATGCCTGAGTTGTTGAAGAGAGGGAATTGGGGTCATTGGAAGCAGCAATGCACAGTCATGGCCTCAAGATGGCTTGGGACTGCTTATGGTCGTGAGGATATTAGCACATGGGAAACTTGAGCCTTTAACACAGTGTTTCCCAAACTTGGGATTCCAGCTGTGGTTTTTTTTGTTTTTTTGGGGGGGGGGTTTGTACTACAGTTCCCATCATCCCTGACCACTGGTTCTGCTAGCTAGGGATGATGGGAGTTGTAGTCCAAAAACAGCTGGAGACTGCTTTAACATAAAAGAACAAAACAAAGCATTGCATCTTCTGGGTAAGTAAACGACCTACCACAGCTTAGCTTTGCAGCAGTGTGGTTGTGAAATTAAATGGCTCCTCTGAGCTCATTCAGGAAAAAAATGTAGGATCATGCATTTGTAATAAAGAGGTTTAAACCAGAACACGGCAGGCTTCATTCAGTGCCCTCTGACCAGCAGCTGGCTCCTTGGTTGACTTGTACAAACAGGAGCATGGATCATATTGCCGCTCTGTTTCTGAAGCCTGGGCAGGTTTCCGGAATCTCCTAGGAAGATAATAACGCATGTTCGGAAAGAATGTTGCCAGTCAGCAAGCAAATGGCATCGACCGTGGGTGTGTTAGCCATAACAATAATTGATTTCAATTCTTCCTTCTCTTCCCTTTCTTAGAGAGCCCAAAGTGACTGAGCACCACGGGGGAAGCTTGGCTGATTCCAAAGGTAACACAAGAACTTCCTTTCCTTGACACAGAAGCCTGGGGGTGGGGGGAGAAGGAGAGGCTGTTGAGGGGAGGCCCCCTCTTCACCCAAGTGTGAGTCTAGGGACCACTTTGGTTTGCTCAGGCATAATTCACTTAGGAAAGGCATAAGATGACAAGATCATTGTTCTCTAGCAGATGCACACAGGAGAAAGGTCCACGTAGGTTCATATTTAATCTCAAAAGAGAAGAGCGTTTGGTCAGCTGCCATCTGCTGAATCTGCTAAATCTTATCTACAGTGCTAGTATCCCAGAGCCTGGAAGTGAAGCTAACACTTGGTAATGTTGTGGTGGTAGTAAATTAATGATGATAATTGATCATCGTTGTCTTCGTCGTCATCATTGCTTCCAGATGACTTGTTCATTGAGCATTCATCCTGCTTTGCTTATTTGTAGGGAGATTAGAAAATGTCGGCTGTTTTTTGAGCATTTACTTGAGTTGGTTTGCAGCGAGGTTAAAAGCAAGTGTCATCCCACATTTTCCAGTACACTTTCCCATCACTTTCCTTACCACAAAAAGTCAGATTTTTTTGGGATGTGAGTTCGTTGCACGAGAGTTCCTACTTAACTATAAATGTGCAAACTGAATATGCTGGTGTGTGGTTGAGTCCCACCCAAATTAGTGACAGTCTGGAAACACCTATTAATAATAATTGATGTAAGGTAGACCTGTGTTATTAGGCATACTTGAATCACAAATGAGGACTGAGGAATGGCTATCTGAAGTCACCTAAGTGAGTTCATGACTGAGGTGAGGTTTGACTCATGGGCTTCCTGGCTCATAGCTTACAAATGTACATAGCTACAATGCCAGATCAGTCTTTGGAAAATGAGGAGGGATTAAACTCACTCAATATTTTGGCTGGTACTTTAAGATAAATGACGAATGAGTTGTGCTAGCACCATGGGGCTTTCCCCTCTCTTCTCCTCACTCCCACATGCCTCCCACATTCCCCAAAACAACTTGGTGGGGGTCAGGAGACACACACACACACACACACCCCCGAGGAAGGAGAGGGGAGATGGTTCCATCTGACAAGCAGAAATTCTTGTGCTGACAGAACCATCTCCTAAGCTCCAATTTGAATTCCACAGTACATGTTTTGAAATGTTTTGTGAAATGGATTTGTATTCTTAAATGTTGTAGCCGCTTTGTGGTGGATTTCTTCAAAAAGCAATGTATAAATCTCACAAACAAACAGATAACGGCTCAGGATCATAGGCTGCCCACCACTTCATTACAGTGATAGGCATCCCCAAGATCAACCAGAGTGGTAGAGATGAGCTGTGTGGCTTTACTTTTGCTTTGTTTTAAAGTGGATAGTTGAGAATTAGGATGATGGTGATGATTATTATATTACTTCTGTATAATTATTTCACTAATTCTACAACCACCCAATAGGGTAGGCTAGGATTGTTCTTATTACTACTACTATATAAGCTCTTGGGAGAGGTTGAGAATAACAGCCTGTCCAAGGTCACCTAATGTATTCATGGCAGAGGCAAGATTTCTACTAGAGCAAGCATTGCCAGCTTGGTGCCCTCTTGGCACTCTCAGCTCCCATCAGCCCCAGCCAATGTTCCGGAATGACGAGTACAGTGGTTCAAAATCTGAATGGCACCACTACTCCCCAGTTCCCAATCCATACTCTGATGCCGCACAGTTACACAAGGCAGCTGTGTAAGTCCTTCTCCTTCTCCCAGTCATGTAAAACGTCAGACGCAGTATTCTTGCACTCTGAATTTCCTCACCCAAGCTCTAAGGCATTGGCAAATGTTTACAAGGCGCGCACTTACCACGGAGCCTGCAGCACACCCTAGCCTTGTTCTCCTAGAGGTGCCAGAACTGAGTTCTAGTGGGTTCCAGTTGCAAAAAAGCCCTGGCCCTCAGCATCTCCACAACTGTACCAGAGCTCCTTCTTACAGTCACATAACCACCCCAACATGAACAGCAGAGCCCTGTGGGAGGTTAACTCTGGGGCAATGTACCCTGGAGAAGCTGAGGAGTTTGCTTGAGGTCTGTAGCAAAACTCGATTCATTTGCTAGTTTAGTGTGAGCTTCTCGCCTGATCTTTTGATTGGCACCATTCAGGGTCGTTAACCAAGATGACAGTCCAGCCTGGTGCCAAACAGGTGTGTGTGATTTCCTAGTGTGTTAATTGCAGATGGATTGTGTGTGTTCATGTTGGACAAAGTCATTTATCACCGTGCCACGTTCTTGCTGGAGTTATTCATGCCCCAAAAAGTACACAGCCTGAGAAGCCTGTGCCCAAGGATGGGGAACAGGGGCAAGAGGCACACACCTGCCACAGAGTCTCAGGCTTTGGTGTCACTGGGACAGTCATCACTGAGCAGTCAAGGTCTTGGCTTGTAAGCACCCAGCTGTCAGTAACTGCCCTGCCTTCCATGCAGAACACCAGCATCCTTCTGACATTGTAGCTGATGGAGGGGTTAATGTCAGCCCCTGATCCGTAATTTAGGAAGGGCAAGAATAGCTATTCACTGTGCTGAACTCTGGAGAATTGCACACTGGGGTATAATCCAATAATGTAAAACAGCAGCTGTGCCATAGACCAATCAAATCATTGTATGAATTAACGGAGAAGCAAATCAAAGGCTACGCAGCAGAGCACTTGGCTTGATGATTGTATTCCCGAAAGGACCAGGCCCTCTCCCCCTTGGAGAGATTTGAAGGGGGAAGTGGGGTTTAACAGGTGCAAGTCCCCCATTGCCATCATGCTATGTTGGGGGGGGGGGCAGAGCTGTGCCAATGGGATATGTGAAATCTTAAAGGGATAGAAGCCCCTGCCCTTTTTTAGAGTCTCACCCTCCTCTCTGAAGTGCACAGTTCAAGTCCTCTTCACATGTGCATATAAGAGGCGGGGGGGGGGGCCTTCACTCCTCCTGGGCTTGGCAGGAGCAGCAGAAATTCAGCACAGTTGAGCGGGACATTGTGTATGCTATTGAGAAAATCAGGTGGGGCTTCATTCACTTAAGGCATTTTGTACCATTTCTGGGGCGTGTATACTGCCCTGTTTAATTTTCCCCTCCTTTGTGGACAGAGGAATAATGTGGCCTGATGTCCAAATACATTAGCTTGGCGTTCTAGGGGCAATGGAATCACCCAAGGCCCCAGTGTTCAGCTTGCTCACCATCAGGGCAGATGGAGCTAAATGTTGCACAGATGAAGTTGATGCTGCTCCATTTCTGTGTCTCCTTTCTTCCTGTTAGCATCTCATATAGCAGGCATAGGCAAACTCAGCCCTCCAGATGTTTTTGGCCTACAACTCCCATGATCCCTACCTAACAGGACCAGTGGTCAGGGATGATGGGAATTGTAGTCCCAAAACATCTGGAGGGCTGAGCTTGCCTATGCCTGTCATATAGCATAATGCATGTTACAGTGTCCTTATGCAATGCATGTTGTGGTCACTAGCAGCCAGCAATGAGAAGGCGGGTAAACTCATGGTGCGGTGTCACAATGAAGGGCGGAAAGGGAGGTGGTGCGTTTTGTAGCATCTAGTCCTGCTCTTGGGCCATCAGGAGAAGCTGGAAACTGGGCTTCCCTGTCTCTTCATTGCTCTTCGGTCCAGAGACACCCTGTGTCTTGAGAAAAAGAGAAGAAAAGAAGTTAAATGGGCCATCACATGAGAGTTCTCCTTTAAAAGTCACTGGGAGTTCTCCCCAGAATAAGGGCTGCCAAAGAATGGACACTGGGCTCCGGCAGACAGTGGGCGCTTTGCCAAGGAATGAAGGTTACTAAGGCAGGCCAAGGGTGCAGCCTCCATTTTCTGGTTTGGAGGAGTGTCTTGGGCATGAGGTTGCTAACAGTAGAGGGCACCGCGGCACACAAGAGGCCATCGGGGTGCTGGTGTACAGCTCCCACTAACCTTTCTTGGGTCCTTCTGGCATGCAACTGCCCCATGAGTCTGAAGCCCTTGCATAGTCTAAGAGCTTAGCGTGGATTGAACAATATGGGCAAAGCACAGGAGAGTTAGCTAGTACTCTGCAGCCTTTGATGCCCAGGTAACCCCATTTCCCGCCTCATAGCCATAATCAGAAACCCCATCCTAGTAGAGAGATGTGCTCTCCCCATCAGCGATAAAACGAACACCCTGTTTGGGTGGGAAGCCTCGCAAAACCTCCCTGCAGCTGTGAGCATGGCACCAACAAAATTAGCAAGAAGATACAAGATCAGGTCCTTTCGGAAATCAGCTTAGCTAGCAAGCTTTTTGGGACACAGACTTCCCCGCACAGTTGACACAACGAGTGTCTGATTTTAGTTAGGCCTCGAGGCCTTTATTTTCTGTAACCTTGGAGTTGGGAGAACTGAATCTCTTGTCAGCCTGGAGGCTCGCTGCCCTTTAAAGCAGGGGCTGTCTGTGTCACCAGCTGCCCTTGTCCTCCTTAATCACGGCAAGACCTGCTTATGGTAACAAACCAAGGGCCAGAGAGCAGCAAGAATGCCTGGAGGCTCGGCACCAGCAGGGAGGAAGCTGGCACCTCACAGGTTAATTACATGAGCGGCCAGTTTCCTTATTGACAGGGTAGCTTGGAAAATGCTGAGGCAGGACATACACTGCAGAGTGTCAGAGCGGCGGGAGCCTCCGCTCCCAGCTGCGCCTCTCTCTCTCTCTCTCTCTCTCTCTCACACACACACACACACACACACACACAAACACGCACATACATAACACGCATCCCCACGGCACAGAGCCTCCACCCCCACCCATCCCATCCACGGCAACCTGTCAAGTGAGCCCGCTTGTCCGTGAGCTGAGGCGCCTCTTCTCTCACTGGAGCCACACATCCGGCCAGCAAACCCTGTGCTGCCAGCCAGCCAGCCAGCCAGCCAGCCCGCCCGCCCTGCTCCAGGAGCTCTGTGGGAAGAACAGGTCTGGCTTGCTTCCCTCCCTTTTCCCTCCAAGGGGCTGGTGTTTTCGTGGTTAACCCCACAGAAAACCCAACCTCCTGCTGTCAGGGTCTTGCTCCCTTGTCTCAGCTGCCCGCCCTCCTGGAAGCCACCAAACCCCCAACCCCCACCTGCAATTCCTTCACCAAGTTGGCACGTCATTTGCCCATGGCAGTCTCCGAGGAGGCACGCGGTGGCCTGCATCTGGTGTCAACGGGACCGCGCCTGTGAAAGGAGGGAACCCCGGTCAGCATCCCAGGACGGAGAGAGCCAGGGGTCCGGGGAGACACCCAGCGGCCTGGGCCGGACCACCTCTCTGTGGCTCTGTGGACATCCCGGCTGCCAGCATGATGATGTATTTCTGGGTAGGTCCCTGCTTTGGGCGAGTCCCGGTTACCTCGTTTACATGTTGTTGCTAGTTTCCAGAGTTTTGTTGGCTGTTTGGAGGTGGGTGTTGGCAAGCAAGGGGTTTTGCTACTTCCTCATTGGCTGGTGGGAGCGGGCCTTTGCATTTATTTTCCTGTTCCACCCCCCTCCCCAATTCTAGGATTTTGCTATGCGCTCTGGATGGACTCTTGGTTAATCTGTCCAGAGGATATTCTTCGAAGTGTTGTTGTTAGCAAGGTGAATTCTCTGGGTTTTGTGCTTAAAAGGCCACTAAGGGGCCAGGGCCTAACTGAAGGTGTGTGGGCTCTGCAGGCTTCTCTGGCACCTTGTCTCTCCACCCTGTTCTTCTCTGGAATCACAGCCGATGGCAGCTGAAGCAGTAGATCTCTGTCGGCCGGGCAAGAGCCAACTCTATTTGTACATATTACTTGGAAAAGTGGAATATGCTGGAATTACAGGTGAACCATCGCCTGCTGTCCTGGGAGTGTGTCTTGTGAGTGGAGGTTAGGACAACTTACAGGATCTTTCAGCAGCCCTGCCACTTATTTCCCTGTACCTTTCGTTATCAGTGTGCCTGAATTCCCGACAGATTAGTCCGCACGGAATGAAATCTGAGGCCCCCTAATTCATTGTGTGTTCTGTTCCAAGCAGAACTCCATGTCTTCTCCGGCTTTCTCTTCTGCACCATTGCCCTCATGCAAAACTGGAATACGTGCAGTGCAAGGGGGGCAGTCTGCTACTGAAAAAAAGGTACCGAGCAGCTGGATTATATGTGGAAAGGGCCTCTCTGAGCACTAGTCCTTTAAGCCGTCAGCATCCTCCTTTTAAATCTACAGGATACTACTGAACGCTCAGCCAGGTGAAAAAGGAAACAATTATGAAACCCAAGAATACACTTCAGCCTTGACTGCATGTTATCGGGGTGAATGAGGGCCTGGCTGGGAATGGAGTGTAGATTGAAGATGAATGGACCTTAGTTCCCCAGTGGCATGTGTTAACTTGTCTTAACATTTCCTGAGAAAGCCAACGCCTTATTCCAAGAGCTTTGTTGGAGGTGTTTCTCTATCTATGCTTGGCAGTTCCAAATTCTTATGAGAGTACTGTGTGGAAGGAAGCTGCTGTACTTTCCTCTTCCCCCAACTTATTGCCCAGGCAAACTAGAGTGTTTGATTTTATGTTTCTCAGCTCAGTAGCAGGGTGCTTCCAGATGAGCTGTTCATTGATCGTTGATCCTGATTTGTTTGAGGGACAACTATCAAAAGTGTCACCCCACACTTTCTTGTGCATTTCCCCATCACTTTCCTTATTGCTAAAAGTCCGATCTTTTGAGGAAGTGGGCTTTGCTCAAGACTCCCCAAACCGCTGTAATTGCAGGGCAAAACAGTAACCATCTGGAAGAACCTGCAGTCAAGGCAGTAGGGTTAGATCTTGAACAAGAATCAAGAACTATTTGTAAGACTTTGTTTCACTTGCCTCCCAGTATTTTTTCGTCGTAATGCTAATCAATGGAAAAAAATCTAAATTTGCATATAGATTTAGATGAATTAGCATATGCAGATGATTAGTATTTAAAGGAGGGGCGTTTTTTGCTATGGCAGGCGGTAACTGGCAGAGACCAACAAGAAATGGATTTTGAGGTTGCTCGATAAAAATATCAACCAGTATGTGTGGCTGATACCGAAAAGGTAGATTCCATTCTGGGGGTCCCTAGAAAATGAATTGAAAACAAAACTGCCAATATGATAAAGCATTTATCCAAATATGTAGTGCAACTGCACTTGAAATGCTGTTTGGTCGTCACACCTCAAATAAGACTTAATGTAGGACTGGAAAAGGTGCAGAAGAGGGCAACCAAAATGATTGCTAGAGCAACTCCCCTCAAGAGGAAAGTTTACAACATTAAGATATTTTAATTTAGAAAGAAAGGCAAGCAAAGCGGGACATAATAGAAGATTTTACATGGTGCAGAGAAAGTGGAAACAGAGAAGCTTCTCTTGCTCTCAAAATACTAGAACTCAGGGACATGCAGTGAAGCTGAAAATCGGAAAATCACAGAACTCATAGTTATGCTATGAGATTCAATCTCACAGGAGTCAGTGATAGCCACCTACTTAGATGACTTTGAAAGAGCGTTAGATGAATTCATGAAGGATAAGGCTACCAATAGCTACTAAGCATGACGGCTGTATGTTTACCTTCAGTATTAGAGGCCACATAAATCTGAATACAATTCTCCTGGAGAACAATGGGATGGGGCTGTTGTGTTCTGGTCCTTCGAGCTTCCCACAGACATCTGGTTGGCCACAGTGAGAGCACAATGCTGAACTAGTTGGATCTGTGGTCTGATCCTGCGGGGCTCTTCTTACATACTAGCTGTATGACATTTGTTTAAGCGACTTCAGCGAAATGAATCTGAATTTCTGTTTTACTTCAAATGGTACTTGTAGACCCAAACTAGGAAAGGTCATCATACATTAACCCTTTGCTGTAGGAAACTTTGCCCTCCGATATCCAGGCTAGGTTCAAAGCAGTCTTCATCAGTCTTCATCCAGCCTTTTGGACTGCACTGCAACTCTCATCAGCAACAGCAAGCTGCCTGGGTCTGATGGGAGTTGTAACCTAAAATATCGGAAGGGCACCAGCTTAGCAAATCTACTTTAAAAGATGGGGCCACGAAATGCATTTGCAGTCCAAGAGAATGACCAGCACTATTGCTGCCCAGTCCCTGAACACGTGAGCCTGACTCACAGTTTCCCTGGCTGGCTGGAATAACACTTGCAAGAAAAAATTGCAATTGGACTGTGAAAGTGCAATATGAATTAAGAATGGTAATGGAGCATGTGCAAAGAAGACTGGAAAAGGCAGTCCCTGCCTAGGCTTGGTAACAGCATTATAATGAATAGAAGTGGCTTGTGTGCTTTTGAAAAATGGGTGTTCTCATAGGCCCAATTTAAAAGAAAAGGGGGGGGGGGAGCTGCCATCTGATTCACAACAATTTTCTTACCCTGTACAAACAATGCTGGACCTTCCTCTCCAAGCTTGTGTATTCAAGGCTAATATGTGATCCATGTATACAGCTATAACTGGCAGCACCTTCCACTATCTCAGCAGCTGAAACAACCACAGGAATTATATTTGAAGGTACTGGGGATTACAGTCGTACCTTGGATCTCAAATGCCTTGGCTCCAGAACAAATTGGCTCCCGACTGATCGAATCCTGCAAGTGAGTGTTCTGGTTTTCGAACGATTTTCGAAAGCTGAACATCCGACGCAGCTTCCAATTGGCTGCAGGACGCTCCTGCAGCCAATCGGAAGCCGTGCCTTGGATTTCGAATGGTTCCAGGAGTTGAACAGACTCCTGGAACACATTCTGTTCAAGAACCAAGGTATGACTGTATTTAGGTCACACATTAGGATCGTCCACATTAATGCATATTGCAGAAGGCCAGGGCTGTTTGTATGAGAAGAAATAAATTACATAAACTAGACCTGTGTGCCTCCCTCATGCCAGTTTGAAGGGTGGGGGCATGAGTGTGCAGGAAGCACACTTTTTGATCAGTGATGAAAATGAGAGACAGAGAGATCTTTCTACAAAGAAGGATTGCAAGATTGCAAGTGAGGGCTGATTCTCACTTTGCATTTTATACTCAGGTATGCATGCACAGTATTAGCCACATGTCTAAAAAGCTCAGTAGTGAGAGGCAGGAAAGATCAACCCACAGCTTCTGAACTTTAAAAAAGTATTTTGACTATACCTATGTCCATTTCTTACCCTTGATATGTTATGCATATGTTAGTTATGAACAAAACATAAAGCAAGACTTTTCCTTTATTTATTATAAAACTTCATTGGCAATGTGAATTCCCAAAAGTCCTTTATTTTTTCATCTTGGTGGACTGTTATAGGTCCTTGGGTCCGATATGATTTTCCCTAGGAGTTTAGGAATGAAGCTGAGCTGTGGATAGGGACAGGTTCTCTCAGCTAGCTGAATGGGATTGGACAGTATGGTTTAAAAAGCTGTGAGTAATTCTGATGATATATAGGATAATCAGCGTCAGAAATCCCTTCTCCCCCTGTGCTCTTCCCTGACAAGCCATGGACCAGAGGAACAATCAGGTGCATTGTACGGGCCCATGACAAAAATGCATAAATGTATAGAACGTCTCTGGGCAAATTAGGGTTGCTTTCTGGAAACCCACTTATTGAGCTTCCATCCTGATTGGTTTGCTCAAAGCTTGTAGGGAGGTTAGACAAAGCCAGCTATTGAGCGTTGGTTATACAACACCCCATCAAGCAATCATTGCCCCATACTTTTCAGTGTATTTCCCCGCTTATTGCAAGAAGTCCAGCTTTGCAAAAGAGGCCTAAATCCACCTTGACTGTTCAGTTTGAATTTGCTGCCATGTGATTGAATCCCATGGCGAAAGAACAACAGTCTGGAAGCACCTTTAGATGGCAGGAGGAAGGGCACCTAGCCAGCACACAAACACACCTAGGTGAGTGAAGGGGCAGGAGATCTGAAGCCCAGCCCAGAGACTTGGAGCTCAGGTCCCCTGAGCCGTCTCCTAACAACACCTTGGACGGCAGGGTTAGGAAGGTGGGTGATTGTTTCAGCTACTCAGAAACCCCAGGCTTGGCCAGACCCTCAGGGACTGATTCAGTGAAAGCCAATGGCTTCGAACTGTAGTATGGCTAACTTACAACATTTTCTCCACTGTTTAAAATTACCCCGTGCTGTGCGTATCTCCCTGTGGTTGTTGCAGAAGACAGTCCTGCAGTGCCAGCCTCAACCCCCTCCACCCCTAGATTTCCTCCGCTACCATCCCACTTCCAATAGGCATTCCTGCATTGCCTCAGAGCTTGATTTGTGCTCAGTATATTCTCCTGAAATGTTTCCCGGAGCTTGGTTCTCATTTAGGATCACAACCAGTCCTTGCAAGTACAGTGGTGCCTCGCAAGACGAAAAGAATCCGTTCCACGAGTCTCTTCGTCTAGCGGTTTTTTCGTCTTGCGAAGCAAGCCCATTAGCGGCTTAGCGGATTAGCGCTATTAGCGGCTTTTAGCGGATTAGCGGATAAGCGGCTTAGCGGCTTAGAAAAAGGGGGGGAAGGGGAAAAAAGTCGGAAAAACTCGCAATACATTTTCGTCTTGCGAAGCAAGCCCATAGGGAAATTCGTCTTGCGAAGCACCTCCAAAACGAAAAACCCTTTCGTCTAGCGGGGTTTTCGTCTTGCGAGGCATTCGTCTTGCGGGGCACCACTGTACATTTGCACAGACAATACATAGTCAGAGGTGATTCAGCCTGTGCTTGTCTCCAATTAGCCAGAGCCTTGACACTAACCACTTCACTACAAAAATTTATATTTATATATATATATATATTTATATATATATTTATATTTTTATATATATATATATATATATATATATATATATATATATATATATATATATTATTATTATTATTATTATTATTATTTAATGAAAGGGTTACGGATAGGAAACCATTCTTCCACTGCTTTGCTGATGAAAGCACACACGCAAAAAGTGTCTTATTTAACTACTTGGCTCGTGAGAACCACCAAATGTGGAAAGTTGCTTTGAGTATATGTATTGGATCTGTCTTTCTCTGACTGATGTGAGAGAAGGTTCTGCACAAGTATCCCAGTTCAATTACCGGAACATAAGTGGCGGGGAGGAAATGGGAGTAAAAAGGGAGGGTGAAACCTAGGAATTTTTCAGTGGGTTTGGCTGCAAGCTGGCTGTTCACAGCACCAGAGGCCAAGCTTCGAAAATTAGTAGCATGTGTTCTTCACTGTTTAAATTTTCTGAGATTTCCCTTGTTGTTAGATGGAGGCATCGAATCTAAGGTTTTTAAGGCCCAAGTGCTAGGAACTCTAGCTGTTATCTGGGTAGGAGCAGAGGGACCGCAAGGCAAGAAGGGGCTGAAGCCATTGGTTTGAGTCCTACCCAAAGCAAGAGAAAACAAGCTTGCTCCATCTTCCATGTGACAGCCCTTCAGATATTTGAAGATGGCTATTATATCTCCTCTCAATCCTCTTTTCCAGCTAAATATTCCCAACTCACTCAACCGCTCCTCATAAGGTTTGTTTACAGACCCTTGATCATCTTGATTGCCCTCCTCTGCACATGTTCCATTTGTCAACATCCTTCTTAAATTGTGGTGCCCAGAACTGGACACAATATTTCAGGTGTGGTCTGACCAAGGCAAAATAGAGTGGTACCAATACAACCTTTGATCTTTTTGGGGGGAGGGGGCTGGGAAATGTGTTTCAAATGCACTTTAAATGTATGGTGTGTACACAGCCTCTATTACTCAGTTATTGTGAGTAAGCCTTTCCTAAGGGGGTGCTTCTGTTTCTTGTCACACAAACCATAAGCTCCATGGCAGTTGTGAGTTTTGTGTGGGTGATCGTTGCTGAAATGTTGTGGCCATCTAACAGAGCATTGCTGCAGTTCTACTAGTGGCACAATATCTCCCTGCACAACCTATTTTGTTTATAGTTGCTGTTATTGCTGTTTCCTTAGAGGCGAAGCCATCTTCCACTCTACAACTCAAACTCAAATATGCTAAAGGGCTTGTCTAGCCCTCTGCAGTGCAACCCTGTTCATGCCCGCTCAGAATTAAATCCCATTAAGTTTAATGGAACTTACTCCCAGATAAGTGTGCATAAGACTGCAGCTATGGCAAACACAAACGGAGCCAAAGACCAGCGTTGTTATCTCTTACATGTATTCATACTCCTGCAGCAAAGCACCCCTCCTCCATTCCACAGGCTTCTTTCCTTTTTCCTTCTTCAAAAGCTGTGCATTTTCCTTTTTGCAGTCACCCCAACTGCTTGCCCCGCCACCAAGAAGAGCCTTGTTAATTACTGTTCCATGATTTTTGGAAGTAGAAGTGAAATTTGCAATATTTTGCAACAAGGCACCTCTCACATCTCTAGCAGGTTCTAAAGGCTTAAAGGAAGATGATGGAGAGAGAGAGAGAGAGAGAGAGAGAGAGAGAGAGAGAGAGAGAGAGATGCATATACTTTAATATTTGCTTCAGAAATTGAGGGCTCAGGTCCACGCTATTTCATCTCTCTACCAACCATGGTTTCCTTGTGTCTCATTCCACTTTTTAGCTAAACTCTATCTTGGCTAAACTGGAACACCTGATTCCTTCCCCCAACCCCAACCCCCTTTAGTACTCCTTCTTGCTTTAACTTATCATCCCCTCTATGTGCATTAGAATAATAGAATGGTAGAGTTGGAAGGGACCATGAGGATCATCTAGTCCAACCCCCTGCATTTGCCCAGTGTGGGGCTCGAATCCAAAATCCTGAGATTCACAGTCTCATGCTCTAGAAGAGAGATGCGAAAAGATGAAAAGGACCCAGAGAGGTGGTAGGGCTTATGCTCAGTCCATGAAATGTAGTAAAAGGCACACTTCGGTCCTTCCTAGACTGGCAGCAACTATGAAAATTTGCACCATTTCTACCTATATCGGTAGAACCAGCCTCTTCAGAAAGAGGAAATGTGATGACTTGAGTGCAGATCTGGTGGTAAATGAAACCAGCTGTGCAACTTAAGAATATAGGCAGCATCAGCCCAGTTGTGCAAGCATCAGGGATACAGTCCCTTTTTCTCCCACTTTAGTGAGGGGGGGGGGCAATGGGAAAGGTTATTTTACCCTTAGTGATTTCTTTGCATAACACACATCTGGTGGTTATGTGGCACTATAATATCAATATGTTCTCTACTGCATCCCTGATTGGCAAGCGTTGTGTAATGAAGATGAAAGATCCCTTAAAAATGGTGTTGAAGCAGCAGGGCTGCGAACAGGTATGGGGGTGAAAGGGAAGGCCGCCAAGTCAGGGAATTTTCCAAGGGGCTTTTTGCATCTTGAAAGCTGACTTTTCATTTTTTAAAAAAACAAACAAACACCCATATATTACGCACAAGCACACACAAAATCAGTGAAGCTGTATCCTAAGCTCCATTGCTTTGAAAGGAACTAGCAATTTTTTAAAAGTTGGGGTTTCTGGATATTTGAGCTACATTGGAGACAGCCAGCTGGCTCTTATCATTGGAAACCTGCTTGCAAGGGTGAGATCAGGAAGGTAGGAATTACCTGCCTGGTTCATTCCCAAAAAACCATCCAACCTATTATCCTGTCTCCCACAGTGGCAGCACCTGATTGCTTCAAAGCTTGGTGCCAGACTTCCCATGTTTTGGGCAGATGGGGGCTAATCTGCCCCAGGAAGCACTCATCCAAATGGCCCCAAGTTGAAAGCCAGAAGATTTATATCCTCCTCCTTAGTTTGGTCGTAGTAACTCATTTTTCTGGAGCATTTGATCAGAGCTTCCTGGCCTTCCAGACTACAAGTAACCACTGGGACTATGCAGTATCAACTCCTGCACAAAAGAGAGGATGAGGTGCAGAATTTATTCCAAATGAAAAAAGCAAAGCAATCTTGGTTCAGATTTCTGGAACACCAGTGAGCTCTGCATTGCCCCGATAAGCTGCCCAGTGCTTGTGTACATTAGCTGCTACGATATGGGTATGTCAGGACCATTGCATTGGGGCAGGGAAAGGGGTTAACGCTTCCCTTCTTCATTGTTTTGAAGGGCTCATCCACACTTACGTTTGCTCTGCATTTCCAGGCACAGGTCGGGGCTTTCCAGGTCTGTGTCTGAGCACTCCCCCACCAGCCCCACAATTTCCCCTTTGAAAACCCACTCTTGCCTGCTGAATCGGAGCAGGCAATCCACAGAAAACCTTTGTTCCTATTCAGCATTAAAATTGTAGAATCATAGGATTGTTGAGTTGGAAGGGACTCTAAGGGGAATCTCGGACACAGACCAGGTGGGCGTGGACCTGTTCCTAGAAAGTGTGGGGAAACAGGTGAGTGTAGATGAGCCCCAAGATTAAAATCACACACACACACACACAGAGAGAGAGAGAGAGAGAGAGAGAGAGAGAGAGAGAGAGAAGTGGCTGTCGTTTCATTTGTTTTTAATATCACAGGAAGATCTGATGCTGCCATCATGCCTAGTTTGGCCCCCAGTATTAATAGACTGCCATATGGCCAGACGTTGCTCATAGTTCTGAGTAAACTTGTAAATAGGCTTTGCTTCACTGCAGTGGAGCTTTCTTTGCTCAGCTCCAGGTCTGTCTAGTCCCACCCCCCACCCCCCGGTAATCTCTGTTCTTGACCCATCCTGGTGGCAATGAGTCTTGCAGGTTAATTATATGCTTCCGTAGTGACAGATTTATCCTCGGCTTCATATGCACTTTTTCCACGGTGCCTGTGTATGAGCTGAGTCAAGAAAAAGCAGGGAGACTCATCTCAAGCCTATGTGCGCTTATTCAGCTTTTGGGGTGGGGGCGGGAAATATTTCAGAATGATTTTGAAAGAGGAAGTTGACTTTACACACAAAATAGGGACTTCTTTCTTTCTTTCTTTCTTTCTTTCTTTCTTTCTTTCTTTCTTTCTTTTTGCATAGATCCTTTCCCAAGACCCTGAGTTGTGAAACGGTTACTGCCTTTCGCAGCTCAACCTGCAGGAGAAATGATACTCTTATGTGTGAGGAAAAATCCACTTTGCCCCCTGCTGAGCTGCCACTTGATTTGTGAATTAAACATTTATGCTGCCTTAGCAAGCAAGAATTCTAAGGAAGCTTTTCTTCCACCCTGCACATCATTTATAAGAAAGCATTTCGGTTTTTCTCCCACTGAAGCCAGTCAGCGTCTAGTTTCTGGGGAAAGATGAACCCATGCTGGAATCTGGAGGAAGCAGGTCTGGCAGTGGTCTGAAAGAGGTAGCCAGAACAGGGGACTGTCAGGAAGCGATCATGTACCCACTTCAAGGTCAAGAAACAGAAAATGAGAGTGGTCAGAGAGAGAGAGAGATGCCCTTGAAAACTCCAGGCAGGTCTCAGGGAAGAGACAACTTGTTCCAAAAAGTACCAGGTGCTATCTGAGTCCTTATATCAGGGGTTGCTAAATTGCGGCCCTCCAGGTAGTCATAGAATTGTAGAGTTGGAAGGGAACCTGAGGATCATCTAGTACAGCCCCCTGCAAGGCAGGAATATGCAGCTGTCCTATACAAGGATCGAACCTGCAACCTTGGTAATTATCAGCATCATGCTCTAACCAATTGAGCTATCCATGTTGCTGGTTTAGAACTTGTACCATCCCTGACCATTGGGCTTGCTGGCTGAGGCTGATGGGATTTGGAGTTGGAACAACATCTGGAGGCCCCCAGGGTTCCCCATAAAGTTCCTGAGTCTAAGTGCCTCGCCCTGGCCCCTTCCACTGTTGCTGGATAGTGGGAATGCATAGAGGGGCATCTTTCTGGCTTGGGTCTTGACCAGAAAGACAGCTCTGTTTCATCTCTTGCTGCATATGCTAGCTGTGATGATGGCTAGGTTTGGTACATGATGCATCTGAGGGCAAGGATTTTGGTTTCTCAGTGGGGTCTGGCTTGGAGGCTGCAGTCCCTGAGGGCCTTATCTTGGGGTTCTCAGGTTCAAAGGACTCATTATTCTGATGTGCCCTAGTTGCTGGACCAGCTTCTGTAGGTGGTGCAGCTGTGACTCAGTTCACCCATTTCCATCTGGCTCACTGTCCAAGTCACTGGGTCGTGGCATTCAGTAACCTGCAGACCTCTAAAACTATCCTCATCCTAGTTCCTTAAAGGTCTCTCAGCTTTAGCCTTCGTTTCTCCTACTCTGCTAAAACTGCTGCTGTCCTGCCTCTATCCCTGACCCACTGTAGTTCTTCTAAAGCACTTCTATTTATTCCTGATGTTTTGAGACGTGTCTGTGTGTGTGCACCCTGAATTTCAGGTGACTGCAGCAGCAGGCAAGAAAGGTTTTTGAGCCAGGCAGCTTAAGAGAAAGAACCAGTATTGATTAAAAAGGTGGCAATTTTATTTAATTTTGTTGCTCTGTCAGTAAGAGACATATGAATAACTCAGAATATAACTCTGTCGCTGCGGGCGGCAGGAAGGGAAGCTCTACAGCTTCGTGGTAGAATGCATGGTTTCATGCAGAGGGCTTCAGGGTCAAGCCTGGGATCTCCAGACAGAGATGGCCCTGCCTGAAAGTGCAGAGAGCTCCTGCAGCTCAGAGGAGATAATACTGAGCTAGATGGGCCAATAGCCTCACTTTATATAAGGTGACTTCCTTGGTTCCTAGAGTTCTCGATCAACTGTGCGGAACCTTTGTCCCTGCAGATGCTGCTGCACCACAACTCTCATCGGCCCCCGGGGATGATGGGAGTTGTAGTTCAGCAACATCTGGAAGGCCAGGGGTCCGCATCCCTGTTCTAGATGCTGTGATTTTTCCTGCTGCATTCAGGCCCACTAGTTAGTGATGGCCATCAACTTTGATGGCTTTTGAAGAGGATTAGACAAATGAATGGAGGATGTAGCTATCCGTGCCTCTTAGGATTGTACCCTAAGCATGTATAGAGATGTACAGTGGTACCTCGGGCTAAGAACTTAATTCGTTCTGGAGGTCCGTTTTTAACCTGAAACTTTTCTTAACCTGAAGCACCACTTTAGCTAATGGGGCCTCCCGCTGCTGCCGGAGCACGATTTCTGTTCTCATCCTGAAGCAAATTTCTTAACCTGAGGTACTATTTCTGGGTTAGCGGAGTCTGTAACCTGAAGCGTATGTAACCTGAGGTACCGCTGTATATGGAAGCAGGCACAGGTGTTTCTACTGTGGAGTGAGTCTGCTTCCTCCTACCTTTGTTCCTCAAAGAACACACCCAGCCTCTGGATTCAAGTACTGATTGGTGGCTCTTCTTCTTCAGCCCTCCCACACGCCACACATGGGCTGCCCACTTCCCCCTCTGAAGCAGCTGGCATATGGATCTGATCAAACATTTTTCGCGTGCCATTATTATATTCTTGAAGAAGTACTCTGTTAAAGGCAGCAGGGGTGGCGGGGAGAGGGAGGCACCTTCATGAGTGATGCAAAGGGGAGCCAGTCAGCACTCTGCACATCTGGCTTCTGCTGCAAAGCATAAAACCAGGATTTGCCTGTGCTCAATCCAAGAGAGGAGGCTGTACTTCTTTCCAAAAAATGCGGTGTGTGTGCTTCTCCAGCAGCCTTAACACTAAAATCATGTATATTTGTAATGACCCTTAAAAAAAATAGCAGGAGGGGAGTGTCCTTTTTACCTTGTATGTGAAAATTCATTTTGTGCTACAGCAGGCCACACTTAATATGCACTGCAAAACGAAACATTAAGGACTGAAACGGGTGGGATAGTGCATGGGTTACATGTGTGATGCCAGGACACCAATATAATGCAGGGCAAAGTTAACATGGCACTGCAAAAATAATATTTAAAACCGTTGAAGAAATACTAGCTTCCTGACAAGTTCTGGACTTTGCTTCCTGTAGCATCAAAACAGTTTATTCTACATTCCAATCGTCTAAATCCAGAGACAAAGAGATAGAGACTTTTAATTAAACCAGGAGTAGGCTAAAATGCAATTTTTGGGTCTCTTTTGCCATCTTGGACTCCTGTTTACCTTTTCAGTCCTTTGTATCTTGCAGGTGTAAACTTGACAGTGAACCTTCCCTTGATAGAATGTACATGCTGCTGTTTCTCTACCACATTGTTCCTTAGTTTAACTTGGGGGTGGGGAGCCTGTGACCCACCAGATGCTATAGCAGTGGCGTAGTGTGGGTTGTCAGCACCCGGGGCAAGGCAAGTAATTTGCACCCCCTAACCCGTGGATTTGCGCCCCCTAACCCATGGATTTGCGCCCCCTAACCCTAACTTCCAGATGTTGCGCCCGGTGTGGCTGGGCCCCCCTGCACCCCCCACGCTACGCCACTGTGCTATAGGACTGCAACTCCCATCATCCCTGACTATTGGTCATCTGGGACTGATAGGAGCTGCAATCCAACATCATCTGGATGGCTGTGAGTTTAACTCTTTAGGCCCCAAGCTTGGGTAGGTTCCAGATGGTTATTTACTCTAGTGATTCAGAATGTCTCCTTGGTATTAGAAACATCCATTCAAGGAAGCTGTGTGTGGTTGTTGGGTGTTCGGCTGTGTGTGAGCAGGATGCACACACATGAGTGAGCTGAGCTTTGGGGAGTGGGCTGCACATGTGAATGTGTTTGGCATAGGATATGGCTATGCTCTGCCCTATCGCATATTCATCATGGCACCACCTGGGCACCCAGCCAGGGCATCCTTTTTGTCCCTTTCCACTTCTACACATCCCTGCTCATCTCCTTCCTCAAGATGCCCGCCCCAAAGCTGCACCCCACCTGTTTTTGCATGGTTACAAATAGATCCCAAGTTACAAGGTGCCCTGCACTCTCTGGTTAAACCAACACCCAGCAAACTGCTATGATGGGCCTTAATTCTTTAACAAAGAATCACCAACAGTTTGAAGGGAAGAAACTGATTAGCCAGAGTCTATTCTCTGAGTAGGGACGCGGGTGGCGCTGTGGGTAAAACGTCAGCGCCTAGGACTTGCCAATCGCATGGTCGGTGGTTCGAATCCCCGCGGCGGGGTGCGCTCCCGTCGTTTGGTCCCAGCGCCTGCCAACCTAGCGGTTCAAAAGCACCCCCAGGTGCAAGTAGATAAGTAGGGACCGCTTACCAGCGGGAAGGTAAATGGCGTTCCGTGTGCTGCGCTGGCTCGCCAGATGCAGCTTGTCACACTGGCCACATGACCCGGAAGTGTCTGCGGACAGCGCTGGCTCCCAGCCTATAGAGTGAGATGAACGCACAACCCTAGAGTCTGTCAAGACTGGCCCGTACGGGCAGGGGTACCTTTACCTTTACTGTTCTCTGAGTACTCTGGGTGTGAGGGATGTAAGCCAGCATGCTGAGCCAACCAAGTATGGAGGAATCCCAAAGAAAACCTTTGTTGCCTAGTGGTCCCTAGGAGACCTCATTTCTGTTCTGTGGGGGAACTCTCCACAGATCTTGTCACCTCTCACATCCCCTTCACCAAGCAGCTAGGGTGACTGCTGAGTCCCAGGCTCCGAACCATGCTCCACTCTGCCAACTAAGACATAATTGCTGCTCAAAGCCAACCTGCCTGCTGAGAAGCCACCTGTCCTATGTCCTGGCTGCCCCCCAGAGTTGTGACTGGAAGTGCCCTTTGCAGCCAAGGTCATGCTATGCTCTTCATGGTCTTGAGAGGAGGCTACCCTCTATTGGCTCCTTGCCATCACAAGGTGTTCTACCCCACGATCCAGGTGCATATGCTCGCAGGCAGATGTAGCCTTAATTAGTCACAGAATTTGTAGGCTTGCAACTTTCTGTCTCTCTAAAAAGGAAGAAAGGAAAGGGTAACATATCGACACATGTGTCTCTGTGCTGTGCAACCTTTGTTAGAATCATCTCAGCTTCCACTAGCGGGGAAGCAGGGGGAAATGTGACCAGTTTTTTTTAATATAAAAAAATCTGTCATAAAGAGGCAAGTAAAAAGACACCCCAATCCTTCGTTTTTTAAAAAAACTGTATATAGGTTTTATACAACCTGTCTCAGTTTTCCACATTTGGGGGCAACAATTTCAGAGTTAAAATGTTATGAAATAAGTGTAATGTACACTTTCAGCAGCTTGGCACCCATTGTACATTTAAATCATGTTAAATGCAACCAAGTAAGCAATTTGGAAATATAAATGGGAAGGCTGCATCTGAATGTGAACAAGTTTCTCACCCCTTTTCCAGACGTACTTTTCTGCAATATAGCACCACACTGATTCTACAGCACAGTGTCTAAGTATCCCAGTGTCTAAACTTGGACAAAAAGCCAACCCTGTATAAAGGGAGAGGGCCGTATGCATGTAAAAGCTAGCAAAGCATATCTGAATATTGGTGCACGTGGAAAGCATTTGTGCCCCTGGACCTTGCTCGCTTTTCAGCTTTCCACAGGGGAAAGTGCTGGCCATCAGTGCCGGCCAAGCAAGTTAAGTTCCCAGCAACAATCAGAAACACGTGTTTAAGGTTTAAGGTAAGCCAGTTTATGGAGAAGATAGGACCCAGTTAAGTACTTGAAAGATACGAAAGTTGTACAGAAAAATAAGCTAGAGGGTCACAGCCCCCGTGGAAATCTTAGCTGCCAATTGGCAGGTGGTAGATTTTGATAAAGATTTCTAGAAGTGAACAATTTCCCTAGAATGGTTTTGGGTTTTTTTCTGTTGCAGAGTGGTTGCTATAAAATATACTTACTGTTAATATTTAGCATAACTTAGCAACAGCTGCGGCACCATAATATACTGGGACAGCATAACTGCACTAACAAACCAAGGAGTGTGCAACCCAAGAAACCTACCCTAGGAAACATTGCCAGTTGTACAGTGGGTACTGTACACCTCTTGCCACACGTGCAGCTGTGCACAACCTCCAAAGTGGGTTCTACCGCATGCTTCACAACTAGAAATGCGTGACATAGGTGGCACAGAATTGGGGTGTGTGGTAGAGCCCGTCTGAAGTGAGCCACTCGCACCCAACTCATCATACTGTCCTGGTTCCCTGGTACCACTATATTCACTTAAAAGAGAAATATGGGGGAATATGCAAGCTGCCACGGTCATCTGCTGTACTAAAAGAGCTGCACTGGTTGCCCGTTCATTTCCTGGCCCAATTCAAGGTGCACACATTGATGTTTAAAGCCCCCAAATCAGGGTTTCCCAAACTTGTGTCCCCACCTGGTTTTTTTGGACTACAGTTCCCATCATCCCTGACCACTGGTTGTGCTAGCTAGGGATGATGGGAGTTGTAGTCCAACAACAGCTGGCAACCAAAATTTGGGAAATGAGTCATGACCCCAATATCTGAATGATTGCCTCCTTCCCTATAGTCCCTCTTGGGTGCTGAGATCGGCAGAGGGGGCCCTCTTAGGAGTTTCTCTGCCCTCAGAGACTGTGTGTGTGTCCTGGGGGAGGACATTCTCTGTGGTGGCCCCTAAGCTGTGGAACGCCATCCCCAAAGAGGTGTGTCTGGCACCTTCATGATACAGCTTCCAGAGGTTGTTCTTTTCACCCTGGCTTTTGACACTTGAGATATGTATTTTTGGGACCTGCCTTATTTTTATGGTTGTAACTTGATTTACACAGTTTTAATGGTGTTTTTTTAATGTTGCAACTTGCCCTAGGACCTTAGGGTGAACAGCAGAAAATGAATGAATGAACGAATGAATCTTTACCAAAGTAGCCCTCAAGGTAAACCGTTTCCCCCTTAGGAGCAGTATAGTAGGACTGAAACAAGACCCTTTAAGGGGTCTATTCAGCACTCAACACCCCTTCCACCACCTTCCAGAAAGAGCAGACTTTCTGCTTGCCCTTCCCAACATTTCACCTTGCATGTTGGGATCCTGGGATGCAGCTTTTGGGCCACCGATGCAGCGATGGAGCAGAAAAAAGACTCGGTCGGGGCTTGACTGTATAAACATGGATGCTCTTCCAAAGAGCATGGCAAGAGAAGAATGAAAGTGTGGGAAGTCATAGCCTGACAAAGGAGCAACAAGAATGTGTGATCACCAGAAATCATTTTTTATCAGATTGTAAATTTATAAGCTGATTCTAGACACCTAATGCTTACGACTTTATATCTTTGTGTACAATTTGTTTGGGTTTGTTTGTATCTTTGCTTTTATTGATGTAACCCAGCCTGTGACCTTAAGGGGGATATAAATCCCAGTGATAAATAAATAAGTACATGATGGCAGATTGCAGGGCAAGTGAGTCTATAGTGATCGGATAATAAGTAATTTTAGGATTGAGGTTTAGAAGAGAGGGAAGGGGCTTGAACTAAGGGTGGGAAGAGGAGAACAGATGAGCTTGCACCGAAAACAAGGGGGAGGGATATATTGCTGCAGCTTCTTCCATTTTGCCTTCTTTTAATTTCCCTCTCATTGAGTCTCATTTGTCCTCCCTGTGTTACACTTTACATGAAGAGAAGGATAAGCATAGGCAAGAACAAAACAAGGGGGAAACAGGCCGCCAGAGTGGTCATTCCAGGGTCTTGGGGAAGGAAGGGGGAACTATTTACATCCCTTAACTTGCTTTTATTGGGCACCGTCAGAATTTGTTCTCTTTCTCTCCCTCTCTTAGTTTGGGCATATTGTTTCTGACTGCTGCCTTCTCAAGAATGTAGTTTAGAGGTTCCACCCTAAGAAAGGCTGCTACTTTTAATGCACAAACACACACACTTGCAAAAACAAAACTGTATACAGTATTTTTGTTTTATCAGAATTATTGTGTCCCCCGTCAGATTCACAGGTCCACTTGCTGCCTACTGCACTGTTCTTATGTGCCTTTGACATTGTGTTGTATTAGTATTAGTGTGAGGTGTCAGAAAATGACCATATATTTATCTTGAGTTGTACACATGTCTAGAACTCTGAGTCCTAGCAGATTCCTTGGCTACAGTGCTGCCACAGGATTCCTGCTTCCCGGCAGGGTGGATCCCTTTGCCATCCAGTGGGAACACAGGGACGGCAGCAAAGGCATGATTTGGATTTGTTGTTAAAAGCTCAGTTAAAGTGTGGGGTTTGGGGCATGGACAAGGATCCACAAATACCCTTTTGAGCCTGCTGCTAGCGAGTCAATCTTCTGCTCTCACCAGAGCACAAATTCAAGGAGAGCCTCCCCACTCCTTTCTTTAGTTCCTGGAGAAGCAAGGGAGAATGGCAGGGATTCTCTCTGGTTGGGCACCAAACCACAAAAGCACTTGGAGAACTATGAGTCTTACTGATGCATTCTGGGCATTCTAAGGCATAGTCCAGTGGGTACAGTATATATCCCAGTATATATCCCAGCCTCAACTGTAGACAAGCATAGGAGTTTACCCCCCCCCACACACACACAGTAGTGCTCAGTACCTCAAGCTCAGACTAAAGTCAGAAGACTTTGTTCCCTCCCTCTGGAGGGGAGGGATAGGGTCATGTTGAGAACAAATATTTTGGTCTTTACCAAGGCAAGCTCAGATTTAATGACCCCTGGGCATGTATGGGTATTGTAATTCTAAGGTTTTGCTTTAGGGCAGGGATAGCCAATGTAGTGGTTCTCCTGATGTCACTGGACTACAGCTCTCATCACCCCTCATCATGGACCTTGCTGACTGGGACTGGTGGTAATTGGATTTCAACAGGTAGCTCAGTCAGTTAGAGTGTGGTGCTGATAACGCCAAGGTTGCAGGTTTGATCCCCATATGGGACAGTAGCATGTTCCTGCCTTGCGGGGGGTTGGACTAGATGGTCCTCAGTTCCCTTCCAACTCTACCATTCTGTTGGTTCTGTGCAAGCATCTTGCAGGGAGGGGAAGCACCATGTTGGCTGTCCTTTTGTTCAGTAGCTGCTGAGTCTTAAAAATCACACCAAGTGGATTGCGTGAAGTATGGTCAGCCCCTTAGTATAAGCATCATAGACGGCACACAATTCTACTTGTGGATCTTCTGCCATCTGCTATATCATTGGTTCCATTTTTCCACAAAGCTTTCCTGAGCTAGGCAGAAGGGAGTGTGTTTTCATAATACTGACAGATATGCTCCCCTTCTTGGGAAAGTTGCCCTTCATTTTCTTTGTCTTTTAGAATGATCACAGCACCATTTTGTGCATTATATCCTGAGACTTTGCAGATAGCTCTACAGTTAGCGTGGGAAAGTGATCGAAAGTAAGGCCAGACTCACTGCGGAACCAGACAGAATTCTCTTTTTGTTGAGAGTTTCTTTTTTTGTTGCTGCCAGGAATTAACACATAGGGGTATATGCTAACCTAGAAACAGCCAGCTCTGTAACCTAAGCAGCCAGCCAGTTTGAAGGACCATTTGCCCGATTCCTGTCTGTTCAACCCTTGACTTGCCTTCTGCTCTCTGGGTCTCTTAGCATATATACTTTTTTCACTGGGAGACCTGGGGCACAGTGGCGTAGCGTGGGGGGTGCAGGGGGGCCCGGCCGCACCGGGCGCAACATCTGGGGGTTAGGGTTAGGGGGCGCAAATCCATGGGTTAGGGGGCACAAATTACTTGCCTTGCCCCGGGTGCTGACAACCCACACTACGCCACTGCTGGGGCAACACCCATAAATCTCTCCTTTGCCTACAGTCCCTCACGACGTAAGCTGCTAAGGAGCTTCAGACAGCTCTTCAATAAGGTTGCTATTCTGAACCATTTCCTGAGAAGATATGCCGAGGTGCCGAGGTTTGTGGCAGACTCTGTTCATATTGTTAATCTGTAAGTGCCTGCACCCTGTTTGTCCGAAAGCTGCGAAATTCAGCCGCACCCAGCACAATTTCCACCACTTCAGTGCCATGTGGCACTTACAGAGAGCTTTTGTGGGGGAGAGTTGTGTTCCCCCAGGACCCCACAGTGCATCAAAGAGAAGTAGAGATGCATTTTCTTGATGGAGTGTGTGTATGTAGACAGAACTGAGAAGAATTCAAGCCCCCGGTCTTACACTCTGCATTTTTCCGATGACTGCTGCACCAGGAAGAATCACCCAATAAAACTCACTTAGAAGCATCTCTGCCTGGCAGGGAAAATTCTGCCTTTGAGTCTTGGAAGGCAGCCCAATTGCAGTGTACCCCACATTCTGGCTGAGCTGAACATGGGATTCACGCTTATGCCGCACAGCAAGCGAAGCCTAGCACAGGTGGCTTTGCAGCTGACTGGCACGTCTACCCTGGGCCTTCCAGTGCTTTAGCAGAAAGCAGTTGGGGAGGCTGGGTTGAGTGGAGATGTGGGACTGGCCTAAAAGCCAGGGGTCCTTCAATGCGAGGCACATCTGTAGAATAGGCATAAAAAGCCTTGGCCTTCCTGAAATCTGTAGGCACCTGAGAGACAGGCTGCTACCTCAGGATCTGAGCACAAGAGCTCTGTCCTTTCCTAGGTCTGTAAACAATGGAGAAAAATGCTGCTACCTCAGGGCCACCCATGCAACAAGTCCATGCTGATTTTCTTAGAGAGTTCCCTGATCCAAGACGGGTTGCAACAGGAGCACTACCACCATGCAAATATATGATAAAGAGAAAGGAATGGGTCTCCAGATCCATGTTTTGGTTAAAAGTGGGTCCTGGGTCTGAAAAGGTTGAAAATTCCTGCTCTAGAGGCATCCCAAGAATCTGAATCTGAACCAGAACGCTTGCAGTGTATGCTGCTGAACACCACAATAACGTTGTTTTTGGACTGACATTTTATGATGAGGTTTCAAGCCCACTGAAATGATTTAAATTTGTGAACTAACAACATTTTATACTTTTCACTGGTGTTTTATACCTTTTAGTAAGTTGCGTGTTACATGTTGCTTCTTACTACGTTCCCTTGTGGTGGGGCTAATTTGAAACCCCAACATATAAATAAATCCATGCAGCCGAATTTACAAATGGGTCTTCTTAACACATGAACAAACTGCCTATTCCCCAAATGCAAGCTCATTTGTGAAATGTTTACAAGCTGCATACCAGTGGTCAGAGTGGGGAGATGCACATCCTCCTCAGACTTTCACACGATGCCTCAGCTCCCTTCCTATAGCTGTGACAATACTAAACTTTACTGTGAAGTCACTGATCAGTAGCAGAGGCTTCACAGCAGGCTACCCCCATAAATGGACTCTCAGCTAATGGACACTACTATCAGGATGTGCAACTGTAGTGGCATGATAAGAAAATGATAGGGGGTGGATGCAGATAGCAATTTGTTTGCCACCGTGTGCATGTAACTATTTGATGAGCTGCTGGTCTGTAGCATCCTCTGACAAGTGGCCAGGAGAATTTGTATATCATTTGAGGTGGTTCATCTATGCATGTCCGTACATATGTGTGTAATGCAAGCTTAACGGGCAGGGGAGGGAATGAGGGCAGAGAAGCCACGCGTGCTTTAGGGTTGCCATTCCCCCAGAATCCTACAAGCCTTAGAAGAATTTCATACTCCCACCCCCACCCCCACCCCATAACACACACACACACACACACACACACACACACACACACACACGAGCTCTCAAACAAGGAGGATGTAAAGTTAGAGGGAAATGTGTGCAAGTTACACCAACGGGAGAATTTCTACTAGATTTAGATTCACCCATTGCAGTGCCTGTGTTAGCTTCACGTTTCAATGCAGATCTTAAAGTGCAGGGCTTCCTGTCCAAGAGGTGTTGCATTGAAAGGGAAATTCTAACAGGTGCAATCTGTACAGCACCAGCGGCACAGCGAACGATGGGGAGAAGCTACACAGGGCAGGCATCCTGCCTTCGGTGCAGTTTTTGTGAGATGGGCATCCCGCACCTTCGCATATCACAGGGCAGAGCACTGAGTATGAATTTCTTTAAAAAATTCTCTTTTCTAAAATGGCGTTTAGAAACAGATGTCAATTTCCCTTTACCTTGGGTATTTCGCAGGGGGGGAGCTGTCCCTGGAATAGAAAGGTGCTCTGTGTGTGCTTAGAAGCATTCTGACCAGAATACCATATTTTTTTTTTGGGGGGGGGGACATAATTTGGCAGTGCTAAAATACACACATTGGTATTCTTTTCTTGCACCCCCATGGCTTGTACATAATTCAGTGGGGCAAAGAGGGGAGCAGGTAACCCTGAAACGTCTTCCATATCACTAGCAACTTCTTTTGGTCCCCTTGTTTCAAAACCCAGCAAAAAAGAGAGGGGCCCATGCAGTCAAATGGATAGTGTAGTGCTGCATCCTGTTTTATCTACCACAGCTACCCAGCTATTGAATAGGGAATATGCCAACTACATTTCAGGTTTCAGAGGGTGTGGGCAACATTTAGCCACTTTGCTTAGGGTAAAGACTGGAGATATTGGCATTCCTGGAGCCTGATCACAAGCAAACCCAATCACAAAGAATTGGGGAGCAACTGCCACACTCTGACCTAACTAAACAGCAGCCTATGAACGCAGCCCCTAAGGACCCATGCCTTTGACGAGAAGATCCCAGACAGCACAGGCCTTGTTCCGGGGAGGTAGAAGGCAATGCCTTCCTGTTCCTTCAAAAGCTGCTGGGAACAGGCTCTGTGCAGTGAGCTGGGATCTATTTGCGCTCCTATGGGACAAGCTACCCAGCACTCAGGAATAATCCAGCAAATGCATCTCCTGCCAAATTCTGCTCATATTTCAGGAGAGGTCAGCTGGCTTCCATCTGTGCAGGCCTGGCATGCAACAATGTGTGCGTGCCTGTAGGTGTGCAAGTCCATGTCTGGGCAGAGGGCATATAAGGCCTTTGCGTGCAGGCATCTATATGTGTGAGAATCTAGGTCTCGCTTACCTCTCTCTGGTATTTGGACACTGGGTCTGTCTTGCCTGCATGTGTAGGGGGGGAGAGAGAGACTGTAGGCTTTATCCCAGGGTTTCTTTGCTGGGTACCCCGTGTTACAGAGACGCTCCCTATACCCAGGAATGTTGGAGGGAGCAGAGAGAGACATATTTTGGAAGTGCGGATGCCACAGCAGCATAATTCCCTCGTTGTGGGTCTTGAAATTATTGTCCCTGGAACCGCTGACGATAACTCTGTATTTTCTCTGGGCTGATGCAAGATTAGGCAGCGGGCCTGAGCCAGGTACCCCGGTTAAGTGTCAGAGCCTGCTTGGTGGCCTATTTATCACAGGGCAAGAGGCAGAGTTGCAGCAGGTGAGGGGTTAAGTGCAGGCTCAGCTGTTCCGGCTTTTCTTGGTTTCGCAGTGAGCTGTTTGATGTCTGAATGCACAGGGGACTCCCCCGCCTCTCAACCCTCTCCCCCCTCCTCTGCTCTCTCTCTCTCTCTCTCTCTCCACCCCCCCCCCATGCGCGCACACATACACACACACACCCTTTGCGGACCATGCATTCATTCAGCAGCTTCGTCTAATGGCACCAAGTGACTCTCAGCCTGCACGCTGCTCCTTCCCTGCTTGAGCTGGAGACACAGCATGCAGCTCCTCCAATGGAGCCCTCTTAAATAGCTCCGCACGGGGGAGCTGCCAAAAGAAAAACCACGGAGAAAAAGCAAGTACTGTAAAGGGAAGAAGCAGAGGGTCTGGGAGCAGAGGGAGCTGCCAGCATAGCCGCTCCTGGGCTTGCCGGCAACACATGCTCTGCTCGATGGCTAACTCAGGCTGCCTCCTGGTCTCCAACTCAGCCTTGCTCCCACACTCTCTACCTTGCCCCCCGGCCTTCCTCTACCTCCAGCAGGTAAGTCCGCCTCTTTATACCTACCTGCTTCACACGTGGTTGGAATCCCCAGATCTAAAGGTCAGGGCTTTAATCACCTCCACCCCCCTTTCCCCCCATCCTCCCGAAAGGCACGTCCGTTTTGCTTTCTCAGTTGTCACAGGAGTTGTTAACGGTTCCAGGGTAGCACCTGTGTGCTGTCTGGCTGCAGAGGTGCTGGCGTGGTAGCAATCAGATGCAAGCTTAAGATCAAGGAGATTGCACTTTTACTGGGCTTTAATATTGTCATTGAGGATCTATCTAGGTCCAACTTTCGGAAATGCGTTCTTAGAGACAACGGGTGAATGCATGGCACACAGAGACCATGCGCGTGAAATTTCTTTTTGATGTGTATTGTTAACCTGAATACAATCTGTGTCATCCAATGGCATATGCATGGCTTTTTTGTTAGGGTTCATCCCAGCCTCCCTGTGTCCCAGTTGCCTTTCTATTGCGGTCGAATTTTACGCCTCCGGTACGGTTGGATGTTCTGTATGTATATGTGTGAAGTAATTTAAAATATAAATCTGTCTGTCTCGACTTGGCCCTCCAAAGTGCTGCAACCCAATTTCCAGCCAGCTGAATCCCAGGCGTGTCTCCCTTAGCTGAAGAATCTCGCTGCAATGTGAGTCTAGTTCCTTAACTTCTCCCGGGGGGTGGGGAGAGGGGGGTTTGGCACGCCTGTAGTATCACCACCACTGCACTTCCTTTCACTCCCATCACTGTGGTCCTGGAGCTGCACATGTTTCCTTGCCTAGGATCTCCAGAGGAAAGGAAGCCGTTGCTTCAAAAACCTCTTTGCAGCATCGGAAATCCCCATCTCCCAGCTGTGCTAACCCTTCCATTTGCGCTTGAAGGAGTTTTAAAAATTCATGGCATCCTAACCGCTGGCATTAAGTGGCCTATGAGGCCAACCACCTTGGTGGGGGGCGGAGGGGTCTCTTGCTGGTTTGTTCCAAGGTCTTAGTCAAGAGAAAGGAGGCAGCTGTTATTTGGTTTTAATTCTTCAAAGGATCTGTAGGGAAGGCATTGTGAAGCTGCAGTGACAAGACAGCTCAGGTCCAGGACTTGCTCAAGTTTTGCAGAGTGAGGTGGCTGCTTCTTCCTTATAGCGCTGTCCAGAAGAAAGGGGTCCTTTGAAACATAGGGCTCTCTGCACTTCGGATGTGTAGGTCAGGGATAGAGAACTAGAATGGAATGCCCAGCAGTCTCAGAGAGAGAGAAAATGAGATTTGGGGGTTTCAGTGTTTTCCTCCTTGTGCTTGGGAATCCCTGAAGAAAAAAGAAGACTAACTCGTTCAGAATACATCCCTCCGTTCCAATCAGCTGCATGAGGGATTTATGAATGCTTGAGGGGAACACTGGGGGAATCTCTCTTGTTTTGAACTACAAGACAGTCTGGGCTAAGATGATTAAAACAGAGAGGATATTCTCTTAGTGGAATCCCTTTGGGCTTCTGCTTTTGGTCGCACTGCGTAGCACTTCAGCCTGCTAACTCTTCAGCAAAGCTGCATGGACACGTTTAGCCTGGTGCTTATTGCATTTCCCCTAGACTGGGCAAAGAAATATTGCGAACAAGATCATTAAATGAGTGGCTAGAGCCCACAACGCCGGCACAGAGGAATTTAGGAGAAGGAGAGGTTTCACTCAACAGATTCATTTTCCTAGCCCTTTCTCCAGCCTCTTTGCTTTTATTCGGCCTCCCTCATTCCCTCTTTGATTTTTCCAAGTCTCTCGCACTTTGGTTGCAGATTTTTTAGATGCTGTGTAGAAGGATTAGCTTTTGGGGGGGTTGTTCTGTTTTTTTGGGGGGCTTTAGCACATTTTTTTTCTCCTCCTATCTTTGGCAGAAGTTGATGATCGGTGCCTGAAGTTCCTATTAGTTTAAAATAGTATTTTTAAAAAGAAGAACTGGGGACTGGAGGATGGACTTATGCAGACGATGCAGTTCATGATGTAATTGATCATATCCTGCCCCCAATTTGTTCCACAGTTGGATCCTTTTAAGGCCTAGATGGGTGTGCCATGGTGACTGAGTGTGAGGTCCTCACCATGTTTGCCCTTATCTCATGGTCCAGTTTTGGTCCAGGCTTGGGCAGAGCACACTTACAAGCCCTGTTGTCTAATATTTTAAAGGAGGCAAGAACCACATTTTGCACTTAGTAGGCTGCCTGAAAACTCTGCTTTCCAGGGAGCAGGGCATATATAAACAAACCTTCCCAGACAGGTAGAAAACTTGCATTTCAATAATTGATTGCCTAAACCATGCTATGTAAGCCCACCAGCAGATACTGGTCAATAGACAGTCCAGGGTACACAACCGCAATCACTTTATCTCTAACTCTCCGTCTTGATTTGCAGAAGAGACTGGGTGTGGACAGCAGGATGGCACTATTTCAGGGCCAGCTCAAGATGTTTTGGTACCTAGGATAGAAAGTGCCTTCCCTTCTGTCACCCATAATAATTAAATAATACGACAATTTGCTACCCATGATTGGTGCTTCAAATCCATCACCTAGGTAGAGTAGGATTGTTCCTGCCGATTTCTGTCACTCCATAATTGTTCCATTGGTTCCTTAGAATCAAACAGTACTTTTTACATTAATCAAGGCAGGATATTAAGTTAGATGGAACATTGTTCTAACACGGTGTAGCAGTGACCATGAGCTTTAGGCCCATTAATTTTGCAAGGTATTTTTTCTTTAATCAAGATTCATCACCCATAAGTAAAAAACTGAGCATTTCGCTTCAGTTTCAACGGTGACGTTACTAAAATGCTTTGTCATAACACAGCTGTATTCATGCATTTTTAACATCTGTGTATAAGTTCACATGTTAAATGCAATAGGGACCGCTGATACAATCTCTAGTGACACTCTTTTCTCCCACAGGCCCATTAAGTGTTCAAAGCTTCTCTTTCTGAACTTAAAGATTGGAAGCAATATTTTTAAAAACCCAGCTTCTCCTTCAATAGTCCTCTCAGTTGTTTATCGCTTGACACTCCTGGTGTGCCTCTGAATGAATGTATGCAAAAAAAAAGTGTGTGTAATATATTACTTTACTGGATCATTTTAGAAGTGAAGGGACCCAGACAAAATACTTACATGATTTATACTATCAAGAGTTATAATTCTTATACGGCATATTAGGAGAATACAAAATGGGTTCAATTAACAGGGAACTTTAGAAAACTGAGGTTCAGATAGAGGGAATTCCCCTGTGTGTGCAGATAAGAAACAGGCGTGGAACGACATAAATAGCAAATCTTTAAAACAGACATCTGCGCATATATGTTTGTGTATGTATTTATTGCACACGTATAATGAAATCTGTTTAAAATAAATTGATGGTGCCTGTGTGTTTGTGTAGAAATAGCTGGGAAATGTTGGGTTTTATAGCTGATGCTGAGGGTTATTATTGTGTGTCTTAATGACCAGGCTGGATGCTGATGAGAATTTCCAGATTCTTTTGGCAGTGAATGCCACTTGTAAATGGTGGGGATGAAACAAATTGGGTGTTACCACTGCCCAAATAAAATTTGAACATTTGGCTCATTAAGTTTGATTTATTCAGTCCCAAGTAAGCCAAAGTTTTAGTTGAATTGCTTTAATATTAATTAATCCCTTATACGCGAAATTATTGCGTTTTGCTCATCCAGCAACACAAGGTGACCCACACAATTACTGTTATTTTCACACCGAGACAATAACAACTGAACAAGTCAAAGGTTTCGGATTCTCATATTAAATACTTTGCACAATGCTTTTGTGATTACCTGCTTACACACATATAATTTTGAACTAATGTTTACCTGCGTGTTTATAAAATTTAGCCACTACTCATGTTGGCTTGCATATTTCTTCCATCCTAAAAAGGAAGCTTGAGTCCACCCATGGAAAATGGTATCAGAACCCATAATTCCATGCACACACATATACACACACATGCCTGGCAACCAGTTATTTCTTGAAAGGATATGACCGGAGTCAAAGGCAGGATTTGCCTCTTATTTCGGTTTCATTAGAAAGGACACCCTTGTTACATGTCCATTCTTGTGCTTGTTTGGAGCATATTAACATTTCTATGTGTGTCTCCAAAAACAATTTGTTTGGAGAACGATGACTAGCCAAGAGCCTGGGAGGCGCCAACTCCCTCCTAGGCACTTTGGGGGCTAGCGGTGGACTGCTTCCTGCAGTTGCCACAGGCAGCCATGGCCAATGTCCCAGCTGCCCCTCAGGAACTCCTCTGTTCCTCTGCATGGTGTATACTTGCCAGGCATGCAGAAACCGCCAGCTTCACTATCTTTTCCTACTGGGTCTAGGTAGTAGGGTGTTGGGAGGAAGAAAGAGGTTGCTCTAATGACTTCCATTGTGTAATATTTTTTTTTAAAGGGTGTGGAGTGCAGGGGTGGATACAAGATTGTGGCTCAGCTTAGTCAGATATAACTTTAGTGGGGAAAGAAAAAAGACTGGCAAAGCTATCTGAAAGGGCTTGCTAGCATTGTGGCATCCTTTTCTCAGTGCAGCATAATCGGCAAAGATTGTGATCATCCTGCTGAGTCGCTTGGTGCTTTGAAACAGCCCTTGGCGTAATTGGGGAGGGTAGGATCCTCAGTGCTTCTGCAGCAGGCAGACTTCTTGCTTGCCCCAGTTGGTGCAAGCTCTACAGTACTATGAAGCACCCTGGATATCCAGCAATGTGTACAGCAGATTCTGTAGCCAACGGGTGACTCGATTAATGTGCGCTAATTTGCAGAGTGGGTCAAAGCTGCTGTTAAAATTTACACTCGCATCACATGCCGCCACATGTTGTTTGAAGTCTGAAGGAAGCTGAGGATCCTGCAAAGCTTTTGGGTCACCCCAAGCGGTGTGCGTCTCCGAAATGACAGGGCCTTCCTGAACAGAAAATTGCTGTAGCTTAAAGGCAGCTTAGAGGAGAAAAAAACGATGTCGTCAGGTTAAACATCTCTAGAGAATAAATGTTCCTTCATCACTAACCACATTGTTGCAAGTGAAGTCCTTTTTTATTTATCTATCCTTCCTGCTGCCTCTTCACCCCTTTCATTTTTCTTTACTTTTGACAATCACAGCCTAGCTGGGATACACTCTGCTCCCCAGGCCCTCAGCCCAGGAATCAGTGTTTGGGCAGCAGGCACAGCTGGGCTGAAGGAAATATTTTGCCACCAACGATTTCTTGGGGGGACAACGAAAAATTATTGAAAATGTGTTAATATAGAAGCATTTGCTAACTGATTTTGTCACTGCTGTCTTTTCAGTTTGTGTTGCAAACCGGTTTTCCCCTAATAAAGAGATAGTGGAAACACAGCAGAAAGGGAGGGAAGGAGAGAGAAAGAGAGAGGGAGTAGATTAAATGGGGGTTGTTGGTTATTTAGCACTTCTTGCTTAATCACAGGAAGGTTTCTTACATATATAGAAGAAGAATTGCGATGGTGGGCACATTCCGCGCATGTGTGTAAACACATCTCACTCAGGCTAACACAAATGTGTGTTTTATTTTTATTTTTCCATATCATCACTTAAAGTTACAAATACTGATGTTCTTTGGCTCCTGCACATGAACACATAAGCCGCTGACTCCATACAATTGCACACATCCCGGTGTTTGTACACAGCATATTGTTGTATAAGCTCATAGAGTGCGGTCTGTATAGGCATGCTCACGCAGCCGGAAACTTCCCAAACCAGCATCAGAAGTCTTCTGCAAATTCAAATATACAGGCACTGACTCGGACACACTTAGATTTAAGGTTTGTTTTTCACCCAAGCTTTCACAGCTCAAGGTTGCTTGCCCAGAATGAAATAAATTCAGCACCCCTGCCTTCTCCGATATGCAACCCTAATCTCATTGACACATTCAGAGAAGACCCTACCCTTGTGCAAATCCTAATTTTTACCGGCTCCCCTTTGGCATCGGTCAAGTCGTTTTGCTCCTTTGCAGCATTTGCCTTAGAGGTGGAATTGAGTTGGGGCCGAGGGACAGGAGTTTGCGGCAGTGCTGGTGTGTTGCTTTAACTAGGAACCGCCCTGCGATCTTATTCTCCCCATCATCTTTATCATCACCATCATCACGCTCACACATACTATCTCTGAATTTGGAGGAAAGAAGAAACCTCCAGAGTTTACACCCTCGCCATGAACAGCATCCCAGAATGGCTAACGCTGCCGGGTAATGTTTGCCAACATAATATTCTGTTTCTGCTGATGGAAGTTTCTTGATTTCATGCCTTGTTCATATTAGTAAAGAAGAGCAATTAAATCAGGAAATACTGTGCAGCCTGATAAGTTATAGCAGCCAGTGTAGAGTTCCTAGTGCATGTGGGGAGCGCATTTGTATAAATTCCCAGAGCTGAAGATTAAGGTCTGCACCAAGACACCTTATCTGTGGGTGGGTGGGTGGGTCAGTTTGGTACTGATGTCTCTTAGTCACAATGAACTTCTAATATGTGCACAGCTAGGTGGCTAGAGGGAAATAGGAGCCTTGGCGTCTTCTGTCCCTGGCGCGGCTTCTCTTCAGAAGGAAAGGGAACAGTAGGGAGCCAGGCCCTGCAGCTGCCATCCAGGCAGAAAACATAGAGGTGATTCAACTGAGCCAGTCTGCAGACCCTCCAAGAGTCCCTATTTCCCAGGGACAGTCCCAGATTTACAGAAGCCATCCCAGTTTCTGATTTGATCCTGGAATGCCTCGCTTTCCCTTAGGACGTCCCTATTTTCATCAGAGAAATGTTGGGTGGTATAGAGTTATGTGACCCCCCCGAGCCAAGGAGATAAGTAACTATACAACCTATAGAAGACATCTGAAGGCAGTCCTGTATAGGGAAGGTTTTTTTTCCCAACCCTTCTCTGCTCAGCGGTTCAGCCAATCTTCCATCACAGCATGGCAAGGGGTGGGAGTGGACTCCCCCGCCACACACCTCTGTTCGCATTGCAGTGATTGTAGCTCCTCACCCAGGCTGGCCTCATAGAGCTCCAGCAGCACACAGTCATGAGCAGCTTGGTGGGCCAGGCCTCAGATGGGAAGACCTGGGGCTCACCAAGCTTGTGAGAGCTGCCATCTGAGCAATGTGTGAATTGGAAGGAAAGGCTCAGCCTCACCCCTTGCCTGTACCACAGGCACAACAGCTTCACTTCAGAGTGGGAGAGGGAGGCACACACACACACACACACACACACACACACACAGCCCCATACTCACCCTGATGAAGCCATAGCAACAACCTGCCGCAATTTAGGTTAGCCTTCCCTTCTGTTCCCTGCCCTAAAGTGGCTTAGGGCCCCTCCAGGAAACTAATTTGTTGAGTATTTGCCCTCATAATGCTTGCAAAGAGCTTAATAATAATAATAATAATATATTTGTACCCCACCCATCTGGCTGGGTTTCCCCAGCCACTCTGGGCGGCTTCCAACAAAGATTAAAAATACATTAAAATGTCACACATTAAAAACTTCCCTGGAACAGGACTGCCTTCAGATGTCTTCTAAATGTCAGGTAGTTGTTTATCTCTTTGACATCTGATAGGAGGGCGTTCCACAGGGCGGGCTCCACTACCGAGAAGGCCCTCTGCCTGGTTCCCTGTAGCTTTGCTTCTCGCAGTGAGGGAACTGCCAGAAGGCCCTCGGTGCTGGACCTCAGTGTCCGGGCAGAACGATGGGATAGAGACACTCCTTCAGGTATATTGGGCCAAGGCCGTTTAGGGTTTTAAAGGTCAACACCAACACTTTGAATTGTGCTCAGAAAGGTACTGGGAGCCAATGTAGGTCTTTCAAAACTGGTGTTACGTGGTGTTATGTTAGGCGGAGGTTACATTATATTTGACTTCCCATAGCTTTTGTTCTTCTGATTTGCTTGTGGGATAGAGTTATGTGGCAATGAGCATTCATCCTGATTTGATTGTGGGATGTTTACATGTCTCCCCTTTTGTCATGCATTCATCCCGCAATTTTGAATGCACTTCCACATCCCTTCACAAACCACAAAAAGTCAATTTTCTAAAGTGATTTTGTTGCACTACAATGACAAGGGGTGCTTTAATTCACTTTAGATGTGCAAATCCACAGTTATAGTATGTGGTTGAATCCCTCCTGACAGTCCAGAGGCACCTTGTGTCAGGGGTGTGTGTTAGAAGGTTTTCTGCAGGGAAAGAATATTTCTTTTCACTGTGCCCTCCTCCCAAGTCTAACAGAACATTCCCTGTGCCACCAGTACCCAAATTTAAGGCATGGGTAATTGCAGGGACCGGCTTTCTATAACTGCCTCTCTCCACAATGGAAGGCTACCTGTCTACATACTGGAGACAGCCTTTCCCTATGCTAGTTATGTGCAAGCTTATGTAATCATTGGTGAGCAACGAGACTTGAGGAAAGAATATAGACAGCCCACCACTAGATCTTTTAGATGTCCTGTTATCAACAGGAATATATAATAGAAAAATAGTGCTTTTTGTAAGTAACTGCATTCATCCAGGTTGGGATTCCAGGCAGGTTTGAGTCCATTTTCCTCTCAATTTATGGCACTCTCAAAAACACTGTTAGAACCAGATTCTGTAGGAGGATACTAGATTTTGTCCAGTGGAGCATTCTCAGTCCATACAGCTCCATGGGCCCCTTCCTTTCCTCCTGTAGTACTTGCCTATTTGGTTGTTCTGGAAAAGCATTTGGTGCGGCAGGCTTTGCATCCTTTGATTTTCTCAGTTTGCGTTGCTGTGCAAATATTCTGGAGACAAAGTAGTTGTGGCAAATACAAGCAACCGGGACAGCTGGCAAAGTGCATCAGGAAACTGATGGAGGTGCAGTTCACAGGAATGTCCCAGTCCATTTAAAGCCCACCCCCACCCCACAACTATGTCATAGTCTTGGTTCCTCTCTGCCAAGTCTCTCAGTGAATCCAGAGAGGTCCAGCTGGCTCTTGGCTATGCCATCTCTGGAGAGGCTGAGCCAGCTCTGAGCCACCTTCTTGCTGTATCAGAGATGCACATCCATTACTGATGGAGTTTGCACTGAATCAGCAGGATGCAATCCAAGCCTCTGGATGCGTTTGGATCATATCCTGCAAGAATGTAATCCCTGGCATTCAGCACCTTCTACAAGGAATGAGGCAATATTTGGCAGGAAAAGGGAGTCTGAAGAGCAAGTCTGGGGAGCAGCCTCAGTGGTGGGACTAATGTTAGAACCAGTCAGTTGCTAAGGGGGCGCTTAGAGGCCTGAAAGAGACCAGGGGGTGATGTTAGAGATTATATGTAAGCCCAACTCAGATAGGTACTAGGGGAGGAGGATTTAAGCAATTCCTAGCACAGTCCAGGCTAGAGCAGAAGATTCAGGGAAACAGCTTTTTTTAAAAAAAAAAAAAATGTCCAGATATCTTGCTCTAGCATCTGGTACCACCATAAAAAATCCCAGAAACCCAGGAACTGGCTTTGCAGTTTATTTCGGTGCTCATCACTGCTTCCTCTCCATTTGACCCATAGCTTGCAGAATGCTCCCACTTTCCTAGCCTAGCTTTAGGCTTGGAAGCATTGATTTGTAATAATCATATAATGCCAGAAAACACAAAGGCCCTTGCACCTTCAGTGTTGCTTTCAATTGCCTATATAAATTTTATTTTTGCATTTACATAAACAAATGAATTAAAAAATAAACATATAATCCCTTCTGACTCCCCCCCCCCATTGTGGATCTTAATGTAATGATTTTCCCCTCTGCATCTCTATCATAACTCTTTTTTTTTATAAATCCTTTGTCAATCCATAGTTCAAATTTTTACCACAAGTTTTCTGTCAATCCTGCCAATGTATGTAGTTGTTTGCAATAGGTTTTCAAATAAATTATAAACTTCCCCCCATTCTTTATTAAATACCTCCTTTTCATGGTTTCTAATTCTTCCTGTAAGTTTTGCCATCTCAGCATAGTTCATCCATTTTGTTTGCCACTCTTCTTTGGTCGGAGTTGTACCATTTTTCCATTTCTGAGCTAAGAGAGTCCACGCAGCCGTGGTCGCGTACATAAATAGTTTTGTCTGGTTCCTTCGGGATTTCTGGTTCTATAATACCTAAAAGAAAAGCTTTTGGTTTCTTGGGAAAAGTGAGTTTTCAACATTTTTTCCAGTTCATTATATATCATTTCCCAGAAGTCTTTTATCATCTCACATGACCACCACATACGATAAAAAGTACTCTCTTTTTCTTTACATTTCCAGCACATTTTAGACTTTGATTTGTACATCTTAGCTAATTTGCTAATTTCAATTGACTGTATGGGGGTTATACTCTGCTTTCAAACAGGTGATAGCAGTAAATGGGATTGCAGTCATCCTCTTGCAGGGTCATGAGGAACGCTAAGCATTAGATCCCCAGCTGAACGGCTTCTGGAATCTGATGCCTCCACAGCCCAGCCACAACAGTAAATAATAAAATAGTTTGATATTTATATCACACTTTTTCTTACTGCTCAAAGGGTTTTTCGAGCCGTGCCACTCAACACTGTGTGCGAGTTGGGTAACATTCAACATCACACTGTGACAAATGTTTTGTCTGCACAAACATTTCAGTTTGCCGGACAGAATGATCCCCCGCTCTCCTCCCCATATGCAGTGTTCTGGGAGTTCTCTTGACCCCTCCAAAGTCAATTTTGGGGTGTGTGGGGTGAGGTCATGGGGGGAGGGTAGTTCTCTTGTGCAAGCAGAAGTCCTTGTGCAGGACTTCCACTGATGGAGCTATTTAAGTGAATCACACCCTTTATTTTGAGGGTGGTCTGCCACTTAAATAACTTTAGATTAATCATCCCCTTTTAGCTGACTTTTTTTTTTAATTAAAAAAATTGCATAATTTCACAACATCAATACCAGTGCTGATTGAGAAATTGCAAGGTGTGAGACAACTTACAGTTTAACAAACAAAAGCCGCCAATCAATTGTTAGAAGAGGAGAGGCTGCCCTGAATGTTTCCTTCCTTCCCTGTGCCTCATAGGAACTGGCCCAAACATTTTTGCTGCCTGAGGCGGAGCAGTCCATTGCCCCAGTCCAAGTCAAGGTGCATCTCATTCAAGGCCAGTTAAGTTACATGGGCATTTGAGGCAGGAATTCCAGCAAGTGCCTCTCCCCCTCCCTGGCAGTAAAAATACAATAATAACTAAACAAATAACCAACAGTTTGTTGCCCTTCCATGACACCCATAGTTAGCTGCTTGCGGCAGCCACCTCTCTATAAACCTGATGGTAGCAGGGCCATTCCTGAGTCGCACCAGAACCAAAATAGACTCTTAAAAAAAAATGCAAGCCCTCAACATGCAGCCTCACTAATTAAAATTTGTCCTTACAGATTAAACAACTAAAGCCTTAATTGATTAATCTGCTAATTAACCAGTTGTGGATAAACTTTTTAGCAAATGCGACACAAGCCAAGTCTAATCTAGTTCTCTCTATAGCGAATGTACAGGGAGGGGAGGTTTCAGCACTTGTTAGTCACGCACCCACTTTTGCCCTTTAAATCGCACCCCCTGCTATATACATGATTAGGCCAGCATTTAAGGACCCAGGCCTTCCTCTATCACACACAGGGCCCTGAACAGCATGCCTTTGCAGGCCTGTTTCAAAGCACAAATCAAAATACCTGATGCTTTAATTTTAAAGCCCTGTACTGCTAGGGATCTGGATCCCTGAATCTTTCCCCACTTGCATTTTGGTGGCGCACTGAAGTGATCTTCAGCGGCTCATTTCCAGATGCCCCACCCCTTCAGAGTGAAGCAGGTAACAATAAGGGAGAAGATGGTTTTGCCATTGGTGTGTACCAGCCTTTGAATGCTCTCCTCAAGGAAGCTCACCTTGCACCTGCTTCAATGTCTTCACGGCCCTAGGTAAAGACCTTGATCCTTTCCTGGGTCTTTCCAAACATCTCCCGGCTTACTTTATTATGCTTTCTGATTTGTGTTTTATTCTTATGGGTTTGGTTTTTATTTTTAAAATAATAATTGTGGTTTTATAGAGGTATTCTACTATTCTTATTTAACTGTGATAGTTCCTAAGAATTTTTTCTTTCTTTACAGTGGTACCTTGGGTTAAGAACTTAATTCGTTCTGGAGGCCTGTTCTTAACCTGAAACTGTTCTTAAACTGAAGCACCACTTTAGCTAATGGGGCCTCCTGCTGCTGCCGCACCGCCGGAGCACGATTTCTGTTCTCATCCTGAAGCAAAGTTCTTAACCCAAGGTACTATTTCTGGGTTAGCGGAGTCTGTAACCTGAAGCGTCTGTAACCTGAAGCGTATGTAACCGGAGCTACCACTGTACTTCTAAAGAATAAAACAAATTCCTTCCAGTAGCACCTTAAAGACCAACTAAGTCAGTTCTTGGTATGAGCTTTCGTGTGCATGCACACTTCTTCAGATACACTGGGTTGATGGACTTCCATTTCATGCGGCTCAATGTGGTGCCTTCCATAGTTCCAGTTACAGATAGGTAGCCGTGTTGGTCTGCCATAGTCAAAACAAAACAAATTCCTTCCAGTAGCACCTTAAAGACCAACTAAGTCAGTTCTTGGTATGAGCTTTCGTGTGCATGCACAGATATACAGCAGTGTATCTGAAGAAGTGTGCATGCACACGAAAGCTCATACCAAGAACTGACTTAGTTGGTCTTTAAGGTGCTACTGGAAGGAATTTGTTTTGTTTTGACTATGGCAGACCAACACGGCTACCTATCTGTAACTGCTTCTAAAGAATGTTACAGATGCACTGATGTTTCACCCCTGCACTGTCAGAGCTTTGGCTGACAGTGGCGAGGGACATGACCTTTTCAGTAGTGGTCCCTCAGTTGTGGAAATCCCTTCTCCGAGGATTTGTTTGTCACCCACATCACAGGACTTCTATCAACCTATAAGTACCATTGATATTTCACTGGGCTTGCTTCTCTGGCTTTTAATTTTTGTATTTTGTGGCACTGTTTGCTCAGTGATGGGGGTGGGTGGGGCTGTTGTCACTTTGATATGTATTTCTTGTGGAAGGTATCGTTTGTCTTTTGCCTTGGAAGTCATTTTGAAGGCCTTTGGGCAGAAGAAGGGCCTCCTGGAAATATAAATAAAAGTACATGGTTTCATCAGCATCTGGTCTAGCAAGTTTCACTCCAGGGTCACAGTGTGCCTAAGGTGTATTCCTGAAATGAACAAAAGCCAAAGCAGGCCAATAATAGGATCAACTAAAATGTCACAAGCCGGTAATCAAAAGTTAAGAGTTCTCAAAATGAACTGACGCACAAGTTTATTTATTGCATTGGTATCCTGCTCTTCTTGCACTCAAGGGAACGTACATGAGGTTCTGCCATCAGAAATCAATTCATGCCTCCCCCCAGTCCAAGTCCAGTGCACTATCAATTATAGTACACAGGTTGTCGACTACATTTTTTTAAAGGTACAGCGTCTCTAGACAGAGGTATGCCGGGCCGTTTACAGTTCCTTACGATGCCTGATCCTTAATGCAAAAGAACAGGAATGAGGCGTATCCAGCAGCATGCAGCAAAGTTCCTGTGAGCCAGGAAGTGGGGCCTTGAGAAGAAAAGGCTTCTGGGAAAGCAAATGGATGTTCCGTTCATGGACTACAGTATAAGGTGATAGGCTGGCACTGCACTTCTCCCAGACCCTCCAAGTGTCCCTATTTTCCAGGGACAGTCCTGGGTTTACAAAAGCCGTCCCAGTTTCCTATTTGATCCTGGAATGTCTGCTTTTCCTATTTTCGTTGGAGAAATGTTGGAGGGTATGGCTTCCCCAACCCAATTATTTCTCACACGGGCTGGGGGTGGTCTTCCCAACAACTCTCTGCATTACCCACACTTTTAGATTTGAGGGGAAAGAAGCATTACTAGGGTGAGTGGTTAGGCCAGAGTTGTTTTCCCTACCCTCCCTCCCCCCCCCCACACACCGCCCCAAAATAAGCTGTTCTGGGAGGGATAAGAGGAATAAAGAAATAGAATGAGCCAGCATGTTGGTTTGGGAACTGCATGTTGCGGTGAGTTAATTAGAGTTAATTAGTCTAATTAGCCTGCAAATGAAACTCAGCATTTCCTTGCATTCTGAGCCCCTACTCCCGGTTTCTTATGAAATCTTAACCTGATAAATATCACAATGTGGTTGTCCTGGATCTGGAAACAAAGGCAGTGGCTGCGTGTGATTGAGGAGGGTGTAGGGCTGCCTCCCCGGTGCTCTTCTTGTCAGCTATGGCTGTGAGAAATTTCCACTGCTTTTTCTCCACCTGCGTGAACACACACACTGCACAGGCCCATAGCCACTGGGACCCGAGAACCAGTCACTGGGTCCATGAGGACCAACCCTGCTTGTTTGTTTGACTCAGGGCCTAGATCTCCCTCCCTAACCCTTCCTTACAGTAGTCCCGGGGGGGGGGGTTAATGTGGCCCCCCAGGATTCCCTCAGGAATCTCCCCAGGCCCTCACCCACCTATCAACTGCTCTGTTCTGTGCCCTCCTCAAATGCTTTTGCCAGGCTGGAATGTGCCCTTGGAACTATGGCAATTTTCGTTCTTTCTCGGATAGCGAGAAGCATAAATGTGGGGCAGCGGGGCTGTATAGAAACCTCTGACCTTTGTCTGGCTGGAGTGTAGCCTTCTGTGCAAAGGTTAAGAGTAAAGCCCATTGATTTCTCTGGCTACTTTTCACATTTAGCCCAGGGATGCTGCCTACTAACACATCCACTCTCTTCATTTGCCCCAAGGCAAGTTTGTGCCTGCCTGCCCCCATCTCAGTCTTTACCCCTGCTTCGAGCCTCTCCAGCATTAACCCCCCCCCCCACTTTTTCTGGTTCTTCTGCTATATGTGTTCTCAAAACATAAATACAGTGATACCTCAGGTTAAGTACTTAATTCGTTCCAGAGGTCCGTTCTTAACCTCAAACTGTTCTTAACCTAAAGCACCACTTTAGCTAATGGAGCCTCCCGCTGCCGCCGCTGCACAATTTCTGTTCTTATCCTGAAGCAAAGTTCTAAACTCAAGGTACTATTTCTGGGTTAGCAGAGTCTGCAACCTGAAGCGTATGTAACCCAAGGTACCACTGTAGGGGAATGTAGGGTGGAGATACCAGAAACATTTTTAATTTTTTTAAAGATCTGTGGAGCCACTCTGGAGCCACTCTGGAAGCACCCTGGCTAAAATCAGTCCAAACCTGCTCTTCTCCAGCATTCAGCTGGGGCAGGGCGGGGGCATGTTTGCTTTTTCAGTGTAGAAACAGTGCTGATTGGCTTTCTTCTCTTGAGGTTGCCAACTGATCTCTCTCTCACACCCAACACCAGAGCAGGTTTTTTTTTGTTTTTTAAATATTCATATTGTGTTTATTGGTGGTCAGTAATAGGGATAATAATAATAATAATAATAATAATAATAATAATAATAATAATAAAATAATAATAATAATAATAATAATAATAATAATAATAATAATAATAATAATCATTTATTATTTATACCCCGCCCATCTGGCTGGGTTTCCCCAGCCACTCTGGGCGGCTTCCAACTGAATATTAAAAACAGTACAGCATCAAACATTAAAAACTTCCCTAAAGAGGGCTGCCTTCAGATGACTTTTAAAAGTAAAATAGTTGTTTATTGCTTTGACATCTGCTGGGAGGGCGTTCCACAGGGCAGGCGCCACTACCGAGAAGGCCCTCTGCCTGGTTCCCTGTAACCTTACTTCTCGCAATGATGGAACCGCCAGAAGGCCCTCGGCGCTGGATCTCAGTGTCCGGGCTGAACGATGGGGGTGGAGACACTCCTTCAGGTATACTGGACCGAGGCCGTTTAGGGCTTTAAAGGTCAGCACCAACACTTTGAATTGTGCTCGGAAACGTACTGGGAGCCAATGCAGATCTCTCAGAACCGGTGTTATGTGGTCCTGGCAGCCACTCCCAGTCACCAGTCTAGCTGCCGCATTCTGGATTAATTGCAGTTTCTGGGTCACCTTCAAAGGTAGCCCCATGTAGAGCACGTTGCAGTAGTCCAAGCGGGAGATAACTAGAGCATGCACCACTCTGGCAAGACAGTCCGCGGGCAGGTAGGGTCTTAGCCTGCGTACCAGGTGGAGCTGGTAGACAGCTGCCCTGGACACAGAATTAACCTGTGCCTCCATGGACAGCTGTGAGTCCAAAATGACTCCCAGGCTGCGCGCCTGGTCCTTCAGGGGCACAGTTACCCCATTCAGGACCAGGGAATCCCCCACACCCGCCCGCCCCCTGTCCCCCCAAAACAGTACTTCTGTCTTGTCAGGATTCAACCTCAATCTGTTAGCCGCCATCCATCCTCCAACAGCCTCCAGGCACTCACACAGGACCTTCACCGCCTTCACTGGTTCTGATTTAAAGGAGAGGTAGAGCTGGGTGTCATCTGCATACTGATGAACACCCAGCCCAAACCCCCTGATGATCTCTCCCAGCGGCTTCATATAGATATTAAAAAGCATGGGGGAGAGGACAGAACCCTGAGGCACCCCACAAGTGAGAGCCCAGGGGTCTGAACACTCATCCCCCACCACCACTTTCTGGACACGGCCCAGGAGAAAGGAGCGGAACCACCGTATAACAGTGCCCCCAGCTCCCAGCCTCTCTAGACGGTCCAGAAGGATGTTATGGTCGATGGTGTCAAAGGCCGCTGAGAGATCCAGCAGAACTAGGAAACAGCTCTCACCTTTGTCCCTAGCCCGCCGAAGATCATCAACCAGCGCAACCACGGCAGTTTCAGTCCCATGGTGAGGCCTGAATCCCGATTGGAAGGGATCCAAATGGTCCGCATCCTCCAGGTGTGCTTGGAGTTGTCTGGCAACCACCCGCTCAATCACCTTGCCCAAGAATGGTAAATTTGAGACTGGGCGATAGTTGGCCAAATTGGCTGGGTCTAAAGATGTTTTTTTAAGAAGCGGTTTAATGACCGCCTCTTTCAGTGGGTCTGGGAAGCCTCCCTCACAGAGGGAAGCATTCACCACCCCGCAAAGCCCATCGCCCAGCCCTTCCCGGCTCGCTTTTATCAGCCAGGATGGGCAAGGATCAAGGAGACAGGTGGTCGGTTTCACTTGTCCAAGCAGCCTGTCCACATCCTCGGAGGTAACAGATTGGAATTGATCCCATGTAACAGGACTAGACAGAACTCTAGCACTCTCCCACCCTGGCCCTGCTCCCACGGTGGAGTCTACCTCCTTCTGAATCTGAGCGACTTTATCTGCAAAAAACTTTGCAAAAGCATTGCAGGAGATCTTGGGGTCCCTACCAGGCCCCGGTGGTGCAGGTGGTTCCGATAGATTGCGAACCACCTGAAAAAGTCTCCTGCTGCTGTTTTCTGCAGATGCAATGGAGGCGGTGAAGAAGGCCCTATTCGCCGTCGCCATTGCCACTTGGTAGGCTCGACATTGAGCTCTATCCCGTGTCCGGTCTGATTCAGAATGAGTTTTCCGCCACCGGCGCTCTAGCCATCTCAACGATTGTTTCATCACCCTCAGCTCCGGGTAAAACCACGGGGCTGTCCAGGCTCCATGCAATCGGAGAGGGCGCTTCGGAGCCAGACAGTCAATAGCCCTGGTTAAATACACATTCCAGCGGGCCACCAGGGAATCAGCTGAAAGGCCATCAACTTGGGATAAAACATCCCCTACCACTCTCTGGAAGCCAATTGGATTCATTAAGTGGCGGGGGCGGACCATCCGAATCGGTCCCACCTCCCTGCAGAGGGGAAGGGTCGCGGAGAAGTCCAGTTGCACCAGGAAGTGATCTGACCATGGCACTTCTTTTGTTTCGCTTTTAGTTAATGTCAGATCACCAACATCCGTAGAGGTAAACACCAAGTCTAAGGCATGTCCGCGGCTATGAGTTGGGCCAGACTTATTCAGGGACAGCCCCATGGAGGCCATGCTTTCCATGAAGTCCCGAGCGGCCCCTTGTAAGGTCGTGTCGGCATGGATGTTAAGTCTCCAGGAGCATATCTGCCACAACCTGAAGCAGCTCAGGCAGGCAATCCTTGGTGCAGCGGGGAGGTCGGTACACCAATAGGAATCCTGTACTGCCCCTATTGCCCAACTTCTAGAACATGCACTCAGAAAATTGGGTCTTCCCAATAGGACGCCTGATGCTAGAGACTTCCTATGGAAACAGGAGCAAAATTGCCAATGTTGGCTTATTCGTCTCATGTCCGAAATGGAAATCAATCCTACAAATACAATCTGCATTCAATGTTGCTGCTGTTTTCAGTCCACAAACAACATGTAATTTATTATGTCCCCCCCCGCCCCCCCAAACCCTTGCGTTGTTTTCCTTGCATTGAAATGAATGTCGTGGAATAACAACAACAACATATCTGAAGAAGTGTGTATCTGTATCTGAAGAAGTGTGCATGTACACGAAAGCTCATACCAAGAACTGACTTAGTTGGTCTTTAAGGTGCTACTGGAAGGAATTTGTTTTGTTTTAACAACAACATAGTTTATGTGATTTACATAATTTCAGCACGGCACATAGCAAGACAAATAGCATAGCTTTTGGCATAAGACAAACTGCAGCAGTCCAGAAACAGGGCTGCATGCAATGAATATAGGGCAGAACAGACAATGATGCCTTCTTGCAGCCCTCATCAGTAAGGAATAAATAAACAGATGAATTAAAATGCCGGCGCTCTACCTCAAATGAAAGAGAAGGGGGGTGGGAATTATGAGTGGGCCACTGTCCAGTTTGGTGGTGTGTATGTCATTTGCAAAGCCAAACTCATCTCACAGCTGAGTGTTATACTATGGACTTCTTGTGTTACTTTGGTCTTCTCCTGTAACATCAGAAACACCTCTGAATGCAGTGGTTTTAGTTCCCAATGGATGCATTCATCTCTGGTGTAGATAATGCAGATCAAGGGCTATAGCTTCATGCATCTGTATCTGCTGGATGTTTTAGCCACCATGGAGTTGTTTGCGATGTTGTATGGAGAGTGGGTGGGTCAGCCGTGAGATATTTTTTTTAAAGGGCAATTGTGAGACATTGTTCGGTGTGCAAGAGATTGTGAGAATGCATGGATTTCTTGGCCATGGCTCCACAGAGACATTCACTCATGCCCAGATATTTCTGCTAGGTGGCCTTTGCTACCTTCTCACTGGGTAAGCTACAGCAGAGCGATACAGACGCTTCAGGTTACAGACGCTTCAGGTTACAGACTCCACTAATCCAGAACTTTGCTTCAGGATGAGAACAGAAATCATGCTCTGGCGGCGTGGCAGCAGCAGCAGGCCCCATTAGCTAAAGTGGTGCTTCAGGTTAAGAACAGTTTCAGGTTAAGAACAGACCTCCGGAACGAATTAAGTTCTTAACCCGAGGTACCACTGTACATACAAAAGGAGAGACCTCTGACCTGGGGCCATCCCACCACAGCTTTTAAGAAACCAAGAGCTCCCCACCCCATTTTTTACAGCCTGCCTCCCACTGCAAATACTGAGACAGCTCCCCCCCCCCCCCCGCTCTACACACAATGCCTAGCACACTCACTGCACTATTGCTATAACCTGATTCTATTACTCGCCCACCCTTTGCAAGTGGCCACTTCAGCACTTTCCCACCTTGCAGTGCCAGAGCGCTTTCCCCAGCCCTCACCGGCCCGTTCAGAGGCCCTGACAGCCACGAATCCCTGACGCCGACACCTTCGCGCTCCATATCGATCCCCTCTCCTTTCCAATCAGCGCTGCCAGGGTGATGGATCAGAGATGCTGTGGCCTTGTGCACCCTCCCTCCCCGCCTTCCTCTCACTGCTGATGCACCATAAAGTGTGGGGACTCAGAGGGATGTATCAAGCACCTCGTTCTCCAGTGGAGATTGAGCAGGTCCTGCACACTACCCATCCAGCCAAGCCAAGCCCTATGAATCTCCCAACAGCAGTTGCTCTCCTTTGAGAAGTTGGCTGCAGCCTTCTCTGAAACTGGCTCTTGAAGCCCCCTCCGGTGCTGCTGGCCAAGATCTTTGTGCTGCCTCACTCACCGAAGTGATCTGGGCAAAACATTTGCTCATATGTGAGGAAGGTACAGCCTGGGGTTTCTCGAGTTGTCTGTGCTCTTAGAACATCATATCACCACAATCTATGTTTATTCTATTCGGTTTGGAATTTGGAACGCATGTGCAAGTGTGTAGAAGTAGAATTAATTTGCTCAGGATCGGCCAAAGCAAATGGAATACATACATTTTAGGTTCAGAATGATGGAGGCATGCATGCTTCCATGGAAGTTGCCCCCTAAACCTTTCACACAGTCTAAGGAAGTGAGCATTTAGTATAAGCAAAGTCTGTTGTATATATGTTTGCTCTCTTCCAATTCCCCTCAGCCATGACTTTTCAGCTCTTTCTTTAATATTTTTTTAAAAAATATTTTTACCACATTCAAACTTAGGTGCACTCTTCTGTTTCTATGAAGCATTGATTTGAACAAGTGAAATTCAGTGTTTTGCTGTTGTTGGTTATTAATGCCATTTAGATTGTTGGGAACAGATTATCTCTGCATCCCCTGTGTACCTGAAATTACACAGGTATGGAGATTTCTGGGGTTCCAAGTGTGAAGACAGATGCAATATAATAGTAGAGCTCACCTGTCTATTGATTAGGAAGATGTACATCTTCCGTTACTGTGAACCAAACACTGGCCCAAGTTTTCAGACTCGAATCTGCTCCATGTTTCCAGTGGGCTATCTGCCTTTATGTTTTATTGTTAAACGTGCTGTGTGTCTTGATATTTATCACTTTGTTAGTTAAAAAGGGATTCATTTTTTTAAGTGCAAAACTGCTCTAAGGATTGGCAGGATTCCTACTCCCTCAAACTTGACCCTTGGAGAGAAAGAGTTACTGGCCATAATGAGGGCACCTCCAGAGCAGCCTTGTTGCTGTTTAGTCGTTTAGTCGTGTCTGACTCTTTGTGACCCCATGGACCAGAGCACGCCAGGCACTCCTATCTTCCACTGCCTCCCACAGTTTGGTCAGACTCATGTTTGTAGCTTCGAGAACACTGTCCAACCATCTCGTCCTCTGTCGTCCCCTTCTCCTTGTGCCCTCCATCTTTCCCAACATCAGGGTCTTTTCCAGGGAGTCTTCTCTTCTCATGAGGTGGCCAAAGTATTGGAGCCTCAGCTTCACGATCTGTCCTTCCAGTGAGCACTCAGGGCTGATTTCCTTCAGAATGGAGAGGTTTGATCTTCTTGCAGTCCATGGGACTCTCAAGAGTCTCCTCCAGCAGCATAATTCAAAAGCATCAATTCTTCAGCGGTCAGCTTTTTTTTATGGTCCAGCTCTCACTTCCATACATCACTACTGGGGAAACCATAGCTTTAACTATAAAAAAGATGCATCTGTCTTGACCAACCTGGCACTGACCTCACTGTAGTGCAGGTCTTCATATAGCTCCCAGTGGAACCCTAATTGTCCACTCACTTCGTGGCAGACCATAATGGACAGACAGGGGGATTGGATGTGCAGTGAGAGTTGGTGAAAACAAATCTTTCCACAGAGGAGCCGCACCTTGGTAGAGGAGCAAACGTTTTGTGTGCAGGAGGTCCCAGATCCAATCCCTGGAATCTCTAGCTAAATAATCTCAGGTAGCACTTGCTTGAAAAGAGCCTCTCCCCGAGACCTTTGAGATCTGCTGCAGATCAAAGCAGACAACACAGGCTAGATGGACCAGTGGGAGCTTCATATATTCCATATGAGTAGTGGGATGGGTTCTCCCCACATTATTTGAAATGATCTGGGGTAGGGGTTAAGGAGGGAGGGAAAAGGAAGGATAGATGAAAATAATTCAGTAGTGTGAAAATGGCAATCTCCTCCCTCCTAATTTTGAGAGGTGTGGAAATAGAAGTTGTTAGTGGCAACTTGCTATAGAAAAATAACTGGAGTTACCAAAAAGCAGTTGCAATGAAAGGAGGGTGAGCTGCCTTGTTGTAGCCTTCTTAGGTGCTGCCTGCCTGCCATAGGCTCCGGGATGAGTAATCTGAAATCTGTCGCTGTGGCGACCCGGCGGCTTTCTTCCACTTTTTCTCAAATAGCAGGAATGCTGTCCAAATGAACAATTCCTCTTTAAATGAGAACTGTGTGACACGTAACCATCCTGCACTGACAGCACAGTGAAATTGCCTTAGTGAGGCGCCAGTGAATAGAGTTGATGGTTTGTTTGTTTGTTTTTGTTTGTTTGCTTGTTTGTTTGTTTGTTTTATTAGATTTCCTACCTGCCCTTCACCGCAAGGTCGCAGGGTGTGCTGCAACAATAAATTGTACAATGATAAAGATAAACAAAACAATTACAATGGTAAAACAAGTGTTATGAACAATTAAAACACAGCTTTTATATACAAAACAATTAAAAGTCATCCAATATATAAAAAAATACAAACACTTGAAAACAATTCCACATATTAAAAGCAGTTTAAAAACGGTTCCAGTACAGACTGAAATAAAAGTCTCCACTTAAAAAGGTTTGTCAAAAGCCTAGTTGTAGATGTTGCAGTTGTGCACACCAGAATGTACAGATTTCCGTTCCCCAATAGGTACCCCAGGTCTCCCCCCCCCCATTAAACAATGAAAATCCAAAAAGAAGGCATCTAGGTTGTCTCTTTTCCTTGTGCCAAATCACCAAGCCCTCCATCCCTACCAGAGTTCACATTTCTGTCATGGTGAGGAAGAACCAGACTGGGCTGTTTTCCTTCTGTGAAAGCTGCAGCCCCTCTCATTTCAGCAGCTAGTTCTTTTCACCGGCACAGACAAGGCCAATTTTCCATTTAAAATGCCACGGCTGATACGTTTCACTGTCCCTTTCTGTGCGGCCTTCAAGAGCAACACACCCGATCTCTCCCGTTTCTTTCCCAGCTTTGTAGTTGTTCCTTCCCCACAGTTTCTGAGGCAGCCCACGGGCTTTGTTAGCACAATGTGGTTCAAATGTCTGATTAGTCGTTAGGAGAGCAAGGGGTCAATTTGCCAGAGCTCCTTCCTCTCCATTTAACTAATTTAACTGTGGAATTGTTACAAATTCCATTTTATTAGAGCCCTGTTTCTCAGTCCAATTGAATTACCCAAATCTCATTTTCTCAGAAGTGCTGAATATGTAATTAGAGGAAAAATTATGCTCCTGATTCCTATTAGCGTAGTGCATGTGTGAGAGTGAGCGTGTCCACATGGGGGCAGGCCATTGCGTGTGTCGGAGCAGACACAGGGCTGTGAGTGTGTGTGCACGTGCCTTTGTCATTTTTGTCTAGAACTGCAGATGTTTTTCAGTGCCTCATGATGTTGGGGGTTTTCTTCCCCCTCTACAATTTGTGGTGTGAATATAGATTTTCAGGTACATTGCTGTGTACCATCGAGTATGGTTTTATATGGGAGAGCATGGTCTCGGTGAAAATAATGTTTTTATTTGAATATTTCACATACCCTGCCAAAGGAAATCATGAATTCTTACAGGGTTGACAAAAATCCTCAAGAATGTATGCAGTAGTATCATTTAAAAAAAAAAAAAATAAATGTAACAGTATACATCTGCAAACATTCATTCATGGCAATGAGTTGAACAGCCAACTTTTCAATAAGAAAAAATCTTTAAAATCTCTGCCTGGGTCTTGGGCATATTCACGGGAGTGGGGTAGAAATATTGTGCACGCCTATTTCTGGGGCAGCTGCCCAGCACCCTGACTAGAGTTTCTGCTCTCCAAAATTGATGAAAGCTCCTCTTACATTTACTTGAGCATATTGACTCCAGACTCTCTAGTTAATCCCTCCCTGGCTTATCACAAAACCTGACTCAGGTTCCCTGAACCAAACAGGAAGCTTTCCCCCAAAGCTCTTTGGAACCCATAAAAGTATTGGATTAATTGAGAATGTGGGAAAGGAAGCCTAGGGTAATGTGTTCTCTTAAAGCACATAATACTTAACAGTAAAACAAGAGGAAAGATTGAGAGGTGCAAAGTGGGATTGGAATGAAGCAGAGCTAAGCAAAACTTGTTGTATACAACTGGTGGCCTGCTCTGTCCCTTAATATCCAGTCTCGCTAGCAAACACAAAAGGAGAAGCTTCCCCAGTGTTGTCTACTCTGACTGGCAACAGCTCTGCAGGGCTTCTGGCAGAAATCTTTCATAACACCTGCTATTTTGTGTTGTTTTTCCAAAAACGTTAAAGGCCTAGGATTGAACCAGAAATCTTTGTGTACAGCAAGTGTTCTACCACTAAACTATGGAATAGCCACCAAAATATTTATTCCTAGCTAGGTTTATTTTACCTTCTCTGTTTTTATCCCACCCAGAGTTCTTTGGAGTGTCTTTACCACCTCTTTTATCCTTGCAGCAGACCTGCCAGATAGGCTGGACTTAGCAGATGTGATTGTCCCAGGACCATGCAGCGATGTTTATGGCTGTTGGGGGTGAAAGAGGATTTGTACCTAGAGCTCCTTGGTTCTGATTCAGCACACCAACCACTACTCCACACTATTTCTCAGACTATGACCAGGGCGTAGGAGGTCTTTGGAATCCAAGTATCAATGGACTAGAGCTTTGCTGAAATCAGATATGAAGAATCTGGAGCCCTGATCTTTTAACTGTGGTTTCATGGGATCTGTGGTGAGGCCATAGCTGACCCTTCATAGACTCTGGCATCTTCAATTACTTTCAAATGACAAAATAGGCTGCCCATCTACATACTGAGTTACTTATAAAGAGCAATAATAGGTCAACTGTTTAAATCTGTCCCCACTCCTGAGTATTTCACTGCCACGAGTCCTCAGTTTCAAAGACAGGGAAGCATTACTTGAAGGAATAATTAATCTGGATTAAGGGGCTTTCATCTCCCCCACCCGCCGTCCCTCTTGGGCTTCTGAAACCATCCATCTCTTCAGATTGCTCTTTAAATGAGTTCCTGACCAAGGGCACAGAGGGTTCAAGACCATCTGTTTTAAGAAGGACAAACTCCCATTTGAGAAGGCACCATTTTCAAACAGGTGTTTGGTGCTGCTTAAATATTCATGTATCAAAGTCGTAAGACCTAAACTAATTTGCTCCTAGAACTTACAAATAGGTAATAGGGTTACACATAGAACAGGAAACAAAAGGGAAAGTGTAGGTCTCCTTGGAATGTGGTTGCGCTAACAGCAGTTAAAATCAACACTGGACTCTGAATTTCAGTCTGATGGGCCACTGAGGACAAAGAAATTGATTGAACTACACCAAACAGGCTTTCCTTGTTACATTGCCTGATCTGGATAGATCAGAACATAGTTGTTCGCAACATACCAAACAGTCACAATTCTGTAATTTTGTACAGGTGTACAGCTAGATTCTGCTGCGTGGTCCCTTTCTGATCAATTCTTTCCTGCAAAGTCCCATGACACTCTATCGCTCTTTTCCCATTCCTAATCCATGGAAATGACCATGGAGCCATGAAAGGAAGGAGCCTGCTTGTTTGCGTGATTGACCACTTGTTTAGAAACACTAACAGGCTCTTGCGGGTTTTCTGTTCTCTTCAAAATCTGTTCTCAGCCAGGCCAAATTGTTACATGGAAAGCACTGGGTATGATAGGAAGAATGATACCACCATTCACATAAATGTATTGGATTTATCTTGACCTCCAAACTTGCTTCACCCCAGGAGCTTAGGACAGGTAACAACAAAATTCCAATAAGACGCAGGGTAAAATGGCCATTAAAAGATTGTATAGAGAAATAAAAATTACCCCTTACTGCCTTATCCCACGCTGTCTAAACCCAGCTCTTAAACTGGAGCATTAGGTAACAGAAGGGATATGTTGGGGCTGCCGCAAGAGGGGAAATGGGTATCAGAGGGGAAGGGAGAGAAATCAAAGATGGAAGAAAAGTGGAGTTGTTTATGTTGGAATGGACAAATTGCTGCCCTCCGCCCACCTTTGTGGGCAGGGAGAGAGATTTGTGTTGGGGAGAGGCATGAGCGTAGGAGTGGGTGGAAATAGATTAGAAAGAATGGGGGAAAGGATGGCGTGGGAGTTTTAAAATAAATGTTCTAAATGTTAACTTCTGTTTTTATTGTGTGTGCGCATATTACAATCTGTCCAGAAAACCCCTGGGATTGGTCAGGCTTAACATCTAAATCATTAAAATCCATCCCAAACAAAGTAGGTATATTAACACTTTTAAGAAAAAAATACTGAGCTTTCAAATAACAAATAACAAATCTCCAGAGTAAGAGAGACTCATGCAAAGGGAACACTGTCCGAACAGCATGAATGCCCACAATCTGGTGTATGTAGTAGCAGGTTAGCACATATTTTAAGTGCACATGTGATTAGCAGGCTTGTCAAGTTTTGGTCACCTGTGCTTTTAATTGTTAAGCAGTTTACAGTGGTACCTCAGGTTAAGAACTTAATTCGTTCTGGAGGTCCGTTCTTAATCTGAAACTGTTCTTAACCTGAGGTATCACTTTAGCTAATGGGGCCTCCCACTGCCGCCATGCAATTTCTGTTCTCATCCTGAAGCAATTTCTTAACCCGAGGTCCTATTTCTGGGTTAGTGGAGTCTATAACCTGAAGCGTCTGTAACCTGAAGCGTCTGTAACCCAAGGTACTACTGTATTAAATTGATAGTTGCACAACAAACAGATACTGAGCAGTGGAAGGTTTTCCCATCACTCCCCCATTTCCATGCCAGAGAAAGTTTCACTTGATGAATTTCTGCTTGTCTCACAGCAGTTAAATGGCACCGGATAACTGCCAGAAGTTAGCAACTCTAGTAATTGAAGCCTTAGAGCAATTAGTAAATAAAGAGGGGGCTTATTGTAACCTGTCACTAGGTCAAATCTAGGAACAGTCTCCTGTGTGATCTGCATTCTCTCTTTTTAACATCAATTTGCTTGTTGGGTTTGTGTGTGTTGCTGTTAGAATATTTATTTTTATGCTAAACATAACCAAGATTTTGCCTGTCTCTTTTGCAAGTAAGTGTTCTGCTGTGGTTCTATGTGTTTATTAATATGGGTCTGAGCTTATCTGCTCAGGAATTCCCCACTGGAAAATGAAGAGGCTGTCTGATGCAGCTACGACGCATTGATCAGTTCCATATGCAAGAGAGTGAACAAAAGTATAGGTTGCATTCACACAAAACCTGATGTCGTCATTTCAGGGTTGGATTTGCAGCCACTCTGTGACAGAAACCCTGCGACAACCTTTGGATTCTTCCCTAAATTCTGGGCTTGTTTTGTGCTAAGGTGGTAAAAAAGTTCTAAGTTCTGTTGGAGTGAAGGCTGAACTACTTGCTACCAAAATGGCAGCAGCCAGCCCCATGTCAAGTTCCCTCCTGCTGTAACATGTAGTCAACTTCTCCTGTGTCCTTCTGATGCCATCACCTCACCTCCCCATCCCCCACCAGCAGCCATTTATGTGGAAATATGGGCAAGAAAACGCACTATGTGAGGATGTCAGGATACATATGTTATACTACACAGAGGGAGAGAATTTGATGTGGGACTGCTGGTTTTGGTAGCAGCCTTGTATTTCTTGTAACACAAAATGCTACGCAGATTCTTTGAAGGGTTACGTGATGCTTCTAATAAGCTGGGAGAGAAATATACCAAGGCACAGAAGTGTCTGTGAGACTACAGTTTGCCTTTTACAGCCCATGTTGCTTTCTGTAGTTTTAAAGACCCTCTTGCCATAACAGGTTTTTTAAAGCCTTAGTTTGCTTTTGCAAGAGTTCAGAGGTTTCGGCCAAGTACACGAGACTGAAACTCATCCTTCCTCCATTACTTAGGCTGTGAATTATTATTATGAATTTACCATTTTTGGGGAAAAAATAATTTGATTGTGTTCCTAAATCTATCAGGGAAGGAAAATGTTCCATATCAAAAAATGTCCTCATCTGTGGTCTCTTGGGCAGAATATTACAGCAGCAAGGCAAAGAACATTCTGCATTTGGGGATTAGCTAGGGAAATAAGTAAGTCCTTCCTTTTGCATTAGATACATGCCTGGAATTATATATGACTGTTGTGTCCTGGGTGTTGTGCTGTGCTGAGTGAGACCAGGATATCTTCCATGTCTAATGGAGCTGACCTTTTGCCAGTTTAGAACACAACAGCGTTCACATTCTGCTATCCAGAGCATCCTAAAAGGGGCATATAACTTCAGTTTGAACCTTAAGGTCTACAGTTGGTGGGGCTAATGAATGTGCCAGTGCACAAGTCCCAAACGGTGTCCCCCATGCCAGCACTCTGCCCCCCATTTTGCCTTGGTTACACAACGTTATCATCCCATCACACTGTGAAATATACATGAAGTTGGCTGGATGCAGATGAAATTGCACCATTTACAGCATTAATATTTCATGCCATCTCAGCTCCTGCTTCCTGGCTAAGAAAGCCAAGCACTAGACCCCTCAAACACTCACACGCAAAGTGGCTAGTTCCCTAGTGCCAACTTGGTATAGTAATTGTGTCTGCACTCATGTCTGCATGTGTGCATGCCCAGGCAAAGTAACCCAGTTGAATACGTGCATGACCAAAGATGGAAAGCCCTTTCTTGTAGTATTAAGCATCCTTTCATGCCCTCATTCCTCTCTGCCATCATGTTTTTTGGATATTATGAGGCACAAGCTGGCATAGCCAAGGGGCCAGGTATCCTAGGCCTTGTTCTCTGGGCTGCAGCTTAAGCTGCTCTTTTTGCTCCTGGCGCTGCTTAGGGCATCATCTTTGTGCCGTTGAAGTCACTGATTCTCAGATTCTCGGGTCTGGGGAGGTGAAGAAGAAAGTAAAATAGAAGTTTCCTTTTCAACATATGGGAAGGCAGCAAAACAGGGAGTCTGTTGGCTTTGTGAGGTCCGAAAAGTTGAGTAAAATTACATGTGGATGGGGAGAGGGGGTAGTGGGGTGCTAGGGGAATGGTGGGGTCTGTGTAGGGGAGGGCAAAGTGCTGCACAATACTGTGAGATTCTATAGAGATATTTTGGATAGTAGGGTTTTGCTTTATTCTCATTTCAGATCCCCCCCCCTGCCCTCCCCCTGCCAACTCTGGGATCCATGCCCATGGTAGGGGTTTTAGTCACAGCCACTATGTCTCTCTTGCTGAGCCAGTCTATGGATCTGCCCCCTGTCCTGCAACTGCATCCCTCCTGCTATGCTAGGGCAGTCTACAAATTCTCCCAGAGGAACTGGGAGCAGGGGGGGGTGAAGGAGGAATGGAATTTCCTCAGTGCACTCCTGCCATGGTTGTGTTGCAATTTGCTGCTGGCTGTGGCCATGAACCACAGGAGATCAAGCGCAAACTGCGGGATGAAGGCAACCATGTCTAACTTGCCACTGTCACCTGTACCTGCCCTGCTATTTGCACCTGACTCTGTACGCATTGGCAACACTTGTATATCTTCCCAGGCCAATAAATGAAAATTTTATGCTGTATGTCATGAATTGATCCCCTAGTGGTACAGATAACAGGTCCCTAGACTCTGCCTGCCTTGTCTCATAGCCATTCCTCCAGGGGGTCATATTGAGAAGTCATGCTGCGCTCAAGCAGAGATGTTGGCAGAGAGATCAGCCTCTTTGTGGCAGCAGGGATGGCTACATCCTCCCATGAAACAAATAGCTGGGGGTGGGGGTACTGTGGCTGCCCACGACCAGTGCGTATTTCACAGTGACAATGAGCCCACCATGGTATTTTAACACCTTGCCTTTTACCTGTGGCCCTGCAAAAGAAGAATGAGTTGAACAGCATAAGAGGGAACAGGGTTGCTTTCATCATTCTCCCTGGGGACATGGCAACTATCCACCATAGGCTCTTTCTGGGAAGCCCATTTTTGCAACCAGCTTCCCCCGCCCCAACCCCATTGGACACCCCTCCCCTTTCCCCTGTCAATGTGACTAGTGCTTGTTCCCACCGGCCAGGCTGCCTACTTTGTATGGATGGTGCAGTGTTTAGGGTAATGAAATATTCACAGGTCAGTGCTTTGCTGAATGATGGCAGGAGCCGTCAGTTCCTTCTCAGGGAGGCAGTTGCTTCCCCGGCGCAACCTCAGCTTCCTGGCGACAGGCATTAGTGTGAAAAGGAGGCCAAACTGGAGGAGAAGGCAGCATGCAAGACACCCAGAGCTGAGTCCCACTTGCATCATGGCCTGGTCCCCAGTGCCAGGTGCAGCGAGCGGGTGGAGGAATTAATTTGCAAATGAGCGGCAGGGAAGGGTGCTCTTGGAAGAGGTAGTAACCCAGGGGGGCGCATTATATAAAGTTGCATTTTTAAGAAATAGGTCACGATAATAAGTTGCCTAAATGTATCCATGTGTTCCTGTTTATGATTGCAGCATCCAGGGTTCTTATACCTGAAATGTGGGGCATTTCTAGTTAGAACCTTTTACCCCCTAGAGCTCCCCAGAAGAAGTACATGGGAAATGGGTAGCCTTTTATCATAGGCCTTCCACTGTCTGAATGATGTGCTGAGATGAGCACAAGTGAAGTAGCTGGGGGGGGGGAGAGATTTGGAGGGGGATGGGTCTCTTGGACCAAGCTCTGCTGCTTAATAGCTTTTGTGCTGGGAACATAACACTCTGAGCATAGTTTTATCTGGCAGCCAGCTTTTCTCTGGCACAGTCCCAGGAAACACAGACAGAGACTTACAATGCATGCATGAAACCCCTGATACCACCATGGTATTATGGACAGGCACAGGCTTTCAGGACCTCTACCACCCCCACCTCCTTCCACCACCACCCCCAAGCTAGCAAAAAGTCCTATAATGCACAGGGCAGCTTCCTTTACAGTGCCTGCCCTTCGCCATCTTGTTACGGACATCCAGATCACTACAAGATATGTGTGCTATTGTCTCTTTGCTTGTGTGTGCCAGTACATTAAATATTGGCATCTGTGCAGTATGTTATTGTTGAGTAAGCAGTTGGTGGTGTTGGCACTTGTGTTGCTCCTGGAGAATTAGCTGAATTTGTCGTGGTGACATCCATGGAGAGCAGGACAGAAGATTGAGGCAGTGCTCTTCTGATTTGCAGAATGTGAGGTGCCCCCACTTCTTTGATTCAATGTATGCCTGGTTTAATTCAGGTGAGCAAACTTCATGAACCCAGCATCTTATTTATACTGAGTTGCCTCTTAGCATGCTATGAATTCATAGCCTGGGAAGATGCTGGACTGCGGTTCTAGCATTAAGCACTTAGCACTGGGGGGGGGGACTAGTTTAGATGAGACAGTAGCCATATGAGATACTGCACAGGTAAGTTCTTCTTGCCTGCTTGGAGTCCTTTATACTTGGACCTGGCTTTGCATTTAGGGACCTGCTTTGCATTGAGTCATGCATCAGGAAGGCATGACTTTCCAGTTATGCTTGAGTGGCCCCTGAAACTGACTCGGCACGTGTGACTTCTCTGTTCTCCAGGCTGGGGCTTGTGCGCCCATCTCTGGGCAGTACATGTATGCTGAGCTGAATGGATGTAACACATCTTAAAGTTTATCGCTGCTGCTGTTATTGTAGTTGTTGTCATAGTGTGTCAATGCATAGAGCTTTACAAAGTAATGTGAGAAAGGGGCAGCCGAAAGGAGACTGCAACCGTACATTCAGCACAGAAGGAGGCCACAAATGAAGGAAAAGAAGATGGAGGCTAGGGGAATGAAATGCTCCCTGTTCAGTTACATATTCTTAGACTATTTTCAGTACGGGGTGAGGTTGCAGGATGCCTGAAAATTTCAATCCTGGGTCGGGGAATTAGATTGGTACAGCAAGTGGGTTTTAGAGGTAGAGTAAGTTCTTTGTCACCTTTTAGCTAACAGTATGTTTTGCAGATTTTTTAACCTCGTTCTAACAATAACAACTCTGGTAAGGTTGGACTAAGAGATTACTCTAGCCAAAGTTGTGCGAGCTATAGCCCACAGACTCCTCTGGCGTTTGAGCATCTCCCAGTCTTCCTCCTCCTCCTCCCAACTTTCTCCTGGCCCTCATTTTAGTGGGTGAAGAAGTTGAACTGTCTCCTCATCAGCCTTCCTGCTATCGTCTTACAATCCTAGACTGGCAAGTCACAAAGGCATGGTGTGTGCATCAGACCAGCTGGGTCTCACTTGGGGAATAAACTTCTGCTTTGTTGTCTTGACAGTGGAGTGTAAGTGGTGGAGATTGTGGTAGCTGCCACTGCTGCAGATTTAGTCACTTGTGTCTTGGGCCATTTGAGGGCTAATCATCCAGGTTGGAAGCCACCCTGAGTCAGCTGGTAGGTGGCACCAAGAGTTGGTCTCACCCCCCCCCCATACAGTTTCCATACCATGGGTGACTACCAAGTCAAAAGGTTTGCCCACAAGTGTTGTGGGCCAACCGTAGTGCTTCCTTACAGGCTGAGGAAAATCAAAGTAAGGGCTCCCAAACAGGAAATGATGTCACATTTTCTTCCTGTGGAAGTGGAGAAGGAGACAGCACAGCGGAAGATTCCCCTTGCCCTCTGATATTGCAACAGAGAGTGACTTAGGGTTTAGGAAGATGGTGACTCAAGTCTCAGCACTCGCAAGATACAGTTGCCCATGAAGATCTGGACACTATCTTGGTATCTGTTCTGTGAAGGTTTGACTTCACTGAGATTTAAGGTCATTGCTTTCCCCAAAAAATAAAAAATAAAAGGGAGAGAAATGTTAAAAATGGAGTCATCAGGCGTGAGGCGACAGGCGCCATCAGCAAAGTGCGGTGTCGGCAGGAACTGGCCCCACTCACTAAATGACTCGAAAGGGAATGGCCCCATGTTTGTGCTGAGGCGGCAGAGAACGGCAGGGAGAGAGCAAGCCAAGCAAGCCCAAAAACTCCATTAATTAAAGAAACTCGTTAATGAGGGACATTTAATCAGTGCAAGATTAGATCCAACTCTGAGCCTTGCCAATGAGGCAGGCAAGGCAGCGTGGGCCAGGCTCTGCAGAAGCATCCAGAGCAGAATGGCAAGCTCTAGGTGCATCAGGAACCAGAGAACAGACAGGTGTCGGAGCGAGCAGCAGGCTGGGCTTCAGGGAGATTCCCTCGAGGGGCAGGATCAAGTGGCGTTCTCAGCTCAGAGGCTCGTCCTTGTTTCTTAAGGCATGCATCCAAATGGAAAGTAAAATGCGCCACTGCAAGTGGTATGTGTCTGCTTGCAATTGTATGTCTTCCATATGGTGCTGGATATTTTCCACATCTCATTTGCACCTGATTCACCTGCAGAAGAATGTTTATTTTGTACACTGCAGAAGTCTTGCTGGAGAAAGCAGAAATGAAGGAGGGGCTGGGAGGAGGAGCACATGAACCAGATCTCCTAAATTCCTAGCCTAGGTCACATCCATGCCACACCTGTAAAGCACGTGGCTTTCCCACAAAGAATCCTGGGAAATGTAGTTTGCTAAAGGTGCTGGGAATTGTGTTGCAGGGGGTTGAGCTAGATGACCCTCCAGGTCCCTTCCAACTCTACATTTCTATGATACTATGATTCTATGAATTGCAGCTCTGTGAAGTAGTCTTAAATGTGTGTTAAACGTATAGGGTGGCTGTGACCCGAACACCTGGTTATATTTGTGTTGATATTGTCAGCTGCTTTGCTCCCCTCCTATCATGCTGTCATGCCAGCCTGCTGTTGAGCTTCTAGGTCCTGCATCTGGGGGCACAAAAGCAGCAGCTGCTTTTGCTTTGGTTAGGCCAGATACAGCGTATGAAAAATGAGGTCCAGGAGACTGAAAGAGCCCGTCTAAAAGGTCTGGCCTACATGTGCCGCAGAATGAGGCGGTCAAAGCCTAAGGTGGTGGAACGCCCTGTGCTAATTCAAGCTTCAAGTATGAAACTCCTGTGGGTGGGTGTTTTTTTAATGGTCTCCTGAAGGAACCCAAAACATCACCTCATTATCCTTGCATTTGTAGACCATACACAGAATGAGGTGGTGGAATTCTTGAATGCATCTCTTTCACACTGCAGGTTGTGGGGGTGGGGTAAAATTTTGGCTGTACCTTGTAAAGCACATCACTACCTGGTAAAATGCATCAATTCCTAACTTGGAGAAAGCAGGAAAAAATTAAGGTCTTAGTGAATAAAGCCGTAAACAACTTAGGACCAGCCTACTTGAATAACTGCCTTTCTCCATAGATTCCTGCCTGCTCTTTGATAGTGTTGTTAACTGTTCCTTATGGTGTCTGCCTGGCAGCCACAAGCAATGGGCCATTTAGCCTAGTCACATCAATACTGTGGAATTTGTTGTCTTTGTATATTAGGCAGGCATCCTCTATGTCTGGTATTAGACACCAGCCAGAAACATTTTTATTTATGCCATCTTCCCCTACCATACGATCCAGTTTTATGTTCTTCTGATCTTTGTGTTTCTATGTCTTTCCTTTTTATTTGATGTTGCTTTTACATACAGTGGGTTGTACCCAACCAAGTTGTCCTGTTAGTGCAAGGGCTTCTATCTGCACAGTGGGACTTCCTCTTCCTCTCCTCTACCTGCGCGCACACACAGACCTCAGATCTGTTAGGGAAAGAGTTCCACCTCTCCAGAGCCGATTTGGGGGTGGGGGGCAAGGGAGTGTGTGGGAAGAGGAAACCCCACTGTGCAGGCAGAAGCCCTTGAACTAACTGCACAATTTTATTAGAGGCAACCCACCGCTTTGAGATTATTTTTCTCTCTTCCCCCTACTTTTAATTTAGTGGCTCAGAAATGTATGTATACATAAATAAGTTTCTGCCTATCTATGGACCTTGCTCTGGAGACTGGAAGCATGGTGTAGTTGAAGGTCCCACCACTGATCTAAGCTGCCCCTAATAAATATTTTCCTCTTAAGATTCAGTGAGTAACACTTGACACTGTCTGAGAAGCATTCCTGTCTTTTATCACACTGACCGTACACTGAACCACCGTGTTGTGAAAGTTACTGTGCCCTTCTACTCCCCGCCTCCTGCCCCCAGCACACCCATTTTCATTACAGCATAAACCAGGGGTCGGCAAGGTTTACCTCGCCTGGGCCAGTTCACTGCAGTGGAGATCCCTCCATGGGCTGGATTTCCGGTGTCTGCACAGACACAATTTCCGGCGTCTGCACCACAGAAGCGAGTTCCCGCACCATGCTGCGCTGGTTTAGCACAGCACATGGGGACTCTCTGAGCCAGTGGCTCGGTTCGGGGGTGGCTTGTGGGCCGGTTAAACAACCCCCGTGGGCTGCTTGTGGCCCATGGGCCTTAGGTTGCCTACCCCTGGCATAAACCATGGGAGAGCAGTGGGAGGAAATAGGTTCAAAGGAGAATGGGTGGGCTGAGACTGTTGGCTGAAGCAATAGTTTGTGCAAAGCAGAGGATGGGAAGCATCATGTGCATCCTGGGAGGGTGATGGGATGGGATCCGATATGTGAAAAGGATTTCCTACTTGAGCGGATCCCAGCAGGCTCTCATCCCTAATTGGAGTGTGTGTGAGGGAGGAAATGAGGAACAAAGCAAGAAAATTCTTTAGGGAGTTGTTTAACTCATTCCTGGCACCCTGCACATTCTCTCTTGCAGATACACCAGCACATACACGCGCGCACACATCATGATAATGTCCTTATGTCTCTACTACCAAGAGATTTGTCACTTGGAGCTATAGATCTGGGCAGATGTGTCACAGAGAGACACTCTGGAGATCAGGTGAACCTAATGGGCCCTGAAAGAAATCATCTTCAAGATGATGAGTGCTGAGACAGGTCAAATTAATAATGGAGATTATCAGGGATGTTGCAGGGAAGAGAGATTAGAATCTGCAACATCAGGAGACGGCAAGTGTGGCACTTGTTTTGTATTCTCTGTACATTTCCCTGTCCCCTCTGGCATCCCTCCCACCAACCATCCGCTCTCCCACCCCCTGCTGCCCCATCTGCTTTACATCTAGAAAGACTCCCACACACTCCACAGGTAGACTGGCAATGGCAAGCCATCGCTGGAAGATGTGGTGCGGGTGGGTACAGTGAGAGGCAGAGAAGTGCACACAGTGGGGTAGATGCTGCCCTGGTTTCTCCATTCCTGCTGGAATTTCTCCTCCCCACCCCATCCTTACTATCTGGGAACCTCGGCTTGTAACTAGGGCAAAATGAACCCTTCTCTTGGTGACGCAGCATTGAAAAAGTGAATGTCTCAGCAGAAGCCATTGATTATGATTGTCAGGTGTCTATTATTTTAAGAGACATCTCCTGTTTTACACAATTGCTTCTAATTCCAGGCTATCACCACACTGCAGACTGTACTGTCTATGCTAATTTCAGTACATTATAGTGCTCAGCAGGGCTTGTGTGTGTGTGATATTTATATTAAAAGTTGATCTGATAGCCCCTTTATCAGTTCATATGGCAGAAGCACTTTTTTCTGTGGAGTGGCGAGAGGAAGCACCTCATGAACACAGGCATCTGCTGAAGAGCACAGGCTAGAAACTGCGGCAGGAAAGCAGTGATGGTTCAGAATGCAATTCAGTTCGTGTTTTATTCTAAGAAACTTGGTTTTGCACAGTAACAATATGCAAGCGTTACCAAAATCTATGGGAAGTGCAGATCACTAGCTTGGCTGGCAAGAAGTGGGAGATAGTTGTAGCTATCCCGCATCATTTGAGGAGGGAGTACTCAGATTCCATTGTTGAGGTACCCATTCCTGTTCTCTTGTTCAGCACAGTCCATTGTTAAGTCGGCATGCGAGGTGGCATGTGCACACTGCACAAAACACTGGCTTTCTTCTCTTTCATAACTCAGCACATTTTTCTTCTCATTTATTTCGGTTAATTTTGGATTATTTTTTAATGTGGCCATGCTTTCCCACGTTTGGGACGCTGAACTCTTGCAGTGCATTCCTCTCCACATCTGCTCAGAAGCAAGTCCCATTCAGTTTAATGGGACTTACTTCCAGGTAAGTGTCTGTAGCGTTGCAGCCTCCTGTCTCTTATTGCATGTCACACTGCTTCTTTGAGGGTTTAGAAAGTTTTGTACCTCTCACTTTTAACCTCCACTTCATAGTAAATGAGAGGTGTAGAATGTGACAGTATAATTTTGGGCTGTACAGCTTGGGTCCCCATGTAAAAAAATAATGTAATTTAGCATATCAGATGTAGATATAGTTAGAATCTAGCCTTTCTGTTGTTCTAGTTTACAGATGTTCCAGTATAATATCAGCATGAAGCTTTATATATGGAGAGCATTCAGAAATAGAATCTCATCCTACCTGCAGCATGAAGTGATATTGTCAAGAACTTGAGTTTAATATATTATTTAATATTTGGCAAAGGTTATCTTAATGTTGCAACCTGTACTGTTGTCTGGCAGAATACTAGTCATGTAATTCTTGGGAAGACTGGGTGATCTGTGATTGTTCAGCTTCCTTCAAAGCTTGATTTCTGTTTTGTATTGTAGGTGCTAGTTCTAGTGATCTGAGCATCATTTCACCAGGTTAATAAGGAAATGTAGGCATGATTTGTGTTTAAATTAAGGCTTATGTCTCCCCTCTCCCCATGTCCCTCCAGTAATGTATAGCTGTGGGAAATATGATATTATATAATTGCCTTAATGTTCACCTTCCTTTTGTTTCGCTTGGCTTTAACCTGCAGGAGGAGGAGAAATACTAATTTTCTTACTTTGTACCATGTGTTCTTCATTTAGGGAAACGTGTTGGGAGATGTGGGTTGACGACACCGAAACAGTACCTTGCAACATGTTATTTGGGCCTAAGTTTTTATTTATGTATAAGAACTGTGGGCTGCCTTACTAATGATAAAACTAGAAACTGACTCTGTTCCCCATTATATGATTAAGTTGCATGTTGATGTTGAAGTTCCAGGTACCTGGAGAAATTGTTACCCAGCCTGTAAATACAGCAATGTCATGGCCTCTTGGCATGTTGTTGTTTTTAAACATGATCTTAATTTAAAGTATCTCTCAGCATTTCATACCACAAATTAATAAGCAGAAAGATGGTGGAAAAAATGTGTTAGTGGCAGCTTTCTTGTGAGAATTGATTTAGTTGGTGGTTTCTTCATTTCATAAAACCTGCATTGAGCTTTCTGCTATATGAAGTCAGAAACTTCATGATGAGTCCCAGGTAAATAAATTTAAGGTGTATTAAAATATTATTTCACTGCAATATTGTTTTATTTTGTTTTTGGACTTCAGGCTGCTTCACATTACTTCTCATTTTGCCATTTATTTGGTGACCCAAGTTTTGAAAATTTCTGTAGGGTTTAAGATGGAATGTATTATTGAGACACATTATCAAGAATTGTAAATCATGCATTTATCTCTTGAATCCTGTTTCATGGCAATTTAAGCCTCAACCCTGGGTGTCTCTCGCCTGTCATTTTTAAAATCAGTAGAGCTGGCAAATACTTCACCCTTTTTTGGTATGTATGAGCTTAGTGATGAGAGCCTGTATTGTGAAGATGTGGCAAGGAGGAAATCAGTTTTGTGCTCATAGCTTATTTCATGTTTTTTAAGGTCAGGAATGGGTAACATAGCAGCCCATGGAGCTGTATTTTTATTGCCTCCTGCATGGACCTTCATTGTGATTTGTGAAGTCCTCTCAGGTCTGCACTGTGTTCTTCCCAGCTCACAGTAATCAGCATATTGGTGCTACAAACCTTTTTACTCTCACCCATTTCACATGAAGCATGATGCAACAGAATTTTGGTATCTCTGCAATATATTAAGTAGGTGGAGAAAGTCTTCTAATGTTGGAAATCCACAGTGGACATACCTAATTTGACTCCTTTGGCCCAGCTAAGTGAGAGTTAGTAGGGAAGTGTGCTGATGGGCTGAAGAAGCTGCCAACTTTTACATTAGATATTGTATTATCCTTTTGTTGTTGCTGAACAATGGCTTGCTGATGATGCAGCTATGGAAAATTGCAGAGCACCTACTGTTCCTCACAAGTGACCCAACATTCAGTTTTTTTGTTGTTTATTTCTACATGTGAGTCAGAACTTATACTCCTTTTTCCTGGAATGTAATGTATCTCTAGCTAGGGGCAGTTGTGAAGGTCTGCCTATAATTGGCAGTTTCTTATTGAAACTGTTGACTGTGTTTCATGTACCACTAAAGGCAGAGGAACCCATAATCTGTGGCCTTTGTTTCCTGCAGAGGGAAGAATACCATGGGTCACCAAATACCTTCATTCCAGTGGTGACAAATGAGGGCATTATGTAAGACCACTATTTTTAACGTACTGTTAATACGTTGTTGTTTTGTTGTTTAGTCGTTTAGTCGTGTCCGACTCTTCATGACCCCATGGACCAGAGCACGCCAGGCACTCCTGTCTTCCACTGCCTCCCGCAGTTTGGTCAGACTCATGTTTGTAGCTTCGAGAACACTGTCCAACCATCTCGTCCTCTGTCATCCCCTTCTCCTTCTGCCCTCCATCTTTCCCAACATCAGGGTCTTTTCCAGGGAGTCTTCTCTTCTCATGAGGTGGCCAAAGTATTGGAGCCTCAGCTTAACGATCTGTCCTTCCAGTGAGCACTCAGGGCTGATTTCCTTCAGAATGGAGAGGTTTGATCTTCTTGCAGTCCATGGGACTCTCAAGAGTCTCCTCCAGCACCATAATACAAAAGCATCAATTCTTCGGCGATCAGCCTTCTTGATGGTCCAGCTCTCACTTCCATACATCACTACTGGGAAAACCATGGCTTTAACTATACGGACCTTTGTTGGCAAGGTGATGTCTCTGCTTTTTAAGACGCTGTCTAGGTTTGCCATCGCCTTTCTCCCAAGGAGCAGGCGTCTTTTAATTTCGTGACTGCTGTCACCATCTGCAGTGATCATGGAGCCCAAGAAAGTAAAATATTACTCCATGGTGAGCAGGATTTGAGGTCATATAATGGTATTAACTCTCTAACTCTCTAACTCTCATGGAGAAAGCTAGAGAGTTAATACCATTATATGCCCTCAAATCCTGCTCACCATGGAGTAATATCTTTAAAATGACCAAGAAAATATTCTAAGCAAACGCCAAATGCATACATGCAACTTCTTCCAGAAAAATGTTTAGCTTCTCTGTGAGAAAACAAGCACATTTTACAAATTTCTAACCATGTTAAATACAAGCAGTTTACTTATACATACATACAGGCCCACGTAATTTATTGTAGTCTCTTTACACCCACGCTCAACCCAGTAGGCATTACCCAAGAGGCTGCCTGGGGTGGCAAAATACTAAGAATGCCAGAGGAGTCTGAAAATCACAAAGCAAGAAAATGATCTGTGGTCTAAACCACTGAGCCTCTTCAGTTTGCCTATCAGGTCAGCGATTTGAATCCACTCTATGGGGTGAGTTCCCACTGCCCTGTCCCAGCTTCTGCCAACCTAGCAGTTTAAAAGCATACCAGTGCAAGTAGATAAATAGGTACTGCTGCGGCAGGAAGGTAAACAGCATTTTCATGCCCTCTGGTTTCCATCACAGTGTTCCATTGCACCGGAAGCAGTTTAGTCATGCTGGCCACATGACCTGGAAAGCTGTCTGTGGATAAATGCCAGCTCCCTTGGCCTGAAACGAGATGAGCACCGCCACCACCCCATAGTCACCTTTGACTGGACTTAACTGTCCAGGGGTCCTTTACTTTTAACTTTTACCTTTTACCTTTATTTGGGACAACAACAAAAATGGTATATGCAGTGTTATGACCAGAACATCCAGTAGTGGCTTTGGTTCCTGATTCAGAGGGAGAGGAGTTAATGGAATTGATTAAACCAGAAGCATAGCCTTAATAGACTCTGGTTCTGTGCCCTGACACAAAACTGAGGCTGAGTCCAACCACCAGAGTCCCTCTAAATATAAGACCTCACAGTGCTATTTTTCTAGGAAAAATGGTGCTGGAACTCACCATGAATGCTTCCCTTGTTCTCTTATAATGGCAATGATGCCCATCTGAGAGGTGTGTAGACTAAGTTCCAGCTAAAAAAAAAGCCCTGGGACCACAGAACCAAGAACCCTTCAGTAACTGCAGCCTCTGTGCTGGAGCTCACAAAGGGACCAGCATCTTCACCCGCCCCCCGCAAAGATCTCAGATGCCACCGAGTCTGTGCACAATTTCAGGCAACAGGTCCAATGAGAGTTAACAGGGACTAAGTGGCAGGCTTAAGGCCTGAGGGCTGCTGCTTCTAAGGATCTCCATTCTCCACTAGAACCTGGAAGGGCAATGCAGGCTGAAGGACTATGTAAGAGCTTGGTTAGCCCAAGTGACACTGGCACAAAACCCCACACATACGCCAAGTAGAAGAATTGCAGACTTCTGGCTGTCAACATATTGTACTGGAGACCCAGCTGTCCCAATGTTTTCAGTAACTGCTCTGTGGGTCTTGTTGGTGTTGTTCTTCCCAGGTCCTTTGGGTATTAAATTCTGGAGTTTGTTCCCAAAACATGTAGTGATGACCACTAACTTGAATGGCTTAGGGGGGAAAGAGACATGTTTATGAAGGGCAAGGCTATAAATGGCTACTAGCCGTGATGGGGACGTTCTACTTCCACTCTCAGAGTGTGCATTTGAATACCAGTTGCTGGAAACCACAGCAGCAGAGAGTGTTGTTGTATTCCAGTCCCAGTTGTGTGTTACTAATCAGCATCTGGTTGGCCACTGTAATGCTGGACTGGACAGACCTTTGTCCTGATCCATCTGGGATCTTCTTATCTCCCTGTGAAAGTGGCAAGATACATACCTAATACATACAAGATTTTGAAAATCTTCATAGGGGAATCTAGATATCTCAGCATTCTTTTACTTTTTAAAGCAATGCTTTCTAACCCAATGACTGCAGATAAAAAAACAATGTGACATCTACTGTGTTTTTGCTGGGTAGGAATAGTTTTTGCTGATGGCATAGGATGAGACTAAGCCTGGATAAGGATTCCAGCAATCTAGGAGAGGTAAATGGCAGAGGTGCCCAACTACTGCCTCTGGGAAACAAAGCACTTGGTGCAGTCATAGAACTCCATTTCCCACAGTCACAATGGCAATGTCATTTACACACCAGAAATTGGATTGTAGCACAAACATGATCATAGCTTCATAACCATCACTATCACTCAGTACTTTTCCAGCTGAGCTTTTTTAAAAAGAAAAGAAACATCTTAAGTATTCCTTCTGCTTATGCATCTATGCAAAGTGTATTACATGCACAAATCAAGCATGCTATGTAAATTAGCCCAAGATGCATAATTTCTGTTGCCAAATTAGGGCAAGCAAGTGCATGCAAAACTTAACCTCCTCAACTAGAGGGTGCCACATTTGGCAGGGTAGGTTTCTTAAGCGTAATTTAGTATCCTGTCTTCAGCCGGAGTCCATGGTCAGGTGTGGTGAGATGTGTTAGAAATGCTAAGAATCAGAACCATGGAGAGCTTCCAGTAGAGTTTCCTAATGAGGATGAATCTTGGATTCATTGTGAAGATGGTAGTGTTGCTCCACCACTGGCCAGTAACTGAGGGTAAAGCCTGTGTGAAGCCCTGCCTCCTTGGATGGAATCTGCTTGGAGTTAAAGAGGTTGTGTCCTGTCACACAGTTGTGCACGCCTGTGTGGTTGGAGAATCTCTTCTGGTCCCAGAAGTAGAAAAGAAGAGTCATTGTGAACTGCTGGTAGTTCAGGTGTGGGGAGTCATCTGAAGAAGGGGCAGAGCTGCCTTCTTTGGAACCAGGGGATGGAGGCCTATCTGTTAGGGTTCCTCCTCTGCAGAAGCTTCTGTTGGAAACTGCCAAATGGAACACTTTAGGGGCCTAATCATCCAGGTCAGAGTTCTCATTTGACTCTGAGGTGGGTCATAATTCCAGACCATGACAAGGACTTCCACGCACATACACACATTTTGAAGAAAATTTCTATAGCCTATTTTTGCCCCAACAGAGACTTCTAGCTCAGGATCCTGAGATCCCTGAGTCTGATCACTCTACTCTCTGTAACAGCTTGAGCCTGATTGCCTGTTTCCTCTCCAGTAAACAACGTGCTTGGCATGATATGTCCTAAGATGCTGTAGTACCAGTAAAACAGATGCATGTCTCCCTTTCTCCCCATTCCCCCAGGATGATTGAGTGCTGACTTGGTGCAAGAAGAAGCAGAGTAACCCTTGAGTAATTTGCTGATTCAAAAATGGTTGTTCCCTGTGTGCTTTTTGCGCCAGCCACCATGTCCCAGGTGAAGAGGGCCTTGCAGCATCCTTTGGTGTGGTTAGGAACAGGGCAGCCTTGAGACAGGGCATGGGGTGGAAAGGTTTCTCTGTTTAAGCAAGGAAAGCTTGCCTGTCTAAGCCTGTCCCACTGTGATCTTGCCTTGTCATAAATTAACCACACACACAATTAAAGAGGCTGTCTCGGCTCCAGGAGCTGCAGATGTATTTCATCCCGGGAGAGAGAAACGGAGAGAGAGAGAGAGAGGCACTGCTGTGTGAGGGCTATAAAGCATCTGAGAGCAGAACTTGGGCTTCTAGCAGAGGGGCTTGTGGCTGTTTGTCAGCACAAGGCAGGGGACGTGGTGTCGGATGGGAGGCGGGGGAGAAGAGGGCAGCGAGGTGTGAAACAGTGTTTTTGAGCAAGGGAGAGAAGAGGGAGAGAACTCTGTGCACAATTGTGTCTAGGAGGAGTGTTTGTTTGTGTGTATGGTACCATTAGTAGCTGCTGAACATGGCAATTGCGTAGACCACTTCATTGTGTGGGTTGCTCCCTTTGCATGGACAATGTAATCACACCATTCTCCAGACATTTTTTAGGATCACCTAATGGCTGGCGTGGCATGGAAGCTGACCTTCCACGCAGTGTGAGAGATCCAGTAGCAAGCTGGTGGACACTTTGTGGCTGCCATGTGGCACAGCTACAAGGCAGAAGGTGTTTCATGCTGCTTCCACATGAATAGCAGCTGTGGGCAGCTGGATCTGTCTGGTGGGCCATATTTGATAGATGGGCAGAGCCGCCCACCTGTCAGTCACCAGATGTCACAATGAAATCAAATTATGCAGACAAAGAAGCAGACTGCAAAGTGTTGATGATCAGCTCATCATTGGGTGTTGCAAAATGGTGTGCTTTGCAGGTGCTGCTCATCACCTGACAGGCAATGCCTGCAAACTGTCTTTGGGCTCAGCTGCATCTTTACCTGCCCACCACCACCACCCCAGTGTCATATGTTGTCAGGCAGATGGGAGAGGCTTGGTTGATTTGGCCTTGTGAGCCAAATAGGGAGGCCTGCCATGTTAACCAGGTCCAGGAGAAGCCAGAGGATCCTGACAAGAGCGAGCAGCAGTAAATTACACCAAGTGAGTTAACGCTTTATTAGCAAAACAAGATCTACACAGGAGTGTCAGGCCTAATGAGCACAGCAACTCATCTCCATCAGGTCTTGCTTCCTTCAAGCAGTTGCCAAGACTAAAGGTTCCCGCCTCCCCACAGTCACCCAAGTCCCCTCCTCTCCAGGGTTTCTTCCAAGAATCAGAGACTATGCCTATGTGCTTGCCTTTGAACCTCCTGTTTCATGGCTCTCCTGGTTCTGGGAGACTAAGGAGGAGGGTATGTTGTCATAACAGGAGAGAGAGACACTCATGCCTCTTCACAAGCCTACTGTATTTTTGGTTTCTATGGAAGCTGCCCAGAGTGGCTGGGGAGGCCCAACCAGATGGCCGGGGTATAAATAATAAATTATTATTATTATATTATTATAACCCATCTCTGCCTCCCTCCTCCTCTTCAGCTTCTGATTCTGGACTTCTCTCTGCCACAGACTCTCCCCGCTCACTAAGCACTGTTACCTCTTCAGCTCCCAACACCACCTCTTCCCAGTCTTCTCCCTTTTCTCCTTCTGGTCACTCATTGTTGTCCCACTACCAATACCCAGGTCCTGAGCCTTCTTTCCTTGGGGGTTCCCCAGCTGGTTCCTCCCACCATTCTTCTGCATCCAACCAGTCCCTGACTGGTCCCTACTGCTGCCATAGCTTGCAACTCTGAAATCAGTGAAGTGATATTGTGGCTGTGTGTGTACCTGTGCAAACCAGAACCTGGTATGTTTGAGTGGGGAACCACCTCTTCTCCAAATGATAGACAGTTGTACTTATCCTTTCTTCTCTGTCCCTGAGAGAGGTCGAGTGGGAAAATATAGGAGACATCTCTGCAAGCTTTAACCATCCTGTGTTGGCCATTCCTTTCCACCTGCCATGTCAGAGTTCCTGCTATGGATCTAAGGCATTGTTGGAGGCTGCTTTCCTTTTTTTTATATATATAATAATTTTTATTAAATTTTCCATAATACAATTTCACCATATCAAAAAAATTTCACAAATTTCAACTTTTTAGACTTCCATCAGCTTCTCTGCAAATCATCCATATTTTTACATACTTTCCGCATTCCTTAAATTTAATATTGCCTTTTAGTATACCCTTACTATCCTATTCCTGGAGGCTGCTTTCCTTTGAGGGTTGCACATCCTTATGGATAATCTTCCAGCCAGGCAAAAGCATTTGAGAACAGAGCAGGGCTGGTGAGTTATGTGACCTGTGGGGTGGGGAGGGGCCTAGGTAGAGTCCTGAGGGCTGGCTAAAGCCCTGGAAGCCCTCATTTGTTCCCCAGTCCTGGGGTTCTGCACCCTTGATGTAGGAGCCAGTCACACCAGCATATTTCTCTGTATAGTAGCAGGTGCTGGAGCAATTAAGGGAGGCTCTTCCTCATTAGTCCGGCCATGTGCAGGACTTAGTAACATTGTAAACATTATGGAGGTGGGGGGATAGACCATGAAGAAGGGCATTGCTTATAATATAATGCTGTATTAAGTGCTGTGTGGAACCTCTGTTTTAATTTCCAATGAATTACAGAAAACCAATGCCTCAGCAGTGCTAAAGGGCTTGGGCATGGAAGCAACTGTAGGTAGTTGCCTGTCCATTTGTAAGTCGTTTTTCCCCCCTCTCCACTTTTGACTCAGTATCTGGCAAACTGATCCAAGCAGGTATGCTTCGCTTGTTGTTTGTACACTGTCTTGGCAAAAAAAAAACCCACATCCTTTTCAGGTGTGGTTTTCAGGTCCATTTCAGGTGTGATAGTTGTGAGAATTAGACTTGTGTTCCCATTTGCAGGGTAATCAGAAGGCAGCCCTGGGTCATTTGACCCTTTCATTCTCTCCCCTCCCCTATAAAAACTACACAAGACACTCTCTTTTAAAGTTTAAAGAACAAATAACTTTTACTTAGTGTACTTGTCATTGCCGGCTAAATATATACAATGCAGGTAGATGATACATAAGTTGCTGAAACATCTTATGTAGATTTTTATCTAAGACTGACTAACATTTACAGGCTGACATACTCTGAGGTAGACAGCAGCACAACACAACATAACTGCTGCTCTAACTGTTCAGATGGTTCAACCAACTGCCATAACTGTACCAACTGCCATAACTGCCACAGAGTGTATGAAGGTCATAGAGTTCTACAGCTCTTTCAACTAACATTTTACCTGTGCATTCTCGATGCTAACATCCCACAATAGTGACATCACAAATCTAGCAATTTTGAAATCTGGCTTGTTGTTTTGATTCCTGCTGGAAGCTTGGAGAGGGGAAACAGCTGAAATGTACACATTTTCCTGTACCATTCTGCCTGCCAGAACACCTACGGAACTAGCTGGCATCATGGTCCAATGGTTATGTGTACACATGGATGCACTTGAGAGCCTCAGTTTTGAAGCATAATCTTTGAACCTTGCAGCTTAATGTGTCAAAAGATGGCTGCACTTTGGCCAAGAGAGTTGTTAATACAGAGAAGCAAATATTGTTTTTCACAATTACCTAAAATATGTGTGTATCACACAATTAACCATATACATATATGCATCTATCTATATGTCTGTCTGTCTACCTGTCTGTCTGTCTGTCTGTCTATCTATCTATCTATCTATCTATCTATCTATCTGTCTATCTATCTATCTATCTACACACCCACACATATAAATATTTATATATTCCGGGAAACTGAAACGCCAGAAGGAAGCATGTGGACAAAAACTAGTGGTACTCCATGGCCAGGTATCCATGTCTTGTGTTTGCAGCATAGCCAGAAGAAAACCTGGAATCTAGTTTCGATCATCTGTTATTTTTAGAAATTTGGAGGTTTCTAGCCTAAGCTTAGAAAGAAAACCATAGAGAGAGAGAAAACCTTCTCAGTGTCAGGGAGTAGCTTGACAGGCATTATAAGGATTAGGACAAGGGTGAGGAACCTGTGGCCCTCTGGACATTGGCCCCCATCAGCTGCTGCCATCATGGCCAGAGATTAGGGATGATGGGAGTCATAGATTTCCTACCCTAGATTAGCAAGTAGCTATTTGTAGTTTACAAGTTTTTAACTTTGCTTCCCGACCCTTCTTGTTGTTGTCTCATTTCTATTCCATAAACTCATAAGAAAATATATTGATGTAGTGTACTGAACCTCAGCTAAAAGCAAAGAGCTCAGTTAATAGAGCATGAGACTCTTAATCTCAAGGTTGTGGGTTCAAGTCCCAATTTTGGCAAAAAGATTCCTGCACTGTAGAAGGTTGAACTAGAAGACCTCGTGGTCCCTTCCAACTCCACAATTCTATGATTCTGTGGTACAATTATAATATGAACATAGCAACAAAATCAAAGGAGACTACATTAAAATAAAGAGGCATACAAAATGGGTCATTTGACAAGAAGGTTATAAAATACCTGACCTGCCTTCATTTGTCATGCGCATTTCTCCTTTTAATTCTCCCAGTGTCAAAAACTTTCAATTAAATTAACTGAAAGCAAGGATACATTTGTGCACACAAATTAACAATTAACAATTTGCATCACTCCCTTCCCTGCCCTCCTCGTTTTCATGATGCAGAATTTGGATTTATTTATTTATTGGTTCAACACATCACTGACTGTGGCATGTAGGAGACACCTTCAGTTATACAGCCTTGCACCGAGGGGAAGATTGCTGCAACTCCGATGAGTCATTGGATGGACTTGTATCAGCCACTTGGGAGGGGAAGAGGGGACCATGGACCTGACCGTAGAAAACACTCATGGCCCCTCATGAAGCTCCAGGCAATTAGTCAACACGTTTCTCTCTTTATTATGTCTCTGCAGGGCAACCAGGACGCCACGGCTCCGCCTGACGCAATGGCCCAGCCCTACCCCCCAGCAACGTACCCACCACCCCCGCAGAATGGCATCCCTGCAGAATACGCTCCTCCACCACACCCACACCCAGCACAGGACTACTCGGGGCAGAGCACAGTACCTGAGCATGCCTTGACTCTCTACACGCCAGCACAGAGCCACACCGAACAGCCGGGCACTGACGCCAGCACGCAATCCATAGCGGGCACACAAACAGTACCGGTAAGTCACTTGGTGCTTGAAAGAGAACCTGTGAAAGGGGACCAGCCCTGGCCCGGAAAGGGCCTGCAGAGTGGGTTTTCAGGCCAGTTCAAGGAAGCCTGCAGTCAGGTAGGGAAGGAGGAGGGTGGTTCTATCTGCAAGGATGCAGGTATGAAGCCAGGTTGCTCTGCAGTCCATGCGCAAACTCAGCTGGAAAGCCCAAGGAGAGGTCTCCGCTCAAAAAATGGAGGGAGGCAGAACGTCCTGGTTCGAGACCGAGGGGCAGCATTATAGGCAAGGAGGTGGGCTGAAGCAGCAGATCAAAACCCCTCACCCTTCTCCTGGCTTATCTGGGATAAGAGACAACAAGGGATGGCAAATTGGGCCTGAAATAGAGCCGAGGGCTTGTGCAGCAGGAGGCAAGTTCACAGAGGCAATGCCAGTGCCCCAGCTGCCCCGTGGGCATTTGTGGCTCAGTGCTTAAGTTTCCTGGCTCCCCTTGTGTCCCTAATCACTTGTAATCTACCTGCTTGGCTGCTTGCCAATCCCATCGTGCCAATGATGTGGTTGTAATGCAGCTCAGTGAGGAAGCGCTGAGTGAGCAGTTCCCAGCCGCTCCTCCGTCCCTGAGTGCCAGGCTGGCTGCTTGCCACCGCGCAGCAGGGAGAGTGAGCTCTGCCTCCCCACATGGCTGCACACATGCAGACCCACATGCAAGCCCAGAGGGGTCAAGCCAGGACCGCTTTGTTTGTCCCTGCCCACCGTTGTGACGGCACCAATCTTTATCCTGCTCTCTCATGAACACAAACGTAATAACGATCAGAACCCCTAAGAACACCCTCTAAGGTAGGCCAGTGTCATTATTCCCATTCTGCAGTTGGGAAGGTTAAGGCCTGAAGCCAGATAGGGAATCTGTGAATGGTGAGGTCTGAGCAGCTCACAGTCTTAACTATCTGCATATGCCACTGATCTGTGTATGCTGTTAAAGGTTTGCAGCTGCACCCTCTCCCCATCCATCACCTACTGAGTTCATATCACCACGTACTCAAAACCCAATGGCCACATGCAAAGCCTAACTCCCAGCACTTAGCACTCTTGCAGGCGGCCCATATATCTGCAGCCAGCTTTTGCAAGGGGCAGTGATGGTCTTAAGCAAGCACAAAACAGTGGTGAGATCACAGTGGAATCTCTCTTTAATTTTCCCCTTCACCCCCAGCACACAGATGAAGCGGCACAGACAGACAACCAGACGCTACACCCACCAGAGTGTGGTTCTGACAAGCAGCAGCCCAAACGGTTACACGTTTCCAACATCCCTTTCCGCTTCCGGGACCCTGACCTGCGGCAAATGTTTGGGGTGAGTCCATTCCTCTCACTGCCCGCAACCTCTTTCGCTAAGCACGCTGACAAGTGTCCCCGGAGAACTCTGAGTACCTGCTACAGGCAGAGCCAGTGCTGCCATTTCCATTCCATTCCCTGTCGCGGGCATCACTGTTTCTGTTCCACTGCATTTTGGTTCCTGCCAAATACGTTATTCACCTTGCTGTCCGGTTTTTAGCATAAATTATGTAAGTTACCTACATTTGTTTCAACGTAAAGGATACGTCAGAAGCAATAAAAAAAAACAACAGCTACATTTTGTAAGTCTGCGGACTTAAGAAAACCAATGACATTGTGAAAGCGTATTGACTATTTGCTTGACTGATCTCTGTTGCTGACCACAAACAAGCATGCAAACTGCAGCAATTTCCACTTCTTATTCCATTGGAATTTTCCAACATCCTTAATTGGTGGGATCAAATAACATTTGATCCCAAAGGAAAGGACAGAGCATATTCTTTGTATGCAAAAGGTTCTAGGTTCAATCCCTGATATACCCAGATAGGGCCAGGGCCACCTCTACCATTAGACAGAGTGTGGCAATGGCCTCAGGTGGCAGATGCTGGGGAACAACAACAGCACTCCCTGGAACCCCCCAGTTATTCCACTCTGTTGCATCAGGACCATTTCTATGCCCCTCCCTTCCCAACAAGCAGGCTTGCTATCTCAGTTGTGTAGGAGGTTTTCATGTCACCCGTGGTGGATTCAATTGCCAGTACAACTGGCTGATCTACCGTGCCCTTCTCCTCTGACAGCAAAACACCTTGGTCCAGCTCTGGTCCAGCTCTGTCTGAAATCCTGCACAGCCGCTGCCAGTCAGAGTAGACAACACTGAGGTTGATGAACCAGTGGTCCGACTTGGTATAAGATAGTTCCCAATGTTTCTCAAGCTGTGTGCCCTCAGCATCCTGCACACATCTTCTCCATGAACAGCTGTTGTGAGGTCTCATAACAACCCTTGTGGTGAGAGTGCAGAGCTGCTCCTAGCAAAGTCATACCATGGCAGGAGCTCCCTTCTAATCTCTCCCATGAAACTTGTGACACCACCCCAGCCCCAAGTAGGACTGACCTGTCTTCTCAGCCTATGCATAGGTAGAACTCAGCCTCTCTCAGCCTGGCAGCACATGGGACTGACTGGTCCTTCAATCCTGAAGTGTCTGCCATGTTGCTATCAAGCTCCCAGGGATGGAGCAGGCTCTCAACGGCCTATGACAGAAGTGGGTATTTTGTGGTACTTTACTCCCCAGATTCCAGAGGTTACCAGGACACAGTGGCCCTTTGGGAGTAAATGGACAGCTTAAAAGGCTCAGGACGCAATACCTCAAGGACCGCCTCCACCCCCACTGTATGAAAGATTTCTGTTCTCCCAGGCCTTGGACTAATTAAATTATCTATGGCATTTTAAAAAGTCACGGGGTTGTTTTTATTGGTTTGTTATTACATTATGTATTTTTGTGGTTTTGTACTGTAAACCGCCCTGTGGTCTACAGGCGAAGGGTGGTATTTAAATTTAATAAATAAGTAAATGAAAGCAGACATGCTAAGATGGAGTGGACAGGGAATGATTACTCCTATTTTTACCTTCCACCCCTTCCTTCCTTTTGTTTTGTTCTGCAGCAATTTGGAAAGATCCTGGATGTTGAGATCATTTTCAATGAGCGCGGCTCCAAGGTGGGTTCAGCATGTTGGTGTCTGGTGCAACCCAAACATCAGTGTAGGTGCGCCTTCCCAGGGTCCAGACTGCTCTCTTGCCCCTTCCAGTTTCCTCTCTGTGCCTCAAGTTGCCTACCTAGTTTCTAATCACCCCTCTCTCCTACCCACCCCCTAAAACCCTACAGCCATTGACTTAGAATCAAAGTTTGGTGTTTTAACTTTCACCCTAAAAGTGAACAAGCTGAATGAAGATACTCCACAATATCAGGTTTGTGCATTCTTCAGATTCTAACTCTGAAGCAAGCAACAGAGAGAATAAGGTTGGAAAGATGATAAAACTAGGAGCTGCAAACCTTATAGCTAAGGCAACTTAATTGCAGGAAAAGAACACCCTCTCATGGTGAAACTGGAAATCACTCAAATTAAAAGAGGGGGAAAATGTTTTACCTAAGCAAGTTGTTGCAAAGGTTTTGCAGGAGATAGAGTTGAGCATGGGTCTTTTACAGAAATACATGCCAAAATACTTATTAACATAGTTTGCATTTTGTTTCCAGGAGGATATAGGGGTGTTTAGTTTGACAGGATTTGAAATTTCTCCCAGCTGTTAAATAACACATTTACTGAGTTTTCCTAGGCCCATTTCTTCAGGTTCAATATTGGCTTTTGGGGTCAAACCAGACTGTGACATGGGAGATGGATGACCAGATCTCCCCACGTCTTTCTCATAGCTTAATTTCTCCTTGTGTGTATGTCATGGTGTGGGTGGGGAATTGCATCAGGAGCATGGCACTGGGAAAAGGGGATGTTAAACCCATAAGAACATAAGATGAATCAGACCAAAAGCCCATGTTGTCCAGCATTTTGTTCTCACAGTGGCTATCCAGAAGTCCAAGGGAAGCCTGCAAGCAGAACCTGAGTGCAACAGCACTGCCCCCACCTGTGATTCCCAACAACTAGTATTCATTTCTCCCTACAATGTCTTCCTGATTCAAATCCCCACCCTACCCCACCCTGCCACAAAACTTATATTAGGTTTTTTGGGCGGGGGGTAGGGGTGGGCAGGTATAACCCAGGTGCCTGTGTTTTCCCCATCTCCCAAAAGGGCTAATGGCAATGTTTGGGGAGGGGTATTCCAAATGGGAAATTGCAATGATGGGAAAAGGGTTAAACCGCTCCCAACCACCATCACATCTTTTATCCACACCCCAAGCTGCATTTAAACTTTGGAAAAGGTGTTAGGAGATCCCCCAGTCCCAGATTTCCCATGTCACTGTCTGGTTTGGCCTTTGGTCCTGGTCAAAGAATGAGGACTTCCCACAGTTTCCATCAGACATTCAGAAAGTGAATGAATATACTATAATGGATCTCCAGGAATGTAATGCCTCTCCAGGTGGAATCGATTGCAAGTACCAGTAGCTCAGTCCAGAACACCTCACTCTTCCCACGAGGCAGCGGCAATGCACTCTGCCACGTCTTGCCCTGCAATTTTGGCCTCTTGGGAAGCTGGCGCCTGTCCTTATTCCTCTTGAGCCTTACCCCCTCCCCTTCTCCTTGCTTTGTCCCCCCCCCCCCCCAGCCCTTGGGGGTCGCTTGGGAAGTTCACATCCTGCCTCTTTCCCCAGGCCCTGGGGGATTCTTCTCTCTACTGCTCCTTACTCACCCCCCTCTCTCTGTCCTGTCCCACCCACCCCGTTTCCCCCCCCTTCTCATTCTCTTCCTCCTACTCCTCTTCCACCCTCTCTCCCTCCCTCCCAAATCCTCCTCTTTCTCTTTCTCTCTCCATTTCCCTTTCTCTCCCCCACTCACAGGGTTTTGGGTTTGTAACTTTTGAAACTAGTGCAGATGCCGATCGGGCACGGGAGAAGCTGAATGGCACCATCGTAGAGGGACGCAAGATCGAGGTGCGAACATGTGCACTGCCTGCTCTGCGTCGGGGCGTTAGGAGTCACACTTGCTCCCCACATGCACACACACACAGACACCCCTTTCTTTTCTAACCATTTCTACCTCTTGGGCCTCCCAGGACACGCAGGCGGGCGAGTGGATGTTGCATGCCCTGTGCTGTTGATCTCCCATAGGTGGTGGGGAGGGGTGGGGCACAGAGCAAAAGAAGAAGAGGAGGGCAGACCTCCTCCAGCAGGAGTCTGCTGGGATCTGCCAGGGAAAAGCTGGAGGGAGGGAGGGCAAGCACGATACTCCCAAATCCTCCAACCTCCCAGGCGCCAGCCAGATTGAACCACCTGCGACGCCTAGGCCCTAAAGGGTAGTTGTATTGCTGCCTGGCTTCCTTCTTGGTTGTGGTTCTGGTTTGTTTTCTTCAAAATGTTACATGATGGGGAGCCTCAGTGTCAGTGAGTTCGGAGATGAGATGGAGCAAGGCCTTTGGTTTCGCCCTGGTGGACCCTTCTTGATCACACTGAGGCACAAAGTGTTGTGCCATATAAGATGCTTCTTGCAGAATAATGTTGCTTGAGTTCGCCAGGGCTGTGGTCAAGGGCGGACAGGCAGTGCTGATCTGATGCTGACGCCATCCTTTTCTGGAGCTCCTGCCCCTGTGTGTTCCTTTGCATCTTCACAAGCCTGTCTGGTGAATGGATCTCCCACTGTGCATGAAGCCTGGGCAGGGCCCTCCCTGCATGTTGGGTGTTGAACGTTATGCTGGGAATGGAGAGGTTCAGGAACGTTTCCTTCGAAAGCTCCAAAATTCAACTTCCCACTCAACACGTCTGAAGCCTGTGTGCTCCAAAGGGCTGTACACCTAAGATAAGGAAATCGGGGCATTGCCAGACCTGTCATTTGCAGGCAGGGTTTCCAGCCCATACTCTTTGGAGAATCTGGTCCAAACCCTGATTGGCTTTTGTCAGTCCTGAAACGTTCCTTGCGTCTCTAGTCCCATGTTCCCTCCTGGGAGGAGGATATTTTGGTCCAAGGCCTGCCACTAACTCACTTTCTCTGTGCTTTGTGTTGCCAGGTCAACAACGCCACGGCCCGGGTAATGACAAACAAGAAGGCAGCCAATCCCTACACAAATGGTAATGGAGTGAAGCTGTGGCAAGAGGGTGTGCTAGGCCAGCGCTGGTCATTGCTGGAAGACTGGCAGGCCTTTTTTTTTTAAAAAAAGTGCTTTCTGTGGGGTGGGGTGGGCCTGTGTCAGGGCGTGGGCAGGCGTGGAGCCTGACTTTGTAGTACTTCCTGGGGAGGAATACAGATGACAAAACTGGCTCTTGTTTGCTAGAAAGCTTGACCCAGAGCTCCTTAGGCCTTTCACCTAGGTCTCTGGCAGGTGGGGCTGGTAGTGAGAGCACAGGACAGGTATGGGCCAGGGTGATGCTCTCACGTCTCCTTGTTCTTCCTCCCCAGGTTGGAAACTGAACCCTGTGGTGGGCACCGTCTATGGCCCAGAGTTCTATGCAGGTAATGTCTGGATCAGACCAGGTCCCTGGACAAGATCCTTGCTTGCTTGTTCCTGACACAGGTGCCTGTGACAAAACAAGAAGAGGGGGCTGGGGGCAGGGTGCTATCCTTAGGGCCTCAGTGAAACAGGCCAGAGGAGGAGTCATACTATGGAGCTCTTCTCAAGAGAGTGGAGCAGGAGGGGAGTTTTGGGTGCAGAAAGATTCCCAGAGGATGTGTATATAACAGAGAAGAGAGGATGGGATGAAGCCAGGTGTCCTCCTCCCAGGCGCATGAGGATATTTCTCAGGATACCTGAAGAGGGGCAAGCTCCTCGCTTCCTCTCTGGGGGATCCCTCCTCTGCCACACAGAGGTGGGTAGGCCATGTCTGGCACCAGGAGAGGACTCTTCTGGGGGTGCTCATGGGGGTTTCCTTTTCTCTCCCACAGTGACAGGCTTTCCATACCCAGCCACAGGAACAGCGGTAGCGTACCGGGGGGCGCACTTACGGGGGCGGGGGCGCACGGTCTACAACACGTTCCGGGCAGCTCCCCCACCTCCGCCCATCCCCGCTTACGGAGCGTGAGTATTTGCCGCAGAGACAGGGGCCTTCGAAAGGCGGGCGGGGGGAGCCTTTGGGCTCTTTGGACGGAGACAACAGGCGATTGGTCTGCCCCCACATTCCTCAGGGGAAACACTTCCCAGTTGCCCTGCCCTGACTACATCTCCAGCCATGTTTGGGGCAAGCCCTGGCCTGCACCTGGCTGGCTGCCCGTTTCACCTAGAGAAAGGCGTCTGCTTTAGGTGTGCCTGTTTGATTAGGATAGCTGGCCATAGAAGTAACACTGTGACTAGCACACTCAGGAGGCAGACAGAAGGTATTCAGTAGCCATTTTGTCTTGGCTCTTTCAGAAGATTTGTCCCTGTTTGCCTCTTTACATTTTTTTTTTTTATTTTGCGAGGTGGAGGAATACAGGCAACTTCCCACTAGCGCAGGGGTTGTGTTGCAGGTCAGTGCATGCTTCAGCCCGTTCCACCCCCTTCCGGGGCCCAAAGTGGCACACATGCATGCCTTAGTAACGTGCAAACTGGTTGTTTCCTGTACAATCTCTTCTGTGTAGTGAAATAGAAACTGACAGTTATATATAAAGTGAGGGTTTGGTTTGGTTTGGTTTGGTTTGAATACTGTGACTATGCAGATAATAGGCTAAAGGAGTCCAGTGGGTGTGATTGTCAAACCCATGTACTTACCACATAGAAGACACTCATGTGGCACTTCACATATCACAATCTTTGCACAGCTGGGAAAGCACACTGTGTAGTTGTGCACTTCCTCCCCGCCTGCCCCCCCCAGTAAGAACCCTCAACTCCTCTGCCCATCATAAATTATGCAAGCCAGTTGCGTTCATGCAGATGTGCTTTGCGCAAAATATTTATTTGTATGCTCTAATCTGAAACTGATTTGCGCAGTGTAGATTTTATTGATTTATTTGGCAGCAAGGGAAGCATGAGGGACAGCTGGGCAAGGAAAGATGGGAACATCAGAAGAGCCCATCTAGTCCAGCATCCTTTTCTCACCCTGGCCAACCAGATGCCTGGGGGAAGCCTGCAAGCAGTTTCTGGGAAGTGCTATTCAGAAGCATTGCTGCCTCCAAAGGTGGAGGTAGACGATGACTAGAGGCCATGCAGGATGGGACTGGTGGCCATAGTAGGCACAGAAGCTGCATCCTTTACAGACTCTTTCTATTCCCTACTGACAGAAGAGTTAGAAACTGGCTTAGTTTAGTATCTATACATGAGTAATCATAGCATCCATGTGCATGCTTAAGCATGGAACATATCTGAGTGGCTGCGGCCAGATTCCCCGAAGGAGCATCTGCTCCTTCTTGGTCATCCCACTTGCCTGTCAGGCAGATCGCCCCCATCCAGCTTGATGACTAGCACATTTGCATCTCCCCCGCCGTTGAAGCAGAGAGAGGCCATTAACAGCACTGAAAACCAGAGTCACAGAGGTCCGCTTGATGCCAGAGCCAGGGTTACCCTTTGAAACAAATGTGCAATCGCACGGAATGGACTTCAAAGTGCCTCGCACGCAGCCATAAGTCACCGTTGCATTGCTTCTTTCCTCTGCAGAGTGGTTTACCAGGACGGATTCTACGGTGCTGAAATTTATGTAAGTCCAGCCTTTCTTGATTTGCTCTTACAGGGAGAGAGAGAGAGAGAGAGAGAGAGAGAGAGAGAGAGAGAGAAATTCTTGTTTGTTGACTTTCCAGTCCAAGCTGCAGTAGCCCACCGGCTGATTCTCGTGCTACGCCACTCCTCTCTCACCCCCACAAACACACATGCTGGTAAATAGGCACATGACCTTCTGGGAAGGATATTTCATGTCTTGACAAATCCCACCTGCTCACTTGGTTAAGAGTGACGACCAGGCGGGGGATTTGCAGAGCCAGTGCTTGCAAATGCAACGCAAGCGCAAAGGATATTCTGCTTGGTCTCGGGGCATTGGGGAGCAGAGGAGGTAAGGCAGCAACTGTACACCCTCCATCCTCTCTATCCCTTTTCATCACTCCTGAGTTGCTGCTTATGAGGTGTGTGTACCATTGACTCTCCCCACCCCCACCCCACCATTGCAGAGTCCCCCATAGCATCAAGGCAGTGAAGGAAACAGCTTGAAGTAAGCTTCCCTGCATACATGCTGTAGGAGGACCACTGCAAAACAGCAGAGCATGTTGGGACAGGGGTGGCGCTCAGGCTCGCACGCAGGTTCGACCTGCCAGTGGCCCTGTGCCTTCTACAGCTGCTCCCCCCCAGGGCAGGTTTTATTTGCTGGTCCAGTATCAGCATGCTGTCTTCTAGCGGCATTTCCCCCTCCATATTTAAAGTGCTCTGGGCAATATTTCAAGCGCACACTGACGGATTTATCAGAGGCGACATCTCGTTAACACCGCCACCCGCCAGGGAGGTGACATTCTCTCCTCAGCATGTTTAATTTCTGCAGGTTAATGTTAGTGAGATCCCCGGGGAATGCTAATGAGACTGGTGTTGGGCTAGTCTGGTGGGGTGGCTGCATGCGTCCCTCCTGAGCTTGGTTAGCACCTGGGGTGCCCAGCTTCTTTGCTGAGAACCAGCCTCATAGCACAAGATGCCTCTTTTCCTGGTTGCCGGCACAGGCACCGCAGCCTTCACAGTAACTTTTTGTCTCTCCTCTTTGCTCCAGGGGGGTTACGCAGCCTACAGATATGCCCAGCCGGCAGCGGCAGCAGCAGCTTACAGTGACAGGTAAGCAGCCCTACCTGTTTATTAGTCCTGATCTTGCGGTTCATGGCATGTTCCCCTGCCCAGTGTTATCAGCCAGCATCCTCGACAACAAGGATGAGGAAGGGTGCCCCCGCACTGTCCCCACCAGCACCACCAGTTTACGGGGTCTGGATAGGACACCCCAAGGAGTAAGGAAGGTGGGCCATCATTGCCTTCAGCAGGCCGTGTTCCCATCCTCTACAAACCCACTTCTGCATCTGTGAGGGCCATTGCTTGACCTGTCTGGATATGAAACTCCAGGGCTCAGCAGCGCATAGAATTGTTGGAAGGGTCCCTGATTATCATCTAATCCAACCCTCTGCAATGCAGGAATATGCAGCTGTCTCATACGGGGATCAAACCTGCAACCTTGGCATTATCAGCACCACACTTTAACCAGCTGAGCTATCCAGACTCAATCTGACCTGACCCCTGGCTCTTATTATAACGTGCCTCCAATACCAGTTGTTCATGAGAATCTGCTTCATTCCTTTCACACCTATAGGAATCAATTATTCTGTTCTGTTCTGTTCTGTTCTGTTCTGTTCTGTTCTGTTCTGTTCTGTTCTGTTCTATTCTGGTGGACATGCCTAACTTCATATGGATATGGAGCAACTGTATGGAACATGACCAAGTTCTGTGGGGCCTGTTAGGTGGCCTCTCTTGCAGGGCAAAGCTCTGTGGTAACAAGGCAGCTGTATTTAACTCTTCACAGTCCCCTCATTCTTCTAATATCCAAATTATGACAAAGGTGGCTGTGGTTATCTTACTGGAAAGCTGGAGGAAATATTATTTATCTGGTTATTAATTCACACTGATTAACATTCCCCTCACCCCTTTACTACCTTTGTCTTTTAGTATCCTATTAGAAATGCGGTTGATTGTCATTTAATTAGTCTATCGGTGGAATATCAGGGAAACCGTTGAACGGTAACTACTTTTAGATCACTCCAACATGACATTCTTCCTCCATGGAAGCATGCAGATGAAAAACATGGAGACAGAATGGAGGGGGGTACCCATCCAGTTTTCCCAGGAAAGAGCTGCAAGCAACCTATTAGATTTTTGCCAGGTCCTTCTCATGAGTCTCCTGGAAAATATAAATGGACTTTTAAATAAATTATGATATAAAGTTTTCCACATCTATTATTTCTTGACAGAAAGGAAAATGCATGTTTAGTTATTCTGCTTGGTTTAAAATGCCCACATTTTACTTAATGTATAGGCATTCTAATGGTTAGGGCACAATGGTTAGGGCAGGGGGAGGGGAAGCTGTGTGTCCCTACAGACATTGTTGGGCTCAAACTCCCACCAGCTCCAGCCAACTTGGCCAACGGCAATATCTAGAGGGAGGTTCCCCCACCCCTGGTTTAGAAGAATGGGCTCTGAGCTACAGTTTGGATCTCAGTTAAGCCACAAGGGTAGTCTTAGGTGAATCCCAAAATAATCTCAGCCCCCCATCTGCAGTAATGCTGGCCTACCTTACAGGGCTGTGTCAAGAATTATTGAGATGGTTTATCTATTTAAAAGTGTTTATATACCTCTGTATCATAAAGCTATATCACAGCAGTTTACAGCCACATGAAAACAAAAAACCAAACAATAAAATCATCAAAAGTTAACTTTAAAATTAAAAACTAACATCAACAAAGTACAACAGGTGTACTCTTAATTGCCTGCATAGGCCTGGCAGAACAGAAAAGTTTTCAGCAGGCATTTAAAAGTTGTCACTGAAGAGGCCTGCTGAATCTCTGTGGGCAGCGTGTTCCATAGGACTGGGCTGATGACACTGAAGGTTTCTCATTGTTGTCAAACAAGCCTCACCAACTCAGGTAACAACCAAAGACACGCCTGCATGTGATCTCAGTGATCCCTGAGGTGTTCTGGACCCATGTCACTCAGGACTTTGTAAGTCAATCCATGAACCTTGAACCTGGCTTGGTTAGCAGGTGTGTAGCTGTTTTAACAATGGTGTGACATGTTCTAGAAGCATGGAATAGTTGGAAAGGACCCTGACCAGAAGCTCCCATCCACAATCTGCCTACCACAAGCCTCCAGTCCAGACCCAAGGGCAGCCCCACTTAGAGCCCATTGCAGTATTCAAACCTCCAAGTTATCATTATGCACACAAAGTAATTTGAACTATAAATACTAAGCATTCTTAAAATCCCCTGAGCTTTTACTGCTTTAAGACTTTAGCTATTGAATATCAGTCTTGCAACTCCATTCTTCTTTTTGAAATATTAGTTTAAGAACCCCTGGAATTAAGCTCTTTGTTCCTTCTCTTCCTCACACACAAAATCCTCTTATAATTTATTCCTCTTGGTTCATATGATCCAATATTGCCAAAGGATCTGCTCCAGTCCCTGTTCCCCATCCTTCCGCACCCTTTCCTGTTTTCCAGAGGCAGCCAGGAAGCTATTCAGCCTCCATTTCCTGTGTGCCACACACAACCAGTTCTTTTCATCTTGATCCCCTTTTCCAGCTGGTTGCCACACTGTAATTCACTCTGATTCCTCCTCCATCTCCTTTTTCTAATAAGCACAGATGCACAGCATCACAGACTTAATGTTCACCATCTAGGACAACATCTAGCCAGGGAACCTTTTCTAGCCCAGGGAGTGTTCAGAGGACCATTTTGCCCTGAGGTTCCCCACTCCTCATCTAGGATAAGTGTGGGAAACCTTTGGCCCTCTGGATCTTGCTGAGCCACAGCTCCCATCAGCCCCAGCGAGCATGGCCAATGGCCAGGGATGATTGGAATTCAGTGTTCAGCAACATCTGACAGGTCAAAGGTTCCCCCACAGCTGATCTAGGAGCTGGCCAGATTTTTAAGGAGCCCAAGTTGGGGTGCCTCTCCCTAGTTAGCCTCCCTCCTCCTCCCCTCCCTGGGCTGCCAATGCCTTTGTTCTCTCAAGTCTGAGGAAGGGGCAGGCACTTGTTTCATTCTTCCCACGCCCATCACTTCTGGCCAAACGGGGGTTCCAGGCACATGCTTCTGCCTCGCACACCTCGCTGCCCCCCACCCTGCAATTGCCATTTTGCAGCAGAGAAGAAATGCCCAGGGGACTGGAAGCACAACTTGGGCATGTAATGTGTCATTCTGGCCAGAGACCTGGGAGTTGTGCTGCCAGTGAGAGCGGGAGATACTCCGCAAGGTGGAACCGGAGCAGCAGTCCATGCCAGGGCAGCTCTTTCAGTTTGCAGCATGCCCACTGCTATCTGTGACAAGGCAGCACAGGTGATGGGCAAGGGCTGGGCTTGAGCAGGTGTTCCCGAATACACACCTCGCAACCTATTTTAATGTGTGTTTCTTTTACGCTCTCAGTTCTTTTCAGGTTCTGCGTATTTTCCCTTGCACTCTGGTGCCAAGCACAGAATTTCCCTTGTTTGCAACACTTTTCCAGTGGCCGGCCCTTGGTTGTTAGTAATGACTTCCTTCCCTTAGACCTTCTGAAGATGTTCAGGGGGAATTTCATCCGGGCTTAAGGAACCAGAGTGGTGGGAATGAAGATGCAGTTTGCACATGGCTCACAAATCTTGGTGTATTCTAAGGGTGTCCAAAGTTTGAAGTGCTCTCTCTGTGTGTGTATGGAGGAGACCGAAAGCTCTTTGGTGGGCTGTTTCCTAAGAACTCAGAAAAAAATCCTGCCATTTCTGTTGAGGTGTATTATAACTTTAAAAACAAAAAAAACTATGTATGACATCCGGGGCCTGATTCATGATTTTCTTAACATTTAGGGTTGGCAACTCTGCGACCCCCCAGTTTCTAACGCTGCCCCCTGTGTTCGCTCCTAGTTATGGCCGAGTTTATGCAGCTGCAGATCCTTACCACCACACCATCGGCCCTGCTGCCACCTACAGCATTGGCACTATGGTAAGAGCCCTCCTTCCCACCTATTTGCGCGTGGGGCTGTCTGGGAAGCATGCCGCCTTGGGGCTGGGCTGGCCACTTAGGGTAAAAAGAGAGGGGTGTTGGGAAACATCCAAATTCACCCCTCGGTTGCAGCCGCCTCCTCAGCACTGTGCAGTGAAAGGAAGCCTAAGGAGGAGAATCCCAAGAGTGGGGAGGGAAGGACAGAAACATACAACACACACAGGGCCTGGTGCAGACCCTCCTGCTTTCGTGGCCACTAGGAAGGACATACACAGGCCTGCTGCAACATTCTTGGCTGTCACCAGGCTTCCTCCTATTTAGCCTGCCTTGATGCACTGCTCTGTAGGGAAAGTGGTCCAGAACGGGCAGCATCTTGTCCAAGTGGAAGTGGCCGTTTGCTCAGGAACCATTTCTGAAGGAGCAGCTAACTCTTAGGCAGAGAACTGGAGCAGGGCAGAGGGTGGGGTTGGTTGCACAAGCACACAGCCCAACGCCACTCCCTGCTACTCCCGATCTCACACACACTGCCGCACCCATTTCTTGCAGTGACGCCTCCTTGCAATCAGCTTTCACATACAGCATCAAAGAGGAGAAACATCCAAGCCACCCTGCTTTACTAACCTTCCCCACCCAAGCCACTAGCCCGTCAGTGCCTTCCCAGCGATAAAACAAGGAACGAATGGCCTTTTCAGCCATCTCGTGGGCTTAAGGAATTGGGTTCAGTTCTTTTGGGTGTCGGGGGGGGGGAGGGGAGGCAGGGCGGAAGATCCTGGGCTGGCTGAAGGGGACTGAGGCTTGAGTGCAATCCATCTCTCTCCCCTTACTACTGAAATGGTCCATAGGAAACAGCTAAGTTCCAGCTTCAAAAGCTCTGCTTTCCTTTATTTTATTTTTTAAAAAATGTACCTCAGCCTTATCCATTCATTATCCTCTGGACTTCTTGTGAGCCCAGGCCCACAGCAGCATTGCATGCTGGGAGTTGAGTCCAACCACCACCACCACCACTTCGTCCCCACCACAAAGCAAGGCCTCTGCCAGCCTTGGGGGTCCCAAGGGACCCCAGTCTTGGCTGAAATAACAGGGCAGGGATGGGCTGTGCCTCTCCTTTATACTGATTGGCTTTTTCTCCGTCTTTGATGTTGCAGGCTAGTCTATACCGAGGAGGGTACAGCCGCTTCACTCCCTACTAGCAAGACAGACCCAGCCCCTCCTCACAATAGTAACACTGACTGCTCCTTAGAAATCAAACCAAAATCAAATGGACATGGGCCCCTGCCCCACGCTGCTGGCCCTCGGCAGCCTAAACCACATATTTCTTTACCTCAAGCCGCCTCTCATGCCTCACATCCCACCTGTCTCTGATGGTGTGCCGCCAAGTTTGTTTTCATTTTGCAAAGCTACTAGCCGGGGGGGGGGGGGACAGGCGCCTGCTTCCGCCAGACGAAACAAAACCAAACACCACCAGCAAGCAGAACCTCACAGAGAGCCTCCCTAGAGCCCACCCTGCTCCCAAGCTTTCCTGCCACGAGCCCCAGGGCCATGTGGCGCTCGACTTAGGCCCCCACTCAGGCCCCCTGCATTGTGCTGGGTGTTCAGGTCCTTGCACAGGGGAGGGAGGGTGCAGTTAAAAGAACTCAGGATGTTATCCCTCTCGGATGCAAACTGCCAAGCTCCTCACTCACACACACACGCAAGGACCAGGTGGGCAGGGCTCCAGGCTGCTCCAGAATCCCAGCAGGTGCAGGCTGCAGTCCCAACCCACCTTACGCTGCTTAGATGCACTCAGCCTCCAAGCAACAGCAGGGAGAATTTTGCTTCCTCTGCCTGCAGGAACTGGAAGCTGCCCCCTTGTGGAGGAATGATGCGATGGGGGAGGTGGAGGACAGCTTTCCAAGCATGCAGCAAAAGTGAGAGCAGGTGGGGGAAGAGGGGACCCTGCAAGGAGCCCCTGCTCTCTAGGCTTATCAATCCACATGCCTAGCAATGTGAAGGAGCTGGTTGGGACCAGCCTCCTGGTGGGCTGAATGATCCCAGCTCCTTTGTTTGTATGGGGAGCAGCCATTCCATGTAGGAGGTGGGCAGCGCTCTGTGTGAGCAGGTCTGGCACATACATCTGTACAGAAAGGGGGCAGGGGAGGGGAGGACACTTATGCAGACACAGGAGGCGGGGCGGGTGCTGGGTGCTGGGAACTGAGTCCCAGGCTCCCACTTCCCAGCTCTACCATACCCAGACCAGCACACCCCCCAGAGAGCAGAAACCCCTTCCCCAACGCCAAGTCTTCCCCGCCTGCCGCCTGCAGGTTGCTCCATGGAACGTTCTGCCTTTGTTTTCTGTTGTAGTGAAACCTTCAGCTGTTTCCTTCTGGGACCAGGAAGGGCACAAAAAAAAAATTTTTTTTAAGCAAAGCAACAAAACAGTTACAAAACTTAACGAGCCAACAAAACAGTTACAAAACTAACAAGCCAAGCGACAGGCCATCCGGACGGAGCTCAAGCACCGGCCGACCGACCAACCCACCGACCGGGACGGATGGACGGCAGCCGCCCACAGACTCTGCAAAGCCGTCCGCACACCGGGAGACCCGTGCCCTGCTCCCCGCACACCCCGCTGCAGACCCACGGGGCCAGGGACAGGCACTGACACAGACTGGATTCCGCAGGCCCTCCCAGGCCACCACGTCTTCCTTCCAGCCCTCCTGAAGAAGAAGAAGAAGAGCTGCGGGCGTCCCCTAACCACAGAACACGCCACGAGCGCTCCCGCAGGGCTAGCAATCCTGCTTCTCGCTTCCCAGAACCTCCCAATGCTTTTTGTGCTTTGCTGGTTCATCCATTTGTCAAGTTGGCAAGGCCTCGGGATGCCCAGGCAGGGCCAGGCCAGGGACTTTCTGGGCACAGCCACCTTGTTTCTGTGGGTGGGAATCTCGGGTTTTAGAGGGGTGTTGTTGTTTTTTTTCCTTTGAAGAGATTGCACTTTCCCCCCTTCCCCCGAGAACCCAGCTCCCACCAGCCCCAGAGGGGGTCAGAAGCTGCACCCTGTTTACCTTCCTTGCAGTAGGCCTGGCTGCTCTCACTGTGGCTTCACAGAGCTGAGATCATCCGAGGCGATCCCCGCCTTGCCCATGGTCTCCAGATCTACCAAGAACCCCCAACCCCTATCCTCAAAGGGCCAACGGTTGCCACCACACACACACACCACCACCACCGGGGCAAGCACGCCCTTACAACTGCGTGGCCAAGCCCGTGGGAGGCCACAGCCCCATGGTGGTGTCAGGGAGTGAGGCGGGGCTGTGCACCAAGGGCTGTGCACAAACTGAGCAAATACCTGCTGGCGCCAGTGGGCACGCTCTCTCCCATCGGTTTCTTCCGTGCCTATGGCCCATAGTGGGAGGGGTGCATGTCCTACGGCCCACTCCCCACACCCTGCCACCTGCTCCCAGAGCCAGATGGACTCTGGTCCTTCCCCATGCTGACCCTGAAACCCCCCCCCCCTTGGCTTTTTCATCTCATGAAACCTCACTTTCTACTCAGCATTAAAGCTCCTGACACGCCAGCAACCAGATGATCCTCCTTTTCTATTCCCGTTGTATATAGCCCCTTCCTTTGCCACTCCTTCCCCCTTGTATAAAGCTCCTCCCATTTGCTGCCCTGTCTCCCACCCTGGGAGCATCAGCCCGCCCACCCGCCCCATTCTGTACGCTTCAAAGGTGTGACCATTCAAATAAACAGTATTATTATTATTATTACTATTATTATTATTTATTGATTATTATTATTATTATTAAGATTATTAATAAAGGTTTCTTTCTTCAACCAGGATGGCTCAAGCTTTTGACTCGGGGGTGGGGGGAAAGAAAGGGGGGCAATGAATGGTGCAAGCGGGAAGGAGAAGCATGAGAGGAGGAGGCATGAGTTTGAGCCATGGCTCAGCGGTATTCCGATTGCAGGTCACTACAGCAGGGATGGGAAATGCGCTGCTCAGCTGGACTCCCAACATCAGCCACAGCCAGCCTGGGATCAAATGGAAGATGGACCTGGAGTCTAGTGACCTCTACAGGAGACCATGTTGACTTAAGAGAAAGCAAGGTCTGAGGTATTCTCTGCTGCTGATCAGGGGCTCCATAAATCTCTGTGTTTGCTACTTGCGAGTCTGCGAACACGCGGGCGGGGCAGGCAGGCGGGGCCAGAGCTATTTAAGCACCTGGAAGGCTATGAGTTGCATCTCCTTGGTGGAGCACAATTTTTCTCCATATATGTGCCAGATCCATTACAGAGTCCTGACAGCCTTTGCAGCATCACACAGCCATGAATGTTCCATGCAGGTAAATTGTGTGGAACTGTTTTTTGTTTGTTTGTATGACCCACTGCTAGTAAATATAATCCAGTAGTTCTGTAGCTCTGTCTGTCCAGCTATACACACACACACACGCCCTTGTCATTTGCCATGTATAAGGATTAACACAAATTCTGCATTCACTTTTCTCTCCACACCTTAATGTGTTGCTTCTGATGCTTTTCCATTGCAATTCTATCTTCACACGGAATTAGAAGTGGGTGATGATAACAGCAGGCAGTTTTCAAGGCAGTCACACAAAGTGGATTTGCACAGGAGGAACACCTCATCATGCATTAAGTTTCTTAAGGTGGTTCTACTACATGTGGCCCTCCTGATGTTGCTGGACTACAACTCCCATCATCCTTTGGCCTTGCTGGCTAGAGCTGATGGGCTTCCAATAACATCCAGAGGGCCACAGATTCCCCACCCCTGCTCTTCTACACACAGTGAGGAAATAGAAGGCCAGCAAACAGGGAAGCATGAGCAGGTAATGAAGAGTTTCCTGGCTGCCTGTGAAAGGCATGATAGGAAACAGGGTAATACTTGTGTCAATGCTGGGAGACCAGGATTTCTCAAACACCCCATTACAGCTCTGGCTGAAGGAGGAAATTTCATTATTAAAGCAACGGACTGGGTTAGACAGTTTTCAAAATGCCAAGCTTGTTGCTCTTGCTGCAGTCGTGCCCACCTGAGCAGCACTGGCAGTGCAAATGTTGCTGAACATGGGGACAAGGCCTGTGCAGCAGAGAAGCTGAGGTCCCTGTGCACATCACGCTTGGTCAAACTCCATGCCGCTAATTGCCTGCATGCTGGACTGCAAGGGAATTCTCTTGCTTGGCTCTGCATCAGAAATTCGGAGATGGGGGCAGAGAAAGAAGTGTGTGCGCATATGCGTGCATGCGAGAGAGGGAGTGGGAATGGAAGCGAGTTGACGGGGGGATGTCAGTCTGCTACAAAGCAGGCAGTAGCCCAGCCCTGGGGAAGGCCTACAGTAGATCGCTTGACTTTTTGCAGACAGGAGGCAGGGGTAGCCTGAAACAAGGATGTTTGCAAATGCAAAAATGCCCATTAGCTCTCACACCTCCACATTATTCTCTCTCCGCCCCAAAACCACCACTGGCCAAACCTTGTGGAGATCACCTCTCCAAGATACACTTGCTTGCTGTGCTGGCCGAAGGACTGGTCCCTTTAGCCCTGGGTTGTTGCTATTATGCCTGTCTTCTTTTTCTCTCTCACCCCACCTCCCCACCTTTATCACTAAGACATCAGGTAGTCCCCTGCTATAAAGCCAAAGTTTCCTAACCCAGTGCAGAGTGCAGCAACACCCCCAGAGCTTGTCTATCACTGCATATGACAGGTTCTTTCTGAAGCAAGTATTGGCAAAGTTGCAAAGGTACTGGACTAGATCTGTTCAGGATTCTGGAATGGGAATAACCTGGTTATCTTTAATTCATCTTGGGAGCTTAGGGCTCAGGGACTGCCCGCTCTATCTTGCAAAGTCCTGAAGACACCAGCAGCAGCCGCCAAGCATAAAGCTCTGCTGCCATCCTGTGGACTTTGTTGATCACTGCCATGTCCCCTTTTTCAGGCTCAGGCCAAGGCCCTGTCCACACTATCACATTTCTGTTTAATATGTCTTTTGCCTCTGCACACAACCCATTCTCTCCTCGGTTTGTGGTGCACCTGAATGCAATGTGGAAATCTCCAATTAATCACAGTCCAAACTCAAACTAGAGTTACCAGCTTCAGGAAAAGCTAGGATCGTAATACCAACTTTGTATGATGAAGCCTGTAACCACTGAAGCCAATAACCACTGTTTACTATGTCACCCAGCTTGAAAGGGGAAACTAGTTAACTGGAGACTTCTCTGTATTGATTACATTAAGGGAGGAGAAATGGATTTGCTCATATATTTTTAAAAAGCTATTATCATGTGAATGTTCTTGCCGAACCATAGGAGTGCTAGCCCACTTTTGTCTTCCCTCAATTTGAATTCAGAATGTCTCAAACAAAACATTGAGTGGTTTTTGTTTGACGTTCTGATGGGTATGCTTGTTCTAACTACTACCTCAATTGTATCTAGTAAAAGAGAAAGAGAAAAAGAGACATTTATTGTGAATTTATTAGTAGCTCAAAAAAAAGTAGGGAAATAGTGGAAGTTATAAATAGCTCGGACTCTTTAAGATATAGTAAAATAAACTTTAGAATAGAGCAAGAATTTGGTGTGCAAATAAACACAGTGATTGTCCAATATGTCAGTTATGGTTGATTAGCCTTAAGATTTTGGTATTGTAATTATAGAAATATACATATTCAAAACTCTCTGCATTCCTTTTTTCCCTTATGTCATCCATTTAAGACCTTATGAAAATGCACACATCTCCATCCCTATAGTGCTAAAAAAAAAAGGCTATTCCAACTTCCCTCTTAAATTTCTGGAGTTTAGCACCTTGCCTTGAACAGGGAGCTATTCCATTATATAAATCACTTGCTGTCTCAATGAAGGCACTTCCGGCGCGAGACAGCAACTATATTGTATTTCAATGCTAGGGCTCAAAATTGCACAAGGACAGAGTTCATTAAAAGTTGCAACATGCTACTAAAAGCATTCCTTTAAAGAAATTTTGAAAAATAAATAAACAACCGTGTTGCGAATTGTTGTGCGTCACTACGCAGTTTAAGGGTATCAGCATATCCAGAGCTCCTAATGCAAAAAAGTAATGAAGCACACATTTTATCATTTCATAAGACACAGGAGGTAAAAAGTGTCAATGTAAATCACCAGTCACGAACATATTTTGTAGAAAAGCGGTTCATCTGCCAGACCCGTTTTCACTTGCATGTCTTCCTTAGTCATATAAACTCTATTCAAGCAGAGCAATTTTTTCAAAAAAAATATCAGTCTGAAGGAGCGGGCAGAAATTCACCAGGTACTAGAACACTTCAGAATTCCCCCATGTGTACTTTTTCCACCCTTAAGGGCTACTCTTTTTGAAGCTATTCATCCAAAATACGTTCCTGTGGCTTCAGTTTTCTTAGGTAAGTGCCTGATACATTGTCATAATTAAAGTTTCCTTATAAATAAGAAATGTAGAATAGATTGAAGGGGTGGGGATGTATGTTATCATGAATTTTCTCAGGGCAAAAGAAATTTAGAGATTTGATTGCATTCAAAAGCTACAGTCTCCCAGTTAGGTTTTGCTGAAAATGTGTTGGTGATGAGAACTGGCAGCTTTATCCAGGGTCGTGCAAAGCTGGTAACAGACTCAGGCCGGATGGGAAATGAAGGCCCCATTTCAATAATCTTTTCCAATGGGTCCCCCCTTTGCCTCTAACAGGGGAACTTGAAAGTAGGCCCCTCAAAATCATAGGCTCATGCCAGCTAGGCCACTCACCCTGCCTCTGCCCTGGCTTTATCAGTTTATGTCAATGATAAAATATGCACATTACTTCAGCATCAAAAAAGCTGCAATTCAAGTTGTTTCAGCCCATGTGATAGGTAACTATTGGTACAGGTTTTTAAAATGGATGTTTTCAGAGTTTAATGTGACTTAATAAGCCTGTTCTATAGCCCATATCACAAGTACAGTGTGGAATTGTTTTGTTGGGGTGTACTTCCCTGAAATATTTTGTTGTTGTTGTTGTTCTAGTGCATGATAACTATTCCTCTAAAGTGGTTTCCCCAATGAAAAGTTATCTTTGGATACTGAATTATCTGTGGTTGGGCTTCTAATGCCCGAGCACGCGAGTGCCAGTGCCTTCAATAAAAAGCCTCCTTCCCTCTTTAAAAAGGGCCTAATAGCACAAGATCTGGGAAGCGGAGAAGGGCATTGTCCACTAGGATCCAAATGTAAATCAACTGGATGAGGTTCCTTCAGGCGCTGGGCCAGGACTGGGTAGCTTTGGATCAGAGTACACAAAGACCAGTTTCCCCCACAATGCAGCGTCTACCTGGAACCCATCGTCGGGCACCGGCTCCACAAGGAACTCCAAGCGGCAGGAAGACTCAGAAAGGGCACCAGGCACGGTCAGCTCAGTCACCCGGTACTGGGGGGCATACGCCACCCCGATTGGGACCAGGCGAGGTTCGGGACCACTGCCGCACGAGCCCCTGCGGTAGTGAACGCGGAAGCAGGTGGCCTTGCTGGGAGGATAGGTCCAGCGCAAAGTGAGGCTGAGGGAGAGCTCTCCAGCTGAAAGTCGTTGCCAACGGATATGGACAACTTCTAAAGGCGACACTGGGATGGCAGCATCAGTGGATGGCAGCGGGCGCAAAGCAGTGGCATCCAGCACCTGTGAAGGAACACGCACAGGACGGACATAAAAACAGAGGTATGGGGCCCCCAAAGAAACAGGAGTGCGGTGAAGGGAAATGGGTGCAGAGAGGCCTCTCCCACCTTATAAAAACCAGGCTGAATTGGGGCCACCAAGAATGCCAAGGACAAGGCAACCATCTGCCCAGGGATCAGGGGTAGCAAGAAGTTCTGGCCTGATCTTAGTATTTCTTTGATTGCAAGGCCAGAACTGGTAAGAAAGAAACTGCGTCATCAAGACCACCTGGCCTGCAGTGGCAAAGCCTTGCAGCTGCAAAGGATAGATGTTGAGTATGTGAATCCGCAAGGGAGGGAGGAGGAGGAGAGCTCGCCAGGCTCTAGAGAAACTTGGTTAAGAGAGTAGAAGGTGCCAACTTTCAAAAACAGGAGGACGTTTGCATTGCCTTCAGGCAGCCCCTGTGGGCATGGGGTAACAGTTTCCCCATCCCTGTTTTATGTCATAGCACCTTACTTAAAGAACCAGGGACAAAGACCTTCCTCCTTTCGGGCTTAGCAGGGCTGCGAGAGGCCCACAGAGAACACAGCGCTTCATGGGGAAGCCGGCTGACCACCCCCCCTCTCCATTTTCACAAGGCTTCCCATCCTAGCCTCCACCGCTTACTCACCCAGATCCTGCCCAGGCGGCATTCAAAGGGCAGCTCATTCCGGCCAGACTGGCGACGCGACACGGTCACTGAAAGTTGGTCCAGGAAGCAGTTCTGGAGCTCCAGCTCATAGCATCTGTTGAGGGGAACAGAGAGAGAGAGAGAATGTAAGCTGCCGGAGTCCTGTCAGTTTGCAGGGCACTGCAAAGCCCATCCCACACTGCCCGCAGCTCTTTGGTTCCCAGGCCCCAACACCGTCCCTGCCCGGCTCCATTATTATTTCATGCAGAGCCGTCAAAGATGGTTTACAAACCCAGAGAGTTTACAAACTACAATCCGACAAGAGGGGAAAGGCTGCCAGGCCACTACTAAAATGGTCAGTTCAAGGAGAAAGAAACAAAACAAACATAACCCCAAGAGTCATGCATTCTGTCAATTCCTTCTACTCACCGACTTTGCCAGTCATGTTCCCCACGCAGCCCTGTCCCCTTGAGCAGCTGAGCAAGGTAATGGGGAGGTGTGGGGAGCAGGGAGGGTTTGTGCTTCCTTGGTTCTCCTGGGGGGGGGGGAGAAGAGAGCAATGAGGGAGAGGCAGCGGACAGAACAGGGATCAGTCAATATCTGGAGCTATCGTTCACCCGGCCTCTGCTGCCCCACAGAGGGGGATCCACAAGCCCCATTCCTCTGGGCAGTCAGAGTGAGAGCCCCCAAAGCAGGCCTGGCGTTTCCTCACCCGACTCGCCGCTGGAGAAACAGGAACTTGACTGCCGCGTGGTGAACACCGGTGCAAAGCTCACGCCTTGGGAAGAGGCCTCGTGTTTATAAATTATGACCAGGAACAGCCGGGGGGGTGCTGGCACCTGGAAGGAAAACAGCCTGGTGACCCCCGCCCCCAAAAGCCCCAGACAGACAGGAAGAGAGACAGAGAGAGGACACAGTCACGGCCAACTCTGGGCACTAGGCAGCCGCCACCTGCAAAAGGAAGGGGTTTAGGCATGCAAGGTGCAAAGGCTTCATTCTCACAGACACGCAGGAACACTGAGGATGGTAAGGGCGGATGCACAAAGGAGTTTGAGCCTTCCCACATCACTGAGCTCACGGCTGGGCCCTGAAGATTCCAGGTCAGCCGCACTTTCTCAAACCCCCTTCTTTCCATGATGAAACAGCCCATGAAAACTCCTCTATCCCAGATGACAACATCCTGACTGTCTCAAACATTGTATGCCCTCCAAATCTGCTCCTTGCTTGGGGGAACCCAGCTCAGCCTCACCACCACCAACCCCCAACTTAGCCAAATGCTTGTCAGGATCCTTGCAGAGGCAGGCAGGCAGTCACAGTCTCTAACTATGAGAAGCAGCTCCCAGGAAAGCAGAACGTGGTCAGTGCTGGGACAGTGATGCGCCGTGACAGGGAAGAGACCTTTACAGTAGGTCTCCGTAAAGGCTTCTTAGTGGAAGGAAAGGCTGTCTAGCAGTTTCTCTGGATTAAGAAGAGAATGTGGGGAAAGCACTCAAGTTGAGAAAACAGTTAAGAGGGCAGGGGTTGGGCTGAATGATCCGCATCGCACACGCAGCCGCACGTCCACGATTCATGCCAACTGGGTACATGCAAGCCTGTTTTGCACACAGGTGCAGGCAACTGTGTTCATTACAGTGGTACCTCGGGTTAAGTACTTAATTCGTTCCAGAGATCCGTTCTTAACCTGAAACTGTTCTTAACCTGAAGCATCACTTTAGCTAATGGGGCCTCCCACTGCTGCCGCGCTGCCGGAGCACAATTTCTGTTCTCATCCTGAAGCAAAGTTCTTAACCTGAGGTACTATTTCTGGGTTAGCGGAGTCTGTAACCTGAAGCGTATGTAACCTGAAGCGTATGTAACCCGAGGTACCACTGTATATGGTCTGCAGGCTCTGCTCTCCTCTCCTCTGCCTGCTACCAGCTTTTTAAGGAAGTCCCTTTGCAAGAGCAGCACACACACACACACACACACACACCCCGATATGACTCCCGCATCCAATAAAAAACCCCTGCAGCCATCTCAACCGTTGCTCACCTGGCTGTGACGTGATCTTCATTGGACGGGATGGTCCCTTCCAGCAGCAGGGAGCTGCCCCCACACCAGGCATCCTTCAAGCAGCAGCGCGTTCTCAGTCGGCCCCCATTGGGCATCCAGAACTCAGCGTACAGTGGCTGGATCTCCTGAGCGCTCAAGTGGTACCAGGGCTTCATCCTACGCTCCTGAAAAACCTCAGCGTGCAGTGGCTGGACCTCGTGAGCACTCAGGTGGTACCAGGGCTCCATCCTACTCTCCTGAAAAAGAGCCACTGGGAATTCAGCCTGGGCATGGCAACAAAACTGCCTTCCACCTTGAACGGGATTATTCTTGTGTTCCCTTAAGTCTCCAGAGCATACCTTTCCAACATGCCCAGGGAAAATGTATCTAGAAGCTAGCATTACAGGTCAACGAAATCTTGCGTTCCACTGCTTCGTGCAAATTCCCATCTGGAAGCATCGGGCCTCTTACACTATTAGGAGTCTTCCTGGGCCAACTGGGAAGATAAGCCTCTTAAATACCTAATTAGCGAGCTGATTCTTCCTTTGAAATAGTTCGGGACTTTCTTCCTGGTCGGCAAGCACTTAGGGGAGGGGGAGCGTGCATTGGAAATGCTACACTTTTGCTATACTAGCCTGTCTTGTGAAAGGATCAGAAGCTGAAATTCCATACTTTCTTGGCTTGCTTCCAAGGGGGTGTGCAAAGGAGTATGCTGTAAAATGGGGAGTTTCTCCGCACTCTGAAGCCCTGAGAAAAGCAGGGCTGAGATTGGCTGGAAGCCCCCAAAGTGGCGATGTCTTGCTTGATGCATGGCCCTTGAGGGGAGCGCTCTGCTAAGGTTTCATCGTGGCTCTCAATAGCTCCAATTAACCTCTGAAGGCGTGAGTACGTTAAAATCGAATGCCGCTGTTGATTCTTAAAAGGGTAACCAAACCAAATCACCCCCAAACAAAAATGCAGTGCAAGGATGCCATTAACCACATAAAACACAATCCACGTTGCTTCTGTAGAAAGCTGCCTTATTCTGTATCAAGCCCTCTATGACTGGCAGCCCATATTCCAGGGTCTCGGGCAGAGTTTGCCCCCCTCACCCCCAATAACAAACATGCTTCTCAAAGACTGGCAGGGAGGAAAGTGACCAGAAGTTCGAGCGGAGGAAAGATTGGCAGGTTCTAAAAAGATCACATACACCTGCCTACCGTTTCGCCCTGCTTACAGCTGCCAATCATACCACCACCCCATCAGACACTGCTTTGAAGCAGAGGCTGGGGAATAAAAACACTATTTGGCTGCAGAAGGACTCGTTCAAGTAGAAAGAGAGCTGACCTTAGCTGGAAAGAAAACAGGAGGGCAGAGAAGCCCAGGGAGGAAAAGACCAGACCAGGTTTAAAAGGCTTTGACAGCAGCCGGGCGGGGGTGGGGTGGGGAATTCAGCTTGGAAACAAGTCACAGACTCAGCCGGCCAGCAAGAGGTGGAGGAAGCTATAGAGTTGTGTTCCTCATTCTCTGCAATTCAGGCTCCAGTGTTTTCCTGTGGGTGGAAAGGGACTTGAAGCTCAAGAGCCCTCCTGCAGAGCCCTCGACAGGAAAGACTGTGCTCTGAAAGAGAGTGTCCCCAAAGGTTAAGAATCTGAGGCCTCTAGTCGCTGACACTTCAGGCAGATCAGCTGGGCTGGGGATACAGCCCGGTGAGCTATCCAGAAGGCCTTACAGGGTCTCCAGTCTGTATAGATCACATGCAGCAAGTTGTCGTTTCAAAGCAGAGGCTGGCGAGTCAGGCTGCAAAGGCTTAAAAGAGGCAGTTGTGCTTCTTCTGCCCAAAACTGCCTGATACTCTTACCTGCCCATTGTGGAAGTGCCTCTTCCCCATCCCCAGGGAGAAGGAGGTGCTGAAGGGGAGGGAGCCAATGCTGTGAGTGGGCAGCAGATCGGAGAGCAGGGCCCAGAACCTGCAAACAAGCAAGTGAGAAAGGAGTCGCGCTGAGAAGTCTTCCACGCCACTGTGCAAACCCCAAAGGAAACTTGGGTCACTGCTGCACTGTTGTGGGGGCTTGTCAGAAAGACCCTCCCATAATAGGCCACAGGGGGCCGGACAATCCCAGGCAAAGTGAAGCCAAGCCAGGCAGGCCCTCCGGCAGAGTCCCCTCCCCTCCCAAAGCCCCTCCATCTCCATCCTGCTGGATCTTACTTGTCCTCGTTGTTCAGAAAGTCGGTGGGGCCTAAGGTCTCATATACCCAGCCAGGTGCAAAAATGGCCACCGAGAGGCCCTGCTCCCGAATCATGCGCAGGGACTGCAGGGACACAAGGAACGCCAAGTCACCATTTCCTCTTGTGCAGGGGCTCCGGAGTGTGGGCAGCCAAGGGGTGCTGGGAGGGTGGCAACTGCCCTGCCCCCTCCCTCTGTAACAGGGGAGTCAGCCTACCCAGGGCAACAGCTTAAAAGGCTGTCTTAAAAGGCTTCACTCCGCCCACCCCAAGGCAACCACGACTGCCCTCTCCAGCTCTCAGTCACTGTGGGAAGTTCCAGCCTGGAACTGTGAGCCACAAGGGCAGCAAGCCTCCCACAAGCCCCAAAGCCTGCCTACCTTGTTTGTGTCAAAGCCGCTGCTCACCACAACCCCACGGCCGAACACGTCCACGCCCACGTAGATGTCCGCCCGGCGGTCGTCGGCCATCTCTCGCGTACGCAGCAGGTGCTCCTCCGTCCAGTTGTAGTTGGTGAAGAAACCGTCACAGGCGTCAAAGTAAACCCTGCATGAGCACGAGGAACGTAGGAACGTCTGGGATAGCTCAGATGGAAGAGTGCAAGGCTCTTAATCTCAGGGTTGTGGGTTCAAGCCCCACGTTGGGCAAAAGGTTCCTGCATTGCAGGGGGCTGGACTCAATGATCCTCGTGGTCCCTTCCAACTCATTCTAGGACCATGAAGAGGGTCCCTTCGTGGCGTCCAGGAGGGGAAGGAGAGGGAAACTTGAGGGAAACTTGTGGCCCTTGGTTTTTGCTGGTCTGTAGCTTCCATCATCCCTGTGCCCACTGGCAATGCTGGCTGGGGCCCGATGGGAGTTGGAGACCTGGAGATTCCCCATCTCTGCCACAGCACTAGAGACAAACCCCAAAAGGATACAGTCCCCTGAGTCAAGTTTGGTCTTCCAGCTAGCTGGGATTTAGCAGGCATGGTGTTTCCCTCGCTCAGCAATGCCGGTCAATCTCTCGCATCTTACCACTCGCTGAGGCCCATGCTTGGTTTTCTCGTTCTCTGTTACAATGTACTAGCGTGGTGTGTTTCTCAAACTTGGGTCCCCCGCAGTTGTTGGACTACAACTCCCATCTGCCCTGACCACTTGTCCTTTTAGGTAGGGATGATGGGAGTTGTAGTTGCAAGAAAAGTTGGGGACCCACATTTGGGAAACACTGCAGCTCTCAGTTACAGTAGATCTTGGCTATTTCGCACCACACCTGAGCTCCCCTCGGCAGGCGAAGTGTATCAGGGAGATGCTGTAGGGCAGGGGGCAGAGGCTCCGTGGGGCTACCCTCAGGTTTGGATGCGCTGCCCTTCTTCCTCTGGTCCCCAGGGCAAGACCCACTGCCTGTAGAACAGGGAGGGGTGTCACTCACCGGTTCTTCTCATTCAGCTCGTTCTGCCACTTGAGCTCCCCGTTCTGCAGGACACTGTCATACCACACCACCTGCCCTCCCGGCACAGCTCTGTGCACCTGGGTCGTCAGATAGCGCAAGAAGTGGACCAAGTTACGCGCTGCCGACACCTGCCATGAAAGAATTGCATCACTCAGCCAGTGTGACAGGTCCTTGAGAGGCCGTTGGTCCATCATTCAGCATGCCAAGTGATGTTATATGCATGCTGCCCAAAGCCAGGGAGACTGACACACCTCAGTTTGGGAAATATATATTTTCCAGGGGACAGGCAGCTGGGTGCCAGCAGATACACAGAATTCATCAGAGGCCCAGAGTGGGGATGGAAAAGGAAGGATGGGAAAGAAGTGTTGGAGGAGAGGCCCCAGGAAATTTATGAAAGGGACAGGGGAGGAGAAATGACAAGACAAGGAAGGTAAGAAGAGAACTGGAGAGAGGAAAGAGGTGTGGGGGCAACTCTTAGGGGTGAGCCAGTAAGGGAACAGTGTGGACTAGCATGGACAGGTAAAGGGAATCACTGTGCTATAAGTAATTTGGGGAACAGGCAGCAGGGCTGGGCAATATAGCATCCAAAACCAGTTTGAAGTCCATATTGCGATATCAGTTTCGTAATTTTTGACCTGGCGATACATCACGAATCATGATGTGTATGCTATACGAAAATCACAATGTGGGGGGAAACCATGAAGCCAGCCAATGGCTATGCATAGCTCCATCCTTATTTCAGACATCATAATATATCAGTATATCATGATATTCAGTGGGTGAAATATCACGGGGTTGAAAACTAGGTATCGCCCAGCCCTAGCAGGCAGGCATAAAAATAGGAAAGGGGTTCTGCGACGTAAAGGGGTTTTTCAAGCCCTAGGGGTAAGGGGCCTGCCCAGCCAGTCTCTGAAGGTAAGAGGCCACCTGGGGTTCTGAGGATCCTAGGGACCTAAAGGAAGAAATTCTGACGTGGGGATACGTATCACAGCTGCATTGTAATACTGAGCATATCCCTAGGCATCGCTCCTTCTCCCCCTGAGCAATGCCAGGGACTTTAAGGAACACACATACGGCCTGTGTATGGATGAACCCTAACTCCCCTCCTAGGCCAAGGTTGGCAGGGGAGGGCAAATGTTGCTTGCTTACACTCAGAGAGTTCTCAATGTTGACCAGCCAACCATCAAAACGATAGAACTGCGCAATCGCAGCCAGCTGATCAGCCACGGCGCGGTACGCTTCCTCGCTTGCCAAGAAGGACTCACACATCTTTGCACCGTCTCCCCACTCTGTGATGAAGGTCCCTACAGATACAGAAGGAAACGCAGGGAAGAAATGGAACAGCTGATCTCCTAGCCCATCCAAAAACTCTGTGCATCAGGAGAACCACAGTATCCTGGAGCTGGAAGGGGTCCCGTGGGTCATCTAGCCCAACCCGCTGCAACACAAGAATTCTGCCCGCAGCCATCCCTGGGTGGGCGCGAACCACCAACCTTCCGGTTAACAGCCAAGCGCAGTGAGCCACTGCACCACAGGAAGGAAGGCGGGTTAAGAGCTGAGCCTTCCCTCCAGGGGGGAAAGAGGAATACCCAAAATGCAAGCAATGTCAGAGGAGTCGGCAATTGCCTGTGCCTTGAAGCACGGCTATAAAGAGTGGAACAGCAACAGCAGCTGTTTGCAGAAACTCCCTGCGTCTCCCAGAAAGCAGGGTGCTGTGGGAGATTAGCAGGAATGGAGGCTGTGGGTGGCCCCAGACTTTCAACAGCAGAGAACCTACGGCCCTGCAGAAGTTGTGGGACTCCTCTCATCAGCCCTAGCAAGCATGGCCAACGTTTCAGGGATGGGAGCTGGAATCCAGCAACAACATCTGGAGGGCCACAAGTTATCCCCCCCCCCCCGATAAGTGGCAGCATGCGTCAAGAATGCAACTGATAGGAGGAAAGAAGTACCACCCACTGCAACTCCTGCTTCTTGCAACTCAGCAAAGGGGTGGAGTAAGGAAAGGACGACTTAGAGAGTGAGGCCCTCCCTCCCACAGGCCCCAAACCCTATGTGTATCATATGCTCCAGGGGATGGCCCAGCGAAGATCACCTAGCATGAGGACTCCATTGCGGTGAGCAGCATTAGTCCAGACCACAGGTGGGATGGTAACATTGTGATGACTGAAGTAAACGAATATGTCAATGTAGCACCAGTGGTAGAACACAAAGGGGTCATCCACCGATGCGCCTTGGATGAACCTGCCAGAAGGAAGAGGAGAGAGTGAGAGAGAGAGAGCGCATTATACCCAACGGGGTACAATTAGACTCAGCATGGCAGACCTCATACAAAGTAGGTATGAATCATATTTCAGGTCCTATAATCTTGCTCAGAGGAACTAAACCAGTCCAAGCTGTTGCGATTTCCTGAAGCTAGGGTGGCCCAGCCACCACCCTCCCTCAAGAGAATCCAACAAGAAGTGAAATTCCCCTGGTTGCTTGCAGAAACCAGATTTACTTCCCTGATCTCTTTCCCTGCTCTTAATTTTGCACGTTCTTAACCTACTGTAACTGGAGTGCAGGAAGGACTGAAAACACCACCCTGGTGAATGACCTCTGCCAGGAACTGGACCTGGCTAGTATGACTGAACCTCTTAGTGACAGCGATATCCTTCTATGCTACGGCCACGATCAGGATTGGTGGTGCTGCCTTTATGGAAGAGGTTTTCCCAGTCCAAAGCACCCCTATATAAACATACTGCCAATGTTAACACATAGTTTGGGTCTGTGAACCAAGAAGCTAGCAGCTGAAATCTCATCTCACCTCTTCTTCTACTCTGCATGCACCACCTTCTATGCAGTGGTAATAATAAAGGTCATACATGGCCAGTGTAGGGATCAATGAGCTAATGCAGTAGTCTCCAAACTTATTTCCCCCCTGGATCACTTGAAAATATCTGAGGGTCTTGGTGGACCACTTAAATTGAATTTTCTGCCTGTTGTAACAATTGTAATGCACTGTGCTAGGTGCTAAATGATTTTTAATTGTATTTTTACAGACCAACTGCAGACCACCTGAATGAAGTTTGGGGACCCAGTTCAGGGGGCATTCAGTGCTAATCCTACTCAGAGCAGGACTAACTCTGTACGTGGGGCCACCCCCATCGTTCAGCCCGGACACGGAGATCCAGCACCGAGGGCCTTCTGGGGTTCCCTCATTGCGAGAAGTAAGGTTACAGGGAACGAGGCAGAGGGCCTTCTCGGTAGTGGCTCCTGCCCTGTGGAACGCCCTCCCAGCAGATGTCAAAGCAATAAACAACTATTTTACTTTTAAAAGACAACTGAAGGCAGCCCTCTTTAGGGACGTTTTTAATATTTAATGCTGTTTTGTTTTTAACACTTGATTGGAAGCCGCCCAAAGTGGCTGGGGAAACTCAGCCAGATGGGCGGGGTATAAATAATAAATAATAAATTATTATTATTATTATTATTATTATTATTATTATTATACTAGCACTTACGGACCTTGACATAGCTTTGGTCACAAATCCCAGTGATCAAATTCAGAGACTTCTGGTGGGGGGTTTTCTGAGCATTAGCAAGGAGGCATGAGGCCTTGTTGCCAAATTCATAGGATGAGCTACGCAAATAAGCAAGGGCCTCGCAGATGCAATCAGTTTCTAGCAGTTGCTGCTTTGCCCATGTTGTTTTTAGTGCCTCTAAGGAGCTGGCTAATCCCATATGTCAATATTCAGCATCTGTTGTTTTAAGACCAAAGACACCACCCTCTGGTACTGTTGTCTTTTGCACCAATACGCTCCCCTATCGCAATGTCCACAGAGCATAGACTTCATCGTGTCCCCCAGCATGGGATACTGATATCCAGGCTGACATTCTCTGCAAAATAACATTTTAAAGCTTGTTTTAAACATAATTAATGGGGGGGGGCACATTTATTTCAATGGGTTTACTCTGAGTAGGAGTATGTGAAACATTTTAAACATCCAACGTGTGATTTATAACTAATATTGGTACAAGTTAATCACCCTTCAGATCTATGTGGCTGCAACCAAGGCACACTCAGCCAAGACCAGATTGAGCCAATTCTGGTTAGTTTGGCAATAAGAGAATTATTGTTTCTGAATCTGGAAGCTCTCCCGTTTCAGCATCTGCCCCAGTTCCAACCTGTCTTCCAGGTAACCTCCCTTCATATCATGGCACACCAGCGTGCGGGGCCTACGGCTGTTGAAAGGAGGCTCGTGTTTGGCCAGAGGCTCTGTGGACACGTTGAAAGCATCGTCACTTGTGGGCTTCCAGGAGAGCAGCTCTTCCAAGCCAGAGAGGTAGAAGCTGATTGGCTCAGTGGTCTTTGTGTCATACTGCCTAGCTGGGAGGAATAAAGGCAGACTGTGAATACCTACAATCGCAGAGTGGTGATAATCATGGCTCTTCGCCCAACACCAAGTCTTACCAGGGAGAGGGCTGGGGGCGAAATTGACCACCCGGTGGAGAACGGATGTTCTTTGGCTCTCCATATCCAACTGCAAGCTGAAAATAAGAAAAAAGGAATCAGGGAAAAAACAACAATCCTATTTGGGAACCCTCTATTCTGTGCCCCTTCCCCTGCCATCCAAAAAGCCCACTGTGATGAGGAAGGACTTCTTAAAAGTAGCCAGGCATACATATTTATTTACATACATTTACAGATACATTTTAAAAAGGAACAAATAATGTATGCTTGGCTGCTACAAAAAAATTTAAAAATCCATACAAAAAGTACACATAAAACCAAACACAAAAAGTCCAGGAATTCAAAGCAGCAAATTAAAACAAGTCTAACAAAGTCATGTTTCATTTGTTGTTGGGACCATCCTGGTCATTTCAACCGAAAAGGAAATAAAAGTATTCTGTGCCTACTGTATAGGTATCATAGGTATCATAGAACGTTAGAAGCCTGAAAAAAACAAGGACATCTGGCCCTGAAAAGACAGCAGTGTAGGCACCAAGAAAGCATATCTGGGAGGCAATTCCATGGAGAGGGTGCCACCACTAAGAAGACCCTCTCCAAGGCTGCCACCCAGCTCACTTCAAGCAACGGAGGACTTCTCTCAATGATCTCAACACACAGGCAAGCTGATGTCAGAACAGGCATTCCTCCAGGAACACAGATCCCGTACCATAAAGGACTTTAAGAAGTAAGCATCGACACTTTGAATTGTGCTAAGAAATGGACTGGCAACATATGCCATCACATGGATGGGAGTCCTGGGGCCCTCAGACTGCAACTCCACCATCCCCAGCTATGACAGTTGGGGTCCATCATCTGGAGTTACCCAACCCTGCCCTGGCAGCTTCAGGTTTCCTTTTGTAGCCAAAGGACTGGCCACAATCCACAGGAGGAACACTGGCCAACCAGCACTCCAGCTGGTGTTTCTGCACAGGCCCAACCTCACCACCACCCTGCCCCACCCCATCCAGGCTAGCTGCAAGGATGCTGGCATCCAGGACGGCCACTCCGTCCCACTACTCCAGCCATTACAGACACCTGTGGCCATGCATGCCCAGCGGGGAGGAATTGGAAACAAAAGCACTGATCTGCTGGGCATTTGTGGCACCTAAGGAACATGGGGGGGGGGGGGTTGGCACCAGACTGCAAAGTTCTAACAAACAAAAGGTGAGAGATACAAGTTGATTATGCAAGCCTAATGTCTGCCCAGCCCTGATCATTTAACCATTTTGAAGGGCTGGTGGCCACCCCATTTTTTAAGTGATGTTCTGTTCAAGGGGGTGGCTTTGAAAAGTTGGGAGCTGCAGGCTTCTCTTCTTTCAGAGCCTGGAAGTTTTCAAAGCCACCCCCTTGAACAAAACATCACTTTAAAAATGGGATGGCCACCAGCTCTTCAAAATGGTTAAAAGATCAGGGCTGGGCAGAAGAGGTTTACACAAGTGAAAAAAGCCCAATGATAAGTTTGTTGCCATCAAAAGGAGACAAGAGAAGTATTGACATTGTGATACCCCAACCAGCAGTTGGCTAGGAAATGCAGCTCTTTGTCACTATGCAGGGCTGCAGCATCAAACCTATTTCCAGACCTGGGATATTATGGCTGCAATCCTATACGGACTAACTTGGGAGCAAGTCCCATAAATTCAAGGAGACTTTATGAGTGATGCAAGCACACACACAGAGAGAGAGATTCTCCAGTTCATTTTCCTGGTTGATCTACTTTGAATGAGTCAGTTTGGAGGCGGCAGCTCTGATATTCCCAGTGCTGGAGGGCAAGGCATTGCTGGTACAACTGCAGCATCCTGCCAAACAAGTGCTCCTTCCCTACCATATCAGATCCCAGGTTCCTATGAAGACTGTGAGCTAAGCCCTGCTGGATCAGCTCAATGGCCCATCAAGTCCATTCTCCTGTTCTCAGATGCTCACAGGGAACCTGCAAGCACAAGCCTGAGCAGAAATGCTCTTCCCAGCAATGGACAATTCAGAGGCATACTGTCTCCAACAGCCTTCCTGGGCAATCCAATCAGGTGGGCTAGGTACAAATAATTTAAAAAATATATATTTTTATTCCTGGCTAGCAGCTACTGACAGCCTTTTCCTCCATAAACTTGCAGTTCAATTAAGAACAAGGTGAGCTACTGTCCGGCCTAGAACTGAGCTTCTGCAGCGCTAGGAAACTTAGGGAACTTCCCAATGACAATGTTTTGAGGAAAACATGCAGGACAGGCCGGGCTCGCCACCACCTTCCCGAGGCTGGACAGCTTACGCTTGCATTGCACCCAAGTTTATCACCTTCCAGGACCGCTTTGCATCCCCAGCCACAAGCTGCCCACCAACAATAACAGCAAGAGCATCTTCACCAGGGTGGGGAGCTTGTGGGTAGTTGTTGGGTTTAAGTTTCGGGTTTTTTTACTAGAACCCCCAAGCCTCCCCTCACCACCAAAGCAGCCCCGTCCCTTCTTGCACGGGCTGCAAGTTCTCTTCCAGAAGAGGCTGGGACTCTGAGGGCAGCGCACGGGCCTGTAGTGCAGCCCCGGCTCCTGCTTCTCGCAATGGTCAGCCGGGAGCCTCTCGGACAGAAGTCCGGCTTGGGGCGACAGAGGCCCTCCTGGCTTTTGCTCGGAAAGGGAGGCGGCTGCCTGCGCGCCTGAAGCGGGGAAGCAGAGGCTCCGGTGGTTGCCCCCCTTTGCAAACAGGCAGCCTCCCCACCAGCACCCCCCGCCCCTCGCGGCGACGGCTCCCAGGACGCGCCTTACCCCGGCCCGGGCCTGAAGCGCCCCTTGGCCGGCCTCGGCTCCTCTGGACCTCCATGGCTCTCGTCGTCGGCTCGCTTGGCTCCTCTCCTCCCTCCTCCGTCCTGCTCCCTTCCCTCCATCTCTCTCTCTCTCGCTCGCTCCTTGCGCCTTCCTCCGACGTCCCCCGTCACATGGAGGCAGAGGGCGGCCGGGATCCGGCCAATCCCCGCAGCAGTTCCAGCCGCTGCAACTCCCTGCCACCAGGCGCCCGGGCAGCCCCGGCATCGGGCGGGCGGCCCCGTCTGTGGAGCGGGGGCAGAGAGGCAGCCAGGGTCGCCGGCGGCGCCTGGGCTTCCTCGGCCTGCTCTGGTAAAGAAAGTCAACGGAAGTGCTTCTCGGGGCTGGTGCTTCCCACCCACCGGCTAGAAGCCACGCCTTTGGCGCGAAAGTTCCCTTGAGTCTGGCTGTGGAGTGTGAAGAGTCGGAAAGGGGAACGCGCTCTGCACATGCTCAGAGGCGCTCTCTTCCAGTTCGCAAAAGATTTTCAGGGACTGAAGGGAGACGGTGAGAGAGCCCGTGGTTTCAGCATAACTCTCTGCTTCCAGACTTTCCATCCAGGTGTGCTTCCTACAGTTCAATAGATAAATTGACCGCAAACTTCCCACCCTTTCCTCGAACACCGAGCCAGCAGGTCTCGCTCATGCTCCGTCCGCGACAGGTAGCCGAACCTCGTTCCTTCACCATTGCTTTTGCAGGTCATCTGATCCATGCGTTGTTGTTTTTCGCGACAGTTAACTGAAGAAAATACTGTAATCCCAGAAGCTCAAAACAGCAGGATCAACTTTATATACATCCATGCACAGGGATACACCCTATACATTCCCCCTTGCTAGATTTAGCAGGGTGTTGGATTCCTGCACCCTCCTCAACCCCTTGGCATCCACCACCACCTCAAAATCTGGTTTTGTAGGTTCCTTGAAAGAAGTCAAATATGTGGAAAACAAAAACAACCGTAAGGCAGAATCTCTCTGCTAGTTGGCAGGCGAAAACAGCAATGTGTCAGGAGCCAAAACAATATACAGTACAGTACTGTACATTGGACAGGGGAGAATTAAATTACCTGCAAGTTATACTGTGGCAGTTTGCTTACCCAGAAATATCCTGTTAGGAGACTACTTGGTTATAGCTGGGGCAACCCAGCCAGATGGGTGGGGTATTGTTGTTATTGTAATAATAATAGAAGCAAATGTGGTGTGATTTTGGGAGTGGAGGTACACAACTGAGATGCTTTTTCTTCTAAAATGCGGAACATGGGAAAGTGAAAGAAAGATATTTCTTTGCTATCACATTGTGAAAGTGATGGACAGCAGCAGCATGCAAGGCCAAGGAGTTTGGGGGAGGGGGCTCTGGGTGCCCTGTGGTTGGACTGTTATTCACTGTTACAGTGGTACCTCAAGTTAAGAACTTAATTCGTTCTGGAGGTCCGTTCTTAACCTGAAACTGTTCTTAACCTGAGGTACCACTTTAGATAATGGTGCCTCCCACTGTTGCCGCGCGATTTCTGTTCTCGTCCTGAAGCAAAGTTCTTAACCCGAGGTACTATTTCTGGGTTAGCAGAGTCTGTAACCTGAAGCGTCTGTAACCTGAGGTACCACTGTATTACCTCACTCCTGACTGTGTCATTCTAACATTCTCTTCCTAACACTGTTGATTTCAGTGTCGGTTTATCCAAGGAACTGTCTTCTGCATATAGTACTGCCATTCTATTGTCATTCCATTCTGAACACTATCATTCAGATTTAATTCTTCTCCAGATAGGGTTTCCCCCCCACCCCCAGGCTGGGAATTGTCATTTCACAGTTATTTCCACCTTTGAAGACAATCATTCCATTGTTCTTATTTGGACACTGTCCTCCCCCCGCCCCCCGCTTTGAGGACTGTCATTCTGTTCTGAGCAATTAATCTCATCGTCCACCCTTATGACCCTAAAGCTGTTTTGTTCCGTAAAGACCCTTATTTTTTTTTGTGTGTGTGTGTTTCTTCTTGTACCTCCTAGCACTTTTATACCCCTTCTAGTTTTCACGTTTCCCTTTTATGCCCTTTTATGTTGGTCCCTCTAATAATTCTCCTGCTTCCCCTTTTAGTACAGGATGGTGAAACCTTTTCAAAAGTACTGCAATGTACTTTCAAAGAGTCCTTAACAAACACACCGTCTTTTACCCTAGAAATGGTGGGGAGGTCACCCTGTAAGCCAACTTAAAGGGGCTTGGCAGAGCCCCTGCTTTCCCACCGAAACTGGACCTACCTAAAATATTCCAGCAGCTTAGCAGCTGCCACAATTTTCTGAATTACGGTAACTGGTGCTGGAAGTCTCCTGGAGGGGAGAGATCTGACTGAGATGCCTGAGCCACTGTTCTCCTATCTGCCCTCCCAACTCTGCTGCTCACTGCCTTTCTGTAGCATCATTCATGCAACTAAATCTCAAGACTCTATGCCTCCTTCAGTCATGTATTATTTTCTTTCTTTTTGACACTTCAGATGGTCCTTAACATATCTCATTCTTGTCTGCCACCTTGTGAGGCCTATGCTGGTAAAGGCAGCCTGTACATACTTCTGTTTGTTTATTTAAAGTATTAGGACAGGACAGAACATTACAGCAGTGGTTTAGCATGGGTTGACAGCACCTGGAGCCACGCAGAAGGGGTGAGTGGAAGGGAGGGAAACAGGTGGAGTGCACATGTGCATTCATCTGCCTAATGGACCCAGGAGATTGCAGCCATGGAGATAAGAAAAGAAAAGTCATTCCGTTGTCTGGAGAGGTCACTTCCTGGTTCGCATGGAAATGCCGTTTTCAATGGAGTCCAGTGGCAGAAGCATTCCAGCACAAGATGTTGAAACTTTGTGCCCCTAACAATTTTGCACCCAGGGCAACTGCCCCACGCTATGCTACCGCATTGCAGTCAACTTAATTTTAAAAAGTATGCTATTTTGATTAAGACTTGTACATTTATAGCATCTACATTTATAGCAGCTACTTTCTCACTTGCTATAGAACTCCATTCCCCAACTAGAGGTCCTCAGGATGCATTAGACTACAACTCCCATCCGCCCCAGCCAGCATGTGCTGATGGGAGCTTTCATCTGAAGCATCTGGAAGCCTCCAGGGTGGTCAAGGCTCCTGTTCTAAGACACCAGTTCTAGGAAATCACAGTTAATCCAGTCAAAAGATCTCCCTCTGTCTTCCTAGCAGAGGCAAAGCATAGACTTCAAAAAGTGTTGCAACTTGGCTCCAGCTGAAAACTGAGGGACTTGATAAGTAAAAAATATAGGTTCTCTGTTGACAGGAACTTGCTTATGAAACTGACACAACAGCCTAACCTCTGTACTTCTGGAGATTAGGCTTTGAGAAACACAAGATGAAACATCTTACTCCACAAAGGAAGGAAGGAAGGAAGGAAGGAAGACTGAAAGACCGAAAGAAAGAAAGAAAGAGAATTGCCTTATTTGTGTATAAGATTTCTTATCTGGTGCCTGGTGTGCTCTGGTCCATGGAGTCACAAAGAGTCGGACACGACTAAATGACTAAACAACAACAAACCCTGTATATGGCCTACCGTCTTTGCCCTGTGAGCTTATGCTTTGAAGGGCCATGGCTAGTTTCCATGCAAAAGATGCCAGGTCCACTCCTCTGCATCTCCTAGTGGAAAGGAGAGAGGTCCTGGTCTGAAACCGCAGAGAACTGCTGCTAGTCAGTGTAGGCAAAGGTCTGACCCAGTCCAAGGCAGCTTCCCTCTGTATAGGAGAACCCAGGGCTGCTTCCTTCTCTCTGACAGGTCCTCTCCAAAAGACTCTCTTCATGTCAACATTTAGAACTGGGTTGGTGCAAACTGATCTCAGACCCTGACTTGTTCCTCTACAACTAACAACCCGAGCATGGTCCCTTTCCCAGAAAATGGATCCTTTCTTCTCCTGAATTCTACCTTTAAGCATATTCAGCAGGTTGCAAAGAGGATCACTACACCTCCTTCAATGTGTCCCAATGAGAGTTACAGGACACCCCTTCTTGGCCCTCCATCCCTTTGGCCCTTTACCTCTTGGTTGCTGATTTTGCCGGTCACAGACAGAGGCTTCTCAACTGCTGCCACCGCAACACCTCCTCACCTCAATGCCACCCACGGCTAATGCCACTTTAATAAAACATGTGGGCAGAGGGGAGGGTTGGAGGGAGGAACCAGCTGCACAGCTCTTGTTCTTTCCAAACCTTAAACCTTAAACTCTGTGCCTTGCTTTACCTCCACCTGCCACAGGGACAGAAGCTAATTTAGAACAAGAGAGCATCTCCAGTCTGCTAATGTGATTTGTCTATGTAAAGCTTGTATGCAAGCTTCTTTGTAAAGTTGCTTCTCTCATAGGCTACGATTTTTGAGCCTTGCTATATCCTGAGCCTGCCCTAGTTTCTGTTCATTGCACTATGCCATGGATGCAAGCTCAGTCCTGTCGTTGGAAGCTGGCTGCAGAACAAGGAGCCCTGACGCTCAGTCAACGCTCTGGGCTTGTCCTAGTCCCGAGGTTGAGATCGCAGCAAGCAAAAGAGAGTGATTAACCAAGAAGGGTGTCACGGTGCCCCATGGAACTGCTGTCCATGAGGCATAATATAAGCCTTGTCATGCACTAAAATGCTCACTTCATAACTCAGCCATTTGGGGGCTGGCCTGTGGAAAGCTGGGGCTGATGCTCTCCTGCACCACACAGCACCTGGTCAGTAGGGTGTAGTTCCCACCTGCTCCTTCAGCAGAGAAAGTGCACAGATAGCTTAACCCTGGCTCTTCCTTATTGCCAACCCTAGCAGGCACCGCTTGAGCCTGTTTTTCCTCAGATCCCCACGTAACTCCCTGGAACATGGACTGATGGTGCCATGTAAAGCTACAGATTTTGCTCATGGGAAATGAGTCAGGGCAGTCGTGTTTGCACGATTTGGGAGCTGCCCCAGACAGAAATTGGGGAGCAACTGCTACAAAGAAAGTGATGCTGTGTTCATCAACACTTTGCATGTAATCACTACGGCTGCCCAACGTCTGGAGCTGGGAAGGAGTTATTAAAAGACTTAAGTAAAGCTGAGAAGATTCCTCTTCTTGACACGCAGTTTATAGTTACTGTCTTTCTATGGGCTGCAGATGCCTCTGGGCTGGTTCTTTCAGAAGCAAACGACTGTATTTTCTTACAATTGCTTCCCAGGAGGCCACTCAAGACAACTGAAGTTTTTATCATTATGCAGTCTGCTTGGGCTATGATTAGTTCGATCAGCTTAGGCATGTTTTTCCCATACCACCAGAACTGGTTGGATCTGGGGAAGTAATAACGTTGATGTCACCAAATGCAGTGGAATATAGGACTCGTCATCCAATAAAATCATGCCATCCTTTTCCTGAAAACTCTTCTTGCAGGCAAATATTGCACAAGTGACTGTACAAATGCTACTCAAAACTACCAAGCTACTCAGGCTGTTGTTGTTTTTTAAGGGATACAGTATTAAGTTCTGGGTAGCTTGTGCACTCTCCCTTCTCTTAGTGACAGAATGTTCCAGGCAGATTTAAAGAGTAACCTGACTTTTTGGACAGAAAAAGTACAGAATATATATTGTGGAATTATCTTGAGTACTGACATTATGAAGATACACGAGTGCATCGGTCTGAGACCCGTGTCCTGAAAACCTGTGTACAGCCCAATCTATGCCACAGATACATTTCTGGTCTTGACTCATATGTGGCTCTGCTCTTTCAGCCATTGTTTCCCATAATTAAAATGTAAATAATGGTGACTTCACATGATACGTCTCAAGATCTCATTGTGAGAACAAGCCCAATAAATAGCGCAAGGAAGTTCTGTAGAAGTGACTGTAGTAGTTCAGGCCTAACCAGCTCTCTCAACCTAGGAGGAAAAATGGTTTCGTCCCTTTTCTTTTGTAATGTTTCTGACAAATGTTTATTCCGTCACCTCCCTTAGGAGAGTTTAGAACAGTACTGGCTGGGGCTGATAGGAGCTGTAGTCCAAAACATCTGGAGGGCACCAGCTTCATGAAGGGTAATTTAGGAAGAATTTGGAGTGGGAGGGGAACAGACCTTGGAGCCAGATGTTCATTCGGTCTCTGGAGGCCTCAAACTTTTCTCCTTGGAAACCTCTGGATTCTACATTCTGGTGTCTTCTACCCCTAGGCTGTTTTAGACAATGTCCATCTATTCTGGGGAGTATATGTTTGTGTCCTGTGAGTGGGAGAGACCCCTGTGGCATCCATGCCATAACTGTGTGTTTACTATTGATGTTTCCCATGCATGGCTGATGTGAAGGCAACGTCAGCAAGTGACATGGTGATTGGTGGGTGCTTTTGTGGCCATGTTTTGTTTCCAGAGCTACAACTGAAGATGCTGTTGCTGTAAGTACACGGATGCCCCTTTCAAGACCTCTGCAAAGGTCTGCAGGAGGCATGTTGTCCAAGGCAGGGCCAGAAGCACTGTCCTGCCCCGTGCCTTTTCAACACATGCAATGTACAGTGGTACCTCTGTTTACAAACTTAATTAATTCCAGAAGTCCGTTTTTAACGTGAAACCATTCTTAATCTGAGGTAACACTTTAGCTAGTGGGGCCTTCCGCTGCCGCGCATTTTCTGTTCTCATCCTGAGGTAAAGTTCTTAACCCGAGGTACTACTTCCGGGTTAGCGGAGTCTGTAACCCGAGGTGTTTGTAACCCGAGGTACCACTGTATATCTGAATTTTGATCTGAAAGAGACCTGGGTTATACTAGCAGTCTTCCCAGCACATCTTTGGCATTGTGGGGGACAAAGGATTTCCTTGGTAGAGAAGGAAGGCAGTATATGGTCCAGATCAGGAAACCAGCAGATTTTTTTTTATTTTTTAAAAGTAGAGCGTTTACGCCATGGGTAGGCAAACTAGGGGCCGGATCTGGACAACCGCCTTCTAAATCCGGCTTGTGGACAGTCCGGGAATCAGCATGTTTTTTACATGAGTAGAATGTGTCCTTTTATTTAAAATGCATCTCTGGGTTATTTGTGGGGCCTTCCTGCTGTTTTTACATGACTAGAATGTGTCTTTCTATTTAAAATGCATCTCTGGGTTATTTGTGGGGCATAGGAATTTGTTCATTTTTCTTCCCCAAATATAGTCCGGCCCCCCACAATGTCTGAGGGACAGTGGACTGGCCCCCTGCTGAAAAGGTTTGCTGACCCCTGCTTTACGTGATAGGGAGCAAAGCACCCAGTTTAAAATAACAAAAAGAGATACATGAAAAGCAAGGGCCTCAAACAGAACAGCAAGCATTTGCTGGTCCATTTGTAGCATTGCGCATTTGGAGGGCAAAAGTGCTGCAAGAAGACATCCAGTGAAAAGCCCTGGGCATTGCTAGTAACTTCTGGCAAAGGTAACATCATTTGCAACAAGATAAATTGGAAAAGCCAGGAGCAATTTGAGGTGTATCCAAGCATCTTTCCAAGATCACCTTGGCTAAAAGAAAAATTAGCACCCGTCTGGGAAAAGCATGTCTCTCTGATGCCAAGAATGGGGGAAGGAATAAGAACAAGCACTGCTATTCCAGACAGAGAACGTGAGGGTTATGAGGATGCAGAAATGGCAGCTTTGCATTCCTCGTTCTTGTTGTGATGGTGGTGACAGATCTTCCCAATAAAGAGCACCAAAAGGCACCCCTCTTGTTACACCTAATTTGAGAAGCAGTACAAAAATAATCCAGTGTTGCAAGTGTGGTTTTAGAGAAAGGCTTCTATTAAGACACTGGAAAGTGGATGATGAAGCTAGTTTAAGATCTTGGTTCGCCAGGGCCAAAATAACAAAATGAGGAGGAAGCTTAGCAAGCCCCCTAAACTCAAGAGTTGAAATGCTAATTGGATTTAAAACGTCTGCCATAACGCTTTAAGGTCCAAGACACAGCTACGTTTGGATCCAAACATAAATGCTGCAGTCGAGAGGCAGTACTGCTAAAAAGACCTGTATCTGCCTTAACTCAGATTCAGCCAGCAATCGCTATTGGTGGATCTTGAACATAATCCATACACAGACCTTCCTCACACACACCTACCTCACTCCCCTAACAGATTTCATGGGCAGCAGATTTAAAGTACTATTAAAACCTGGCTAGGTTGCAGCTCCTTGATGAATTATTGTGTTTTTACTTTTGAGAGGTAGTGTTTCGATTTTCCATTTCAGGTGCCAAAATGTCTTTGGAATAAGTGAGGCTTCTTTTGACCCTCGTGTGTTTTATACCTCCAGTGTTTACCACTTCGGGTGTTTCTTCTGGAAAAAACAAGGTAAGTATGAATCGGGGTGGTCAGGTGTCCTGTTTTACATAGGATAGTTCTCTCTTTTGAAGGATTGACAGAGGACAGTCCTCTACCAGAGGGCCAGCCAAACTGAGTCTGATTTAAAGAACTGTAAGAAGGAAGACGCGGGTGGCACTGTGGGTTAAACCACAGAGCCTAGGGCTTGCCAATCAGAAGGTTGGCGGTTCGAATCCCCGTGACAGGGTGAGCTCCCGTTGCTCGGTCCCTGCTCCTGCCAACCCAGCAGTTTGAAAGCACGTCAAAGTGCAAGTAGATAAATAGGTACCGCTCCGGCGGGAAGGTAAACGGTGTTTCCGTGCGCTGCTCTTGTTCACCAGAAGCAGCTTAGTCATCCTGGCCACATGACCCAGAAGTGCAAGTAGATAAATAGGTACCACTCCGGCGGGAAGGTAAATGGCGTTTCCATGCGCTGCTCTTGTTCACCAGAAGCAGCTTAGTCATCCTGGCCACATGACCCAGAAGCTGTACGCCGGCTCCCTCAGCCAATAAAGCGAGATGAGCGCCGTAACCCCAGAGTCGGCCACGACTGAACCTAATGGTCAGGGGTCCTTTACCTTTACCTTTAAGAAGGAAGAGCAGGAGCCCTGAAGTTGCCCATCAACAGATCTCAGTTCCTGGTCAGCATTATGGCACAAGCCAGCTGGGGGTCTTCCCCACTATGGTGAGATGTCCTGTATTTCTCCTTAAGTTATAGTAATTATTTCAAATGTGTGCTTATACATAAAAATTTCTGCTTGCCGATTTTACCCTCATTTGTCCTTTTCACCCCTTTTCTTTTTGCAACACTAATACAAACTGTAAAATAAATTATAAAAGCAGTGTACCTTTCCCATAACTGCTTGCTTAATTTCTCATATATCTTTGGACATTTCATTAGAACGGTGAGGTTTTCATTTGTTTTTTGTTTTTACTCTTCATTTCTTTTTTTGGAAGATACAGAAAACATTCCAGCTGGAAGGGTTTGAGAACAAGACAGCCCAGGCTATTAGGGTTTGGGGCTGTTGTTGCTTCTGTGAAACGTCCTGTGGGGAGGAAAATGAAATTAAGCAAGCGATGGGAAAGGTGTGTTTTGGCAAGTGATTTTATGTATTTTTTTAAATTAAAAAAAAAAAGAAACCTGTATCAACCAGCTTTGCAGCCTTAACAAACCACGCTGATAGCAGCAGCCAATTTAATTAAGAGAAAAGCAGAACCTCATTGCCTTTCTGTCACGGAAGGGTAGAGGAGAGATGTTGGAGGAAAAAACTCTCTACATGTGAGAAACAGATATTGGCTGTATCGGAGGAACGAAAGACAGCAAAGGCCATAAAAATGTCTGAGTTGTCACAGCCGTTTTACCAGCAGCTCTTACTCATGTCACCCTGAAACGCCAGCTTCGGCTATGCCACTCCCTACCTAGGAACTAACTACATGGGCTGCTGATTGCCCCATGGTGCAAGGGGAAGGGGGCTGATAGAGGGAAATTCATTGACCTGCCAGCAGGAATGCCAGCTTGGCTCTGCAACCATGGGTGCCCGGGGCTGTGGGTGCCATGTAGTGTGCATGGCCCTGGCACCAAAATTTGTGGGTGTCTGGTCCCTTCATGGTGAATTTTGTGGGTGCCTGGGCACCCAGGGCCCCAGAGAGTTGGCACCTATGCCTGCCAGGACCAGTAACAAGCCACAGAGCTATTGGGAAGGGCCAGTCCAAGACAACTCTGATGGGTGAGGGAGAAATTGCAGTTGGGAAGCCCTCCACCCATCTTGTTATTGCTCCTGCTCTTTAGATTTGGGCTTCTGCGAGATACATTATCTTTCTTCATGCCATGTAGGTTAGATGGGTAGCATATAAATAATAAAATTATTATCATTATTACATCTTTCTATCTCCCATTTTGCACCCGATGCCCTTCAACATTTCTCCGATGAAGATAGGGACGTCCTATTCAATCATCACCATCATAATTTCATTATTTATATCCCACCCATCTGACTTGGTTGCCTCAGCCACTCTGGGCGGCTTCCAACATATATAAAACATAATAATAAAAGATTAAACAGGGTTGTTGGGTTTTTTTAAAAAAAAAACCTATAAAGGGCTGCCTTCTAAAGGTTGTATATAGTTACTTCTTTCCTTGGCTCGGTTGTTGCATAACTCCATAACCTCCAAAATGTCTCTGATGAAAATAGAGGCATCCTAAGGAAAAGCAGGGCACTCCAGGATCAATTTCGGCTTCTGTAAATCCAGGGCTGTCCCTGGAAAATAGGGACACTTGGAGGGTCTGAACTTCTAACATTGGGCAATTTGTGAACAAAATAATCTTTTAATCTTGTCTGGCAGCTCACCCGCCTGTCACTTGCTCCCAGAGACTTTACATGGCAAGGCCAGTCTATGGACATACGAGATGCTGTTTTACTTTATTCCAGATCCTTAACCGAATTTTGTTTATCCACAAAGCTAAAGATCTGAGCTATTACATCATCTCTCACACTATTATCACAGGAAATTAACATGATCCACCATTTTTAGCTAGTTCAAACCAAGTAGATAGCTCTCTGTTACCCCCTCACCCAGTATATTGAATGTGTGGGTGCTTGATTTTAAATATTCCTCTGTAGTTCTTTAAAATATACAGGAAATGCCCTCATCCTAGTTCTTTTTAAAAATAAAATAAAATCATAATGTGACCTCTTAATACAGTAATATTTGAGCTTACAGAGTTCCTTTGAACTGTGCATCATAGCATTATATTTCCTGGCAGTACTTTCACAATACCCATCCCACACATTGAATCATACAGATTGCAACTTCATATATATGTTTTGATCCAGCTCATAGATGGTGTCACTTTATAAAGCCATGCATACCAGTTCTGTGAACCGCCCTGATCTTTTCTGTGAACACCCTGAGACCTCTGGGTATAGGGCAGTATATAAACCCAATTAGTAATAATAATAATAATAATAATAATAATAATAATAATAATAATGTGGAGCAACCTCTAAAGATCTGATGGATGGGTTCTTCCCTTAAATTCATTTTAAGGATATGCATTCAAGCTGACCCTTCACATGCTATAGTTTCCTGCAGAGTTTGGCCCCAGGCCTTGGAATATTCAAGTGCTTGTGTCTCCTGCTGGAAGCCCCCTGCTGTTTGGATTGGGGTTTTCAAAGCACCATTCCCCACCCCCCACCCTTTTGGATTCACAAATATTTTCTATTTTCAAGAGGAGGCCTTGATGTGCGTTGGCGTGGTCTCTTTAAATGCAAACAAAAGAGACCACGCCAACGCACATCAAGGCCTCCTCTTGAAAATAGAAAGCTTATTTATTTCGGTGAGGAGGTTGAAAGAGGGTCTTTATAGGAAAACTAAACACGGTCAAATATGACCTGGAGGCAAATACCATAACTCTGTGTGTGTCCTAACAGCAAGTTACACTTGTGGTTGGTTGCCTTAGGAGATAACAACATCCTCTGCAGCCCCTTCAAATTCAAGCCCTAGCTAATCTGCATTCTGCTTGTACCTTGTTAATTAGCAGATTTCTCGTTTGAAAATACTTTTTAAAAACTTGGCTGCATTACATTTAAATAATGAAAATTATGGCCTGTTGCTTTTTTGGATAGGTATTACATGTTTACAGTAAAGAGAGCTTCCTTTTTCTGGGGTTACTGACCTGTAAAATACTACATAAGACTGAAGAAGTGCCAAGAGTGATCCCTGAAGGAGTCCTCAATGGCTAACGAGCTGCTTTAATTAGAAGAGATGGTCACATAGCTGTTGCTTCAAACATTCATGCTTTTTCTCACATGTCACGTTCCCTATAAAGCTAAAGGGACCCCTGACCATTAGGTCCAGTCGTGACCGACTCTGGGGTTGCGGCGCTCATCTCACTATTGGCCGAGGGAGCCAGCGTACAGCTTCCAGGTCATGTAGCCAGAATGACTAAGTGCTTCTGGCGAACCAGAGCAGCGCACAGAAACGCCGTTTACCTTCTCGCCAGAGCGGTACCTATTTATCTACTTGCACTTTGATGTGCTTTCAAACTGCTAGGTTGGCAGGAACAGGGGCCGAGCAACGGGAGCTCACCCTGTCATAGGGATTCGAACCACTGACCTTCTGATCGGCAAGTCCTAGGCTCTGTGGTTTAACCCACAGCGCCACCCACGTCCCACACATTCCCTATGCTGGTATACAAAAAGATGTAAGCCCAGAGCACACTGTCGTACATAAAACCTGCACGGAGATCTGTTTTATGCCGTGTAGACGTGCCTAGAAGCTATGATTTGCAGTGAGTTCTCAACATGTACTTGAAGTGATGGACATCATCATGCTTTTCCCTCTCCCCTATACCTGCGTGCACCTGGGTAGGCAAAGCACCTTGTGGAAGCAGATAACTACTTTCGTGTAACTTGCACGTTTTCTGAAGCCACCATCTGCTAGCAGGCAAAACATGAAACAGGACATGGCGTCTTCTGGGGACAATGGAACTTGTGCTCATTTGTAGATCTGGGAGGACTCTCACACCATGCAGGACAAGGAGATAGCAGAGCGGCATTTAAAAAATAGCAGCAAGGGCAGCAGGTCATTGAAATGCTCCAAGTAGCCACTCTTGAAATGCAGCCTCTGCGTATGTGCTATAAAACTGGCTCTTTCCCCCTCGCGGAGCTGGATGTAAGACAGATGGACAGACAGATAGATATGTTTATTGTTCAACCCTTTATCACAATAGAGGAAGAAAAGGGCAAAATATATACAGCTTCTACTTGTTTGCTTGTTCCTTTTTTATTTTGGATCCATGGCTTCTCTGGGAGGCGTGTATACATATTGTTAACAATTGGTCTTTGATTAAATTGATGGCTACCAATGGGATCATTAACATTTAGGTCTTAGGTGGGAGCTATTTTGAAGGCAGGCAGAACGAGATTACAAAGGCATTCCTAGCTGAGGATGCAGCACAAACAACTGGGAAGTCAAAGCAGTGCTTATCCCTGCCATGATGCTATTGAAGTTGTCTATATGGTGTCCAGGGTGCAGTCTGGTAGCATTCACAGAGTTAGGGAAGAGCATGAAAAACATAAAGCCACAGCCCAAGCTGTCACAACATACAAGCAACCGGCTCTCAGAGAAGAAGGCGGAAGTTGGGGGGGGGGAAGGATACCACGCTTAATTTGTGGAAAGTGGCATTCTGGGATATAGCTCTGATTGACAAAGTCTAAGCACTTCACAGGTTTCCAAAATTATGGAGGCTGGCTGTGGTGACTTAAGAGCATGCACTCTGAGCCTGCTCAGAAGTATTATTCCCTTCAGGTTTATCTACGGTTGCAGAGAAAAATGAATCCCAACAAATGAGTGATATGAAAATATCCTGTTCCTAGGTAAGTTCCGGCTCAAAATAAGCATTTGCCAAGCCTGTTTTGTTCAGCAGAGAAGCTATTGAGAAAAGGCATGCTGTGTGTGAAATAACTGTGTGTTATGGTGTCACTAGACTCGTCAGCAAAGCTGTCTGCCCATGATGGCAAAGCCAGGCTGTCCCTCAGAAATAGCATGGTATTCTGGGTGAGCTCTGTGCTTTGTTAAGAGGTGCCACTCTGGGCATGGGACTCAGAAGCTGACCATGAAGGCCTGTCCCTCAGAATGTTTCCCTTGGCTGCTAAGCAAGTGACTTCATCCTTTCCTGGTTCCACAGCACTTCTGCCAATAATAGTATTAGCACATCCGCTTGGTGGCCAGTTCCTTCCCCACCTCTCCCCCATCTTTCTCTCCTGGCCTCCCCACTCCCATTCCCTAAGAATGTGACCTCACCACACACATGTTCAGCAGGGGTGTTCTGGACCGTGTGTTTGGTTTGAACAAGGGCTAGGCCGAGGCATGGAGGAGACAGGGGTGAGTTGGGAGGTCCAAATTCTTGTGCCAGAGAAATACTGAAGTTAACGCTACCAAATTACAAATATACGCATTCAATGTTGACAATGTTCTGAGGACACCTTCCTTGCACATGTTTTAAGAGCACCAAAAACAAAAAGAAATTAGTGTGAGAATTTCACAACAGAATCGCTGCGATTTTTATTCATTTGGAACTGTGGTTCTCAGCAGGCCTGCGTACACACCATACATTTAAAGCACATTTCCTCAACCAAAGAGTTCTGGGAATTGTAGTTTGGTGCTGGGAATTATAGTGCTGAGGGGGGAAACTAAGTTCCCATGATTGTTTGGGGGGGGTATGTGCTTTAAATTTATGAGTCACGGGCTCATAATTTAAAACCCTTGGGGTCCCTTTCCTCACATGCAAAACCATACCCTTGTGGTACAAGGTACCAGCCCTTCCAGGAGTTGTGGAGTGCTTGTGTAAAAATGGAAGCTTAATTCCTTACATGAGAAAGAGCAGTTGAAAGGGAAGTTTGCCAGGGTATTGCTTAGTTGTTCTAATTGCTTCTGTAGGTTTAATGCAAAAGCAGAATTAGTGAATTCCATGGCACAAAAATGTAAAACATGGCGTAAAACGCACATTCCCCAAGTCGAAGGCCTAATCAGCAGAGCTAACCAAGAGACTCTGGGTCTGGATGCCTGCAGGGTATAGCAACTTCCTGTCAGGCCCAGCAAAAATGATGGGGGCTGCCAGAAACAGAAACTACAATTGCTTTCACCATTTTGAATCCATGGAAGTTTCCCTTCCAATGCAAATAGCAGCAGGGACCCTGATCTGGATTGGGTCTGCTGCAGTGGGTAAAGGGGTCAAGCCCTCTAATGACCTCTCCAGGTCCTGATGTGGATGGGTGTGTGTACATGTATAGAAAATTGGTGGGAAACCTGTTTGCTGTTGCAGTTTTCCACCCCCCCACCCCCCGGACCTTCACATCACTATGAAAGATGTGCTCAGGCCCAACTGCTCACAGGAGTGTTTGGTGGCAGTAGTATGCAGCAGGAACAGGAGGATTTGTTCAGCTTGGAAAGACTCCTCAAAAATAAATGCACGGCTAACAGGACCCTATGGTGCTCAATGCTAAACAATTGTATAGCTTTCTCCCTGTTTTGTTCTACAGGGACAGGTTTCTTATTTTACTGTGTCTGCCTGGAACAAGGATGCTGGCAGTAGAGGCAGGCCAGACATTGCAGGCCTTCCCTGTCCAGCAGGGAGGCTTGGATACCAACAGAGCCTTGTTCAGTAAACCATTGAACTCTGCTCACTTCACTCATGGTGTATGGCTAACCTCATGCCAAGGAACTGAGACGGCAGCTTGGGGTATGGAAGATAGAACTTGGTGAAAGACTGCTGCCTTGGTGCTAAGCTATTTGCACCTAGTCCAGAAATGAGCAAATGTATAGACAGGAAGCCTCTGAATGGACTGGCACCTCCTGTTCCCATATTTCCAGGAAGAAAAGGGCGAGTGCCCTTTGCAGCAAACCACACCATGTATTCCAAACTGGCTCAGTGAATAGGGCTGGGCGTTCAGGCACTAACGTGTGTCACGCTGAGTAAAGAGAAGAATATTTGCCAAGGTTAGAGAAGGAGGTATTTACAGATAACAAGGGAGGAGTTGGAAGGAGAGAGCAGATTAAGGATATTGATAAGGTCCAGGAAGAGGAAGCACGGAAGGAGGCACAGTTGCATTGCTGAAAACTCTTGAGACTTAAAATCTGAAATGAAACTGACAGCCTAAACGTCAGAGGTCAACAGCAAATAGAAGGGGCCTGATTAACAGGTGACATTAAACATAATTTTAAAAAAATGTTTGTCAATAAACAGCCTTGTGGGCCATTCGGAACAACTCATTAGGGATAGCTCAGTTGGCAGAGCTTGAGACACTTAATCTCAGGGCCATAGGTTTGAGAAGATTCCTGCATTGCGTGGGGTTGGACTAGGTGTTCCTCATGGTCCCAACTCTACAGTTCTGAGATTCTGGGCCCACAAACCAGAGGTTTCCCCACAATGGGCATAAACAATGGACAATAGATAAGGTCCTTGGCCAGCTGGGATCTAGTAGTGAGATCCAGTGGTGGTGGTGGAGCAGCTGCTTTGGTTGCAGATCCCAGGTTCAGTCTCAAGCATCTCTGGGAAGGTCGTGGAGAGATGTCTTCCTGAAATTCTGGAGAGCTGCTTCCAGTCATTGTAGGTAGCAATGAACTAGACTGACCAGTTGTCTGACTTCATATAAGAGAGATTCCTATCTTCCTAAGAATGACTGAACCAGGCAACAAAAGTGGGTTTTGTTTCAAGTCCGGAAGGATAAATACATGCTGCCTATTGCACAGTGGTCTGAGGTCTTCACTGCCCTTATTTCATATAAGCACCAATTCAAAGTGGATACCTCCTTGGGCATCTGGAAGGCTTCTATCATCTTATATGTTTAACATTCCTCTTCTGATAGTCACTGTATCTACAATGGGAACTGTGTTCTACTGGTATTATTCATATTATCTGCATATTACTGCTGTTTGTTTCCCCTTCTTTTGTTTTTTAAATTTTAATTCCTCTTGATAATGAACACAGTACAGAAAGGACCAAGCCTTGAGGTCAGCGTGAACAGAAATTGTGCAATCCTGTTTTAAATATTTTGTGGAGGGGCAAGGGAGGATTCTAGCAGGACATGTGTTTTCAAAGGCTGAGAATGGTAAAGCAAGAATAAAATAAGAAAATCAGTCTAAGGACACTTGTATAGAAGAAGTGTCATTATTATCTAGGAGGGTGTGAGTCCCAGTCTTAGAGCAGAGGGAATGATTGTGCATGGGGAGTCAATCCCATAAGAGCAGAAGTTAGATTAGTGTGATGATCTGACTGGGAGTATTGACACCAACTTAAGGCTTAAGACTTGGGGGCAGAGGGAAGAGAGAAGGACCAGAGGTTTGAAGCAGGGGGAAAACCTTGTCCAAGGAAAGTGGGGTGATTGTTTGATGAGGATAAAGGTCATATCAGAGGTCAAGGCTGGGTTAGGGCAGATAAGTAGGGTTAGAAATAAGCAAGTAGGGAAACACTGCAAGGTTAGAGCCAGGTGACGTTATTGGCTGTATTTTGTCCATCTGTCAGCAGATTCAAGGCTCAGAGTTGGGTTTGATTAAGTACCCGCTGAAAATAACGTATGTATCGTATTCATCGCTGAAGACGGCATTGTCGCGCTCACCCTTGAAGAGCCTCACCCAGATTTCATCTTGGTCCTGCAGCTCCAGCATGAGGCTCTGGCTCTGCATGATGCTTCGGTCGCTGGCCTGGGCATACAAGATGGCCGCCTCAGCCCCATTGTGCATTATGTGCAGGTAGGTTTCCTTCTGGTTCCAGGTGTGCACATTGAGACTGAAAAAGTAGATGCCGGGCACATAGCAGTAGAACTTGCCCATGAACATGTTGAAGTGTCCATAGAGGTTCACGTACTCGGTGTCAAAGACAAGAGTCTGGTAGTAGTCGTTGCTGTGCAAGGGTTTTCTTCGGCCCACTGAAAAGGCAGCGTAGTTGGTCTTGGCCCGCTCCCCCGGGGCCCCTATGTTCCCCTTCTGCCCCTTGAGGCCCGCCTGGCCCCTGCTTCCCGTAGAACCAGCCTTGCCCAGCTTCCCTTGGGGGCCACGTTCACCACGGTCCCCTTTCTCACCTGAGTAGTGAAGAGATCATAGATGAGCATCATTTCAACGTAGGCAACCTTGGCCTCCACATTCAATCCAATGGGCAGGCCAGGGAGCAACTTATGCATTTTTATATAATGTACAAATAAATAGAATAATCATTCCACCCACGCTTGGGAGAGAAATCTAGAAGGGGAATTTGTCCAGTCAAAACAGAACAATCACTTGTTGGCTGCATAAACATCATCACCTCACATTTAAAGCACATTACACTCCCTCCACCAAAGAAGCCAGGGAACTGTAGTTCTCCTCACAGAGCTACAATTCCCAACACCCGTAACAAACTACGGTTTCCATGATTCTTGGGGGGGAGCATAGAATCATAGAAATGTAAAGTTAGAAAGGACCCCAAGGGTCATCTAGTCTAAATGCGCTAAATGCATTGTGTTTATGCAGTGGTATATCATGTCCACCCTTGTGGTGAGGAGAATTTTACCACAAATGATGCCCTCAGTTCCCCAGTTTTCAGAGTGGGTCCAAATGTGTGGGAAAATTCTCCTTGCTGCCAGGGTAGGCACTAGATTGGTGTCTGCCCATCTCGAAAACTTATCGCTTGGCAAATCTTCTTCTGTATTAAATGGAATTTAATTTTACCAGAAGCATATCTGCAGGCAAAATCGGAGTTTTCTCCTTTGCAAAACGTATGAGACAAGGATGTAATTGGAGTGAAGTGAAATATTGAAATGTCTTAATTAATTTTATTGATTTAATTATGAGTCAATAAAATTGTTTTTTTTTAATTAAGTTAATTAAGGAATCGGAACCATAGCTGTGGGTAAGAACATAAATCTACCTCCTCTAGGTCTTAAATATTGTCAAATATGCACGTTACATACACACACACACACACACACACTCAGCTACAGCCATGTCTAAAATGTATTGGGAGGGTAGAGGTTCAGCAACAGAGAGGCCGCCTCTGATGACACAATTTCTCCATCTTTCATATTCTTCCCAGGAAATCAGGCCATGTCCTAACGCAACCTCTGGAGTCCTGGGCTTGACTCAAGACTAATTTGGTGGTGTCACTTGGCCTTCTTTAAGAAAAGAGCTTGGATAAAATTATGATAACAGCTCCTCCAGGCCAGGAAATTTATTTAGCTTATACAGTTTCTTCCCAACCGGCCCCTCTGGAATCTAAAGAACCCAGCATTTCATCCAAAGGCAACCGCCCCACCCCTTATAACCAGAGCCTGAGGACACTGAAAAATCAAACTCGCTGCAGCTTTTGGAACTCCACTCCACGGCAGCTCTAAACTGCCTGCTCCATGCATACGGTTTTGCTTAGGCCAGAGGGCATTTCTGAGAACAGGCCAGATAAGAGGCCAATGGAGAATGCTGTGATCCTGCCCCTACGTGGAACAGATGGCTGCCAGGGCACAGCCTGGAGATCCACCATGTGCCTTGAAGTTCTGTGTTTCATCAGGCAACATGGCAGCTGCAGCTTCCTCTGCCTGTTCCTCTCCCGGCTCTCTCCCGCATCTGCAGTAATAGGAATGGGACCCAGAGAAGGAACTGGCAGGAGACACTATGGCTATGTTCGGACACAGGATGGGAGCATCTGTCCTTGGGCTTATGGGGTGTGCCCACTCCTACCCTGAGCTGGAAGGTTTGGAGGAAACGTCTAAGTGCATTTGGCCAGATGCGCTTAGAAAGCTCCCCTTGATTGGAAGCTCTGGGGCTTCAAAGCACATTCAACCAAGTTTACTTAGAAGCCTCTTCAGACCTTCTTGTCAGAAGTAGAGCAGGCATGCCCAATCCATCCACCCCCAATTTGTGCCTCGTGATTTTTGAACACCCGAAGAGGACCATTGACTGTCTCCTAATGTGTGGGATGCTACCGAGCAAAGGCTTGGCATCTGAATACAGCATCCTGGGGTAGAGTTGGTGTCCCTTACCTTTCAGGATGGTAACGTTGATCTGAGGCATGGGCTGGTACATGGGGTATGCTGAAATGCGCTCAGGAGGATCGCAGCATCGCACGCATTCTGACCCTCTGGGCCGCTTGCTGTATTTCTCATGGTGATTCTCGGGCCTGGGAGGCAGAAACAGCACAGGCAGGCTAAGTCACAGGGCCAGGGAAAAGGGGGAAAGGGCACATGGTGTCTCCCCTGGGAGAGATCTCAGGAAAAGGCCCTTGTTTTGTTACCACAGCCCTATCCTTTTCCTTAATGTCATAGCATCACTAAAAATACATGGAAGAAAGAGTAAATGTTGCTGATGTGAATTACTGAGAGCCGGGTCACTGAGATGGGACATGTTTATTGCAGCCCCTAAATAAACTAGTTTCTCCCCAGTTGCTCCACTCTCCCAGGCTCCTTGTTCAGGACTAGGTTTTTCACTCGGGTTGATGGAGACATATGTCCCAAATTTGCAATAGGAGCTGAAAGCCACCATGCTTCCCTTTTCCCACTGTCTGCCACTACCTCAATCTCAATTCCAGCCCTAGCCTGGGTGGCCTCTCCTTTTGCCCCAAGAAGGAATTGGCTTGTAGTGCTGAAACACTCTTCCAACGCTAACTGTTTCCAGGATAATCTGGGCAAGGATGCCATATGGTTGCCTAACAACAATGGCCAACTAGGCTGGGTTTGCCCCTAACGGAGTTAGCAATGGTGCCTGATTGAGGAGTCCAGATCTGGAAACACAGAAAGGGAAAGAGGCAACAGCATACTCTCAAAACATTTCGTAGGAGAAAACTGGGGTGCTTGAAACACGCTTCTTCTCATGCCACGTTGTGTCCAGCACTGACTTCAGAGCAGGGTGTGTTAGTAAATTGACCATAAGTTTCCTTACATTGAGACACGGATGGAGCTGTGGGTTAAATCACAGAGCCTAGGACTGGCCGATCAGAACGTCAGCGGTTCGAATCCCCGTGACGGGGTGAGCTCCCGTTGCTCGGTCCCTGCTCCTGCCAACCTAGCAGTTCGAAAGCACATCAAAGTGCAAGTAGATAAATAGGTACCACTCCGGCGGGAAGGTAAATGGCGTTTCCGTGCACTGCTCTGGTTCGCCAGAAGTGGCTTAGTCATGCTGGCCACATGACCCGGAAGCTGTACGCCGGCTCCCTTGGCCAATAAAGTGAGATGAGCGCCGCAACCCCAGAGTCTGCCACGACTGGACCTAATGGTCAGGGGTCCCTTTACCTTTCCTTACATTAAAAAAACAAAAAAAAATTGTGTGAAAGTAGTTGCAACCCAAATACATTCAGCAAATGTTTGCTATCTGGATAGGCAGTTATATGGAGATCGAAGAGGCGTTCTATG